>NC_089524.1:9961761-10561761 GCF_963924715.1 Thunnus thynnus | reverse complement strand
AACAAGTGTTAGCTTATGAATCACATCAAATGAGCAGAAGTACACAATCCAGTATGACTTTACCTTTCAGTGCGCTTTCTACCATTCTCCCGGGAGCGCCGTCTTGTGCCGTGGTGGAGATGCGCTTTGAAACCCGGCTCCGCTCTCGGACACCGACCTTTGATTTGTCATTCGCTGCCAGTCAAAGGTCAAAGCGTCAAACGTCCTGTGACACTCAACTGTCCTATAGGAATCACCCGGTAACTCCCAGATAACCTGTCAGTGAAATTATAAAGGCAGCTCCAGGCTACGGCATCATCATATAGGCTAATCACATTTTTGGCATATGAGCGACAAACAAGTTCCCGCGATAGCGCTTAGTAGATCTGTAGAAGATGTGGCTGAGCGAAAGCGGGCCAGCAGGAGGTATTGTGGATGTTCATGGATCTGTACAGTGGAAACTGCGCCACTCAGCGCATTCTGCATGCTCTGTCACTGTGGCTGAACCAGCCTGGTAAATCCTGGGGTGGACTTTTGAAACGGACTGAATGTAATCTTCTCATGTAGAAAAATGTGCTGAAGAAAAGCTTTTAATCATATTAGAAACATGCAGTAATCTAGAGGTCATTATACAAGTGACATTAGGAACACGAATAATGTCATAATTATTGTGGAGATTAAAGATATTAAATATCTGGTCACAAAATCACGGCTGAACACATCTTTAGAGGTCCACACATGATAAAAAGGCGATTAAAACCCTGAAATGCAACACCACTCGTGCTGCGTTTTACTGGTGTAATAATAGCCTACTTTCTTTATTGTGCAACTGGAAATAGTGTTCCTCATCTATAAATCTGTATCATGGTTCGTGTATGCACAAACTACAACGCTGCACCTTCTCTCCGAGGTAAACACAGCAGATGAGACTGTGTAATCCGTGACAGTGCGGGGCTTTCACACAGGCTCTAATGCACATGGAGTTTGTTTACAGATCTGAGAGGAGGATTAGACAGGAGAGCAGCGTGTTGTTCAGTGCGCATTAAGAAAATCCACCATTGCCTTTGTGTCCAGTGCAAGTTTGCACACCCCTCCTGCCGCTTCCTGTTTTTCTAACATCATATGAAAGCTCAAGGAGCAAAGAAGGGAGGAGCAATATGTTCGTGTTTGCTTGAAAGAAAGAGTGATTTAAAACACAGACATTTAAAATTTGGTTAAGTAAGAATTAAATAATGCCAAAGTTTTATGTTTGGCTTCTTGTGGTTACACTGCCCTCTTGCTTACAGTATACTTGGACTGAGAAATAAATGTTTACAGCAGCTCTTTAGTCACACTAAATCTTCACTGCAGGTGTATGCACAAAAGTATGTTTCTCTACAATTGTGGGATTACTATATTCTATCACATACAAAGACAGTAAAAGCAAACATGAGAAAATGTTTTATTCTTCTTGGAATGTAACATGTTTGGACAGCATTGTATAAAAAAATAGGAACAACAGCAGTGAGGTGTGGTCACTTTCACCACACACTTATTCATTCAACAATACAGTCTGAGCATTCAGGCATTCTGTGCTCCACAACAAAAAAAACAAAGTGTAAATCAGCTGTAACTTCAACTTCATACTTTCACCATTGGAATGAACAAGTTGCTGACATGTTGCGTACATACATATCTTATCTGAGTTTCTCTCAAACAAATATGAAGTGTTTCTTTTTTATTTGCATCTTTGGTCTCCCCATCTCTACATTTGTGATAGCCAAGTCAACTCAAATTTTTTTTCGAAGGTTCGATCTGTACAACTAGTACAACAACCTCTATCCCAAGAACCTATAAAACAAAAACTCCACCCAAAGAAGAAAAACTTGATACCACAAATTAGATTAGAAACATTGGTAATTTTACACATGATATGATGTGTTAGTTGCGGCCAGTTAGCGTATAATGAATAAAGGTGCTTAAAAAACTTAGGAGAAAGTTTATAACTGTACTTGGCCAGCATTAACTGAGCTGAAAAATACAATTAAAACTTATTTATTGGTCTTCATTGCACAGGTTGGTCACTAGGGAGTTATCGTAACATGCAGACTCACATTTTGTTTCTATTGGTTGAAAATCTTTTATCTCTATTGACCACACTTTTTAAAAACTACAAATTTAACCTTTTACGAGTTGTTCATCCTGCAACAATGATTTATACACTCAAACAGCCTGAAAAGTAAGACCTTTGTCTCACTTATAGGAAACATTACACTGGATGAACAGCAATCTCTGGCATTTTTAAGTTCAAAATTTCAAGACAATCACATGTATATTTAAAGGAATGTTACAACATTGAAGGCACGATATTCTGTGCATCAGTCTTCATCCCAGCCACAGAATGTGCTGTAGAGTGACTGTGAGGGCTTCTTGTACCAGTCCAGGACGGACTGCATAGCATTCTGCAGCATTTCATCAAAAAAATAAAGAGTAGTAGTTTATACAGTGCAAATTGTTATGGATATATTCTAGAAACACGGAGCTGATGAAGCCAAAGAATTAAAAAACTGGTTCTCCAGGACAGTTATATATGGAATAGCTGACCTTTTATACAGCATGTTAAACAGCATGCAGGCTTGCACAAGTTTCAACGTTTTGAGAAGAAATTGACCCAAATGATGCCTTTCACAATGTTAAATACCAGTATTGCTCTCAATGAATCTGTCAATCAAGGCTTTGATGAGACTGATTTAAAGGATAGGGCTGCAATTTTCTATATTTTTCTATTTGTCAGCAAATCTCGTGCAGAGCCAAACCAACAATAAACTGATCCTATTTACAAGTATTGTGTGTGTATCCAAAACCTGATATATCGCATTCCTCTGTGCCATTTACCTCCGATGTTGTCCAGAAACGATTGAAAACACATCAATGAGTCACACCGTTGCACTGAGTGACATGTTCCTTCGCCCCAAAGAGTTTGCTCATGTTAGTTTGTTTAGAAATAACTCCAAAAACTAATAAGAGTAATCACGTTTTCAGTCACCGTAGAGTTGTTCCGTGTACAACAGATGCCACGGTGCACTGAAGTTCTTTGAGAAATTTACAAAGTACTATGTCAAGAGGTTGTGATATGTAGCACAACAAGTTATTGAAGCTCTGTAAACGGAACCCTGTTCGTATGCATGCACAGCGGCATCGGCCTTACAAGGAACTACTCTCTAGAGACTGAAAATGTGATCACTGTTATTAGTCTTTGGAGCCGTTTCTAAATAAACTAATGTGACTTTAATCTTCAGCACGAAGGAACATGTCACCCAGTGCAATGGTGTGGCTCATTGATGTGTTTTTAATAGTTTTTTGGACAACAACTGAGGTCTACGGCACAGAGGAATAAGATATATCAGACTTTGGATACACACACAATACTTGTAAATCAGGTTAGGATCAGGTCATTGTTAGTGGGGCTCTGCACTTGAGATTTGTTGACAATAAGAAAAATATATAAAATCATCAACTGTATCCTTTAATTCTAGGAAATATAATTTAAAGTGTAATTAATCAAATGTTAGATAACCAGTCATTTCATAGGTTATGTGTATATTAATAATGTTGGAGTTATATTTTGGTTTTTGGTTCAATATTTTTGGTACTACCATACTCCTCTCTAACTGGTTTGTAACAAATAAAATCTAAGTACTAGAGAGCTATACTGTAAAGGGAATAGTTCCTTCTCTATAATGCATACTTTTTTTTTTCTTTTTTTGCTTTTAACCTTTGGTTTTGCCACACCTTGCTTAAACCCGCTGTGATTTATATTCAATGTGTTGAAAAGAATCACAAATAAAAACCCAAATTTGTAAAGAATCGTTGACTGCTTCTGTAATAACTATGATTCACCAAGATGATCCGTTTTGCTATTTGCTATTAGGATTTGAACATTTTACTATGGTAATGCAGAAATCAACACAATCACGAAGCTCTTCAAATAAACGTAAAAAAACCCATTAATTTGAAAAACCAACAAGTGATGATATCACGAACAAGGAGATGACTACAGTTTTGATCAGTGTCCTTGTCCATTTCTCTAAATCCCGCTGTTAATGAGGAATCTGAAAGCTGACACCAAGTCCAGCATGCAGAAAAATCACTCATCACCACTTCCTCTGGCTGCCTCTCGATGTTCCCCTGTGGTCTGTTCATTCAAAGTCGTGTCAGGGCGTCCGGGATTGGCAGGCATCTAATGGCTGTGGGTGCATCTTGGTGCTGAGAAGAGAGTTGATATAAGGCCAAATCCGGTCTGTTTCTGTACCAGAAAATGAGTGCAGAATTCCTTGTGACCTAAGTGAAGAAATAAGAACACAAGTAAGTTAGTTATTGTAGTCGCTACATGTTAAGAAAGGCTATCATCATCATCATTTCATTATATAATAACAGTTGCTTCCTGAACAGAATAAAAGGTTAGGTGTGTTTTGAGAACATGGTTGGCAGGAATGTAATATCACTGTGAAAAAATACTTGTTCTCTGAAAGGAAAGTATTTACTGACTTGTACAAGTCTATGACAGGCTTGGCCACATCTTTGTAGTGTCTCAGTCTGGCCATCAGGGCTTCTGGCTTATCATCGTCATGCTGAATTAGTGGCTCACCAGTGATGTCATCCTTACCCTGGGGAAGGCACGGCAGTGTCACACATGCAACAGAGGTAGACTCAAGACAATGCACTGAAATCTCATAGTAGAGGAGACTACAAGATATAAAACAACACGGTAAACAACTAATTTGAACACAATAAAGCACACTGCAGGTAGATACATTATCCACAGTCAATCTCATATCAATAATCATGATCTTTTGGAGCTCTTCTTTTCTGCATACTACACAATAAAGGAAAAAATGCTGCAGAACAGCTCTGATGAGGTCCGAGGTACAAAGCCTCACAGTCAACTAGCAAACAAGTAGCACTGATTTCAGTTGAGAAAGCTAACAATGTTAAAATAGTCGATTAGTTAACTGTGGGAGTGCAAGTGAAATAACAGCTTTGTTTTGCAGAAGGTGAGGAAATGAACAAGGGCATTGTCCCTCATCAGGTTCCAATCTCTTGTATTGACAAGCATCCACCCTGCTGAGGCAAGACATTAAATCCATACCAGCTTCAAATCACATAACACAAATCCTGTGAGGGAGAAACTAGAAAGGACAATGCTGCCCCTCAGAAATTAATAAAGTGCATTAAAAACTTCTAAATGGCAAGGAGAAAAACTTTTAAGGACTGTAAAGCCACTGTCACATCTCATGCCACTTCTAGACTCAGACTTCCAGACCTGGACTCGTGGCTGGTTGAAGCCCATGTTGTAGACTCTGCCACTGGGCGGGTGGATCCATCGGTCACTCAGTCTCTCCCTCAAAGTCTCGTAGGGGATGTTGAGGCTGATGACCAAGTCGAGCTGATACAAATTGTTCAGGGCCAGGGCCTGTGCGAGTGTCCGGGGAAAACCTGGACAGAGAGTAGAGGGAGGAGTGAGATACTGTAAGGTCATCATCAACCAGGAATAGGCTGTTTATGTGTGTTATACATTTATGTACCCTACATTTTTCAAGTTCTGATTATCAGTGTGAGTTACTGACAGGAAAATAAGTACTTAAATAATAGACCATTTCAGGCCAGTTGTATTTCTTTACTGTTTAAGTGCAAATATCAGTAGCTGACAGCAAGTAAACTTGGATTGAAGATGTTTCCAGTTTTCTCATGAGATGGTCTGTAGCCATGAGAATAGGGAAAAAGTGTCGCACACTCTGGCTCCACATGCATTTCTCGTTCATTCACATGATGTTTTGGCCCCAAGGTCTTCTTCAAGATCAACAATCACAGTAGGACACAGGCACTGATATGTTATATAGGCCAAACCCTGGTAACACATCTGATGACGATTAGATAATCATGTTCCACCCTTAGGGTGAGAAAAAACAATCAACTGGCCTTCAGCGAATCAAAACATTTCACAAACAGTGACAGGAACTACAGCCAATCAATTCTCTTCCTAATGGTGCTAGAGGAAAAGTCAGGGAGTCACCACAGTCATTAAGGAAACATAACTAAAAATGTGTTCCAATGAGTATATATTTACTGGATAAGTGACAAATATGACCTGCTGGTGGTTATGATGGAATATCAGGGGACTACAGGATTCAACAGGATTCATCCTTTGGGCACAATGGATATCTACACCAAATTTCACGGTAATCCAGTAGTTGTTAAGATATTTCAGTCTGGACCAAACTGGTAGACCAGCCAACAGACCGACCAACATTGCTATCTTTATAGAGCTACACTGTTTATACGGCTAAAAACAGTTGGAGTTGGTAGGTATTCGGTGTTCTTGCTCAAGGATACTTCAACATGGTAAGAGATTGCTCCAAAAGAGAGCTAAAAGTAGATCCTCTTGTTTTAACTCCATTGTCTAAAACTAAAAACCCTTTTTGCTTTAGTTTTGCTATGCATGCTTTTAGGCTTGTCCACAGTTTATTGCTTCCTTATGTGATTGAGAGAAAACTGGCAATCACTCTGTATGTTCCTTTGTTTGTTCAATAAAGTGGTGTTAAAACTCTCTAACCACCAGAGCATCATGCTTCCTCCCCACAAATGAGTGACAGGAAAGCACCAATCAAAAGTTACGAGAAGGGAGAAGTCAAATTATGTGACGGTACATAGGTGCATAGATGTGTCTGTGTTAGTTGATATGGGGTGTATATGAGTAAGAATAGCACAAATAAGTTTCAAAACTCGAAACCATGAATACCATGCAAATCAATATGCTTTAGACACAAATAACCAGGCCTGTCAGAGCATAAGATACACATGATGAACTAAGATAAATGCATGCACGTGTGTGTATGTGTGTTTCTGTGTCTGTGTCTGTGTGTGTGGGTGTGTGTGTGTGTGTGTGTGTGGGTGTGTCTAACCTTGAAATGGATGCCCTTATCTCTCGCTAAACGAAAAATATTTATTTACTGATCAGGTTTGAACCTGCTTCACACCGATCAGTTTGTTTCATCAATGTTTGGCCTCTCGTTCAACGACAGGTAATATTTAACCTTGAAAAAGACACAATGATCTGCAATGATTTTTTTTATCGTCTCCAGACCTCGCACAAGTTACTAATGTGCTCAAACTAAATATGTTACCAAATAACATCAGAACATCTTCCTGAGAAAGAACACAAAGTTTTGTATTTCATGAATTCCTAACTGAACACACTTCTGAGACCATTTCCAGCCAGGATTTGTATTTTTTTACATGCACGATGAAGAATGAAAAGTGTGAGTGGAAAAAGTGAAAAATATGACTTATTACGTACCATATACACAAACTCACTTTGTAGTGACTTGATCTGTGCCGTAAGTAGAGATAAATAAACCTGGTTTTTCATTGACCTGCTTAATGTTGTGACAAAGTTCACTGAGTAAAAGTTTGGCACTGAATATGAATAAATTATAAATTGTTAAACTTGTTATACAGATTACAAAGCTTGGTTACTTGGTTGAACTCTGCTGATATTGTTTAAGGATATATTTGATGTTTGATTTGATTTACTGTAAGCTGAGTAACAGTTGAGGGCATGTATGAGCCTAGTGGTTAATAGATTCAGTACCTCAGAGTACTAATTACTCACAGATGTACTGTAGGATAATGTTTGGTGTATTTTTCCACTTACTTATTCCACAGACTTAAGTAAAGAACATACTACATATAGCACTTTAGAGGTCATGTTTCTGAAAATGAAGACATGTACAAAAATGCTTTCCTGCTGGCTCTGCCTCTTACATCAGTCTTGGGATTTTGGGGGTGGCACCTGGGGTGGCCAGTAAGATTTAAGGGGTGGCTGGCAGTTCCCACCACCAGCCATGACTCAGCATTTTGAATAACAGATTCCCTCAAGACAAATAACAAAAGATGGAGGTTCTTCCTGGGATACTCTGCTACATCAGTGAAACAAAACATGCACTATAAAAAAAACAAAAATAACAATTGTCTTACCATCCAAAAGCCAGCTGTAGCCGCTCAGTTGTTCCAGTCTGGGCAGCATCAGTCTGGTCATCACATGGTCAGGCACCAACATGCCTCTTTCTACGTAGGTCTTCACCAACACACCTGCCTCTGATACACAACAGACAGGTAAAGATGGACAATGCATGTCCATTTCTGCTTCGTTCAACTAAAATCCAATAACAAGTCTGGCCTGTTGTATTTAACCAAGCTTTGATAAAATGCTGTCCATTTACAACTTCAATGCATCGTTAATGTAACTCTCTGAACAGATATTGTGAAAGAGTTGAAAACTGTCACTAAACACCCGCTTGCATCTTAAATTGCACTTTCAGATTACATCTTTGCTGTAATATTTCAAACAAGTCAAAGCAAAAAGAGGCCATTCTCCCTTTTTGAAAGTACAATTAACTTATTAAATTATTTTCAATAGCCAAAAGCAAAAACACTCTGGAGGCTTAGTTACTCTATCCAGCAAGTTCATCAACCAAGCACACATGTTTTTACTTAAGTTCTCTGCTCTGAACTCTTTTATTTTATTATCAGTGTGCATGAGCTTGGCACATACTGGACATCAAACGGACTCCACTTGGGCAGCTGTAATGAGGAAGTTTAAAAAAGAGAGATCAATGGCTGAAGATGTAAGCTTAGAAAAATAATATCAATAAAAACCTTAATTTGAGGCTTTAACTGGACTAACACTGAAGCTTTGTGGCGTGGGATAGATCTGCAGGTTAAGTCTCTCCGCTAGATTGAAATCAGATAGACAGAAATTAGGTTTGCTGTCATCCAAATGTCTCATGCTCTGCAGCTTGGATAAAGGGATAGAGGTTTATAGCAAAATCAGCATCTAGGAAACAACTGTGGAGCAGAAAATGCACATTTCTCCAGTTACTTCATTCTTCTAATGTCCCATCTTTTTTTTTGTTGTTGTTATGATTAGAATTATAGCTTGAGAATTATAGCTAATAATACTGAATACTGAGCAGCTGAAAACAGAAGAATCGTCACATTTACACATGCAGTACTGAATATGAGTTTCTAGCAACTTTTTCTGCAGTTCCTCCTTGTTGAAAACACAATGTTGACGTTCATGCTGCTGTAGATGAACAGCTGTATCCTACCTGTATTTGCAGCTATACTCTCTCGTAGATAGTGTCCACTGGACAGATATTGCAGGCCAAAGCTTTGCGCAATCCTTTTGGATATCGTTCCTTTCCCTGATCCTGGAGGACCCATAATAGCAGCTCGGAATAACTTGGCCATGTCTTCCTCAAAAACAGGCTGCTAGTGTTCAACCTCCGGGATGCAAAAAAAAAGAAAAAGGTTAGTTTTGCTCTTTTACCTGCTCGTGTGCGAGAGAACGAAGTAAATACTCTCAATCAGTTGCACGCATGAGCGATCATACAGGTCCGGGAACTTAATGCCAAAGTAAATTCCAGTTTATCTCTGGAGTCTGCGGATCTTTACGCAGAGCCCACTCTCTGCGCGCATTGGGGCTACGCTGCTCTATTGCCCGGACCAAGTCAAAACGCCTTTTTCCTTTTTTCTTTCGGCTCCGTTATGGACACATTACGCCCGTCTGCGTCTTTAAGAACAGAGACTTTTCTCTGCGAATGAATGAGAGCGTCTCCACAACGCCCTATTTTTTTCTGCGCACATCATCCAGAAAAAATGCGGATGGCTGAATCGCACGAACTTCGCGGGGTGACCTGGTTACTGTAGTTTTTATATACAACTGATGAACAAATGTAGTCTGCTACTGTGAGTCACTGACTTATTTTCTTTTGTAGGCTATATAGGATATATAATAGGCTGTATATTTTACCTGTGAACGGGTTTCACAGGAAAACTGTATTCTTCCAGGTTATCTATCTATCTATCTATCTATCTATCTATCTATCTATCTATCTATCTATCTGTCTATCTATCTATCTATCTATCTGTCTATCTGTCTATCTATCTGTCTATCTATCTATCTGAAGCAGAACAACAACAAGAGGGCGTTTTTGAGAATTTATCACAGTCCTAACTCATAATTAGAGAGGGACTACAATGTCATCCTTCTTACTAGCAAGCAAAAAGGAAATACCTGTAATGAAATGAAATAAAAATAAACCCTACTGCACCATATTTGCAGGGACTGCCTTTATACGCAGCAGCTTTTCCTCTGCCTTCTGTCTTCTTTCCACCTTAGTCACCACTTGAGGTTGAAAGTCCCCAAGACAAAAATCTGTCCTATATAGGAAAATATAAAAAGTTGTTTGACCTGCTACTGCCAAAAATTCAGTGAGAAATCAGATCATCCGACTACCAATAGGCCTACATGTTGAGGCTTGTCACGGGGATTTTCTAAACAAAACAAAACAAAGTCACTCATCTGTAAAAAAGGGGAATAAGGCAGGTCCGATTACAATTGCAATATTGATGATTGGCTTACAATGAAAATAAGTGCAATTATCAGGCCAGTTTTTCTTTTTTTTATTTTTTAAAGAAAGTATTAAATATGGAGACTCAGTTCTGCAATGAATACAAGAGTTTTGTTATCCTAATGATTGGAAAAGTGGGCTATTTTTGGATTCCACCACTTGTTGACAGCTTTCCTCTCATATATATATTTAAATTATTCCATCTGGTTCATACGTTTTTTCTTATGACTGTGCACTCCTGGCAACAGGCGCAGAGAAGCACATGAGTCGCTGTCATTCCGCACATTTGCGGACGGGAGGAGTACTTGTTGCGAGCCATACGGCGACGGCAGCGCGTCCCTGAGCTGTCAAGTATTGCGCACAGCCTTCAGTCTTCAGTCAGTGGAGTAACCAGACTAATCCATCAGACAAACAACTCGGAAGATTATCCTTTTGAAGCCTAACGAAACTAGTTTTTGTCTCCATATCCGGAAGCCTGTTTTTAAAACCATGATCATTTTGTCACATGGCTTTGGAGAATTCAATAACAACAAAAAATGGCGACAATCACGTTGCTCTGTGTGGTCTTGCTGCGTCATTAAAAATATTCATGTAAACACGGGGAATTCAACGGGAAAATTGCAGGTAAGTGAGCCTAATATCTACATTTAATACGGACTGGATGTAATTAAAAATAAATGTTTATATTTGGATCCTACAGCATGCTGTTTGTTTTTACCCAGAAAAGGGGTGTGTATGCAATGCTGGGCGTTAACGTTTGGCTGCACAATATTCAGTGCGAACATTGCACTTATATTTAGCCTTTAGTCGCGTTTCAAAGAGCATGTTGAGCCCCATTAAAGCAGGTATGTATGATATTATGTAATGCCATAGATAACGCTGTTGTTTAACTTTTGTTTATTGGTAGAAAACAGCAACAAACATAGGCACCTTTCTTGTTTCAGTTCTCGCTGTTGTCCTTGTTCCTCGGCACCAGTTTATCGAAGCCATTGATGAGTGTATTACAACCTCAGTTTGAGGGCTGCAAGCCATTCCCTTATTATTTACATGGGGGGATATTGCAATATGGATGCGCTTTCCTCACGGAGACAATTATATAGTCACTGCTGACAAGAAACGTAGCGTGTCAATGTGTTTGTCGTCCGCCCTGTTTAGTTATTACACATGTTGCTTTGCTTTCCACGTCTGACATGAACATTTTTGGCCAGTGCCCTGTGCAGCGAGGCTAATGGAGTTGTTTACATGAAGTGCAGAGGGCGGACTCACTGAAGAGGAGGAGGAGGAGCAGCGACGTCGGCCAGCGACGCGACCGGACTGCTCGAAAGGCTTCTCGCGCCGAGGGGGGCGGAGCCCGCGCGGAGAATCATAACAAGTCTGACGTCACTTGGCCTTGTGGTTGGTATAAAAATAATAATAATAATGTACAGTAGTTTGTCTCCAGCAAGTCCTAGCACGAAAGAGGATAAGGAAAAAGAAATCTTTGTACTTGTTTTATGGGATGGAAGATTGGAGCCCTCTGTGCACCAGCAGAATGGAAACAAAGAAATGATAGCAAAACACTCACATATGCAAAATACATGAAGGTGAAAAGCAAACACCCTCCTCATCTGTCCAGTGTTGTTTGCAATCACCAAATTCACATGCAGCAGGTCACTGAGTTCAAGTTCCGCGTGTTGGACACTATTAACCCGTGTTCACAGGTAGGCAAGAGGTTGCATGAATATGATTATGCACTATAAAAAAACTGTTTAGTGAACATAATGAGTTTGTTTCATAGCACATAGGTCATATGCCAAATGGATTTCCTTTTGTGCTCACCAGTAGATACTGTTTTTATGCAACATCTGAATGATTTGGTGATTTTAAAAAAGGATCATACAACTTAGTTTTGTATATTAACAAGTACTTTTAAAAGCTTTCGTGCATCAACAACATCCATAAAACTAATTTTCATCATGTAATGGACAACAGAGTCTCTCATTTGCAAGACAGAATCAATAATTGCACCACTTTGATCGTGCAAATAGCAAAACCTATCATGCACACTTAAAAGCTAGCTAAAATAAACTAATAAAATATCTTAGCCTGACTAAGTAATATAAAGGAAACCTGGTTTGTTATGATTGACATGCTTATTTATCAAAGTATGAAATATAGTTTATGTAATGTATCCTTTTCACTCACAAAGGGTTCAAACGAGCTTTGTTATTTTATTTTTTACTGGTCTTATATTTCCCTAAAATGTTGTGGAATTGTGAAGACTTGAGCCCCATGTTGGCTGGCAAAAGACGTCCAACTGTGACTATTAGCGGGAAGGATATTAAAAAAACTAATGTCTTCAAATGAAGAATTGTTTGGTTGGACAACTGTCTTATTCAGTAGATTAATCTATTATAATACTGTGTGCTACGTGAAAACTACTTGTTGCTACTTGTGCTACTACCAAATGAGCAGTTAAAAATGCAAAAGAAAAAACTTCTTCTGTGCACCTGTTGACCTACAGCGTACTGATTATGGATGGATGACAGATGGAGTGAAGCCTCAGACTGCTAGATTTGACAGGCTGCCCTGGTTCAGTTATCACAGTGCTGATGCTGTCCCCATCGAAGGTACAGTACTGTGATAACTGAAGGATGGCTGCCAACTTGACACTAATGCAGTGGATCGAAGCACATTCGGCTAACAAGACAGAGTTGCCAAAGAGCATGTGGAGAAGCGTGAGTATGGAAACAAAAAGAAGCTGTTTCAGATGTGTGCAAATGTGTTTTTATTTAGTACATTGTTCTTCCTCTTTGAATCTGTCAGTATATTGTTTTATGTGAAAAAAACTGTTTATCTGTTGTGTATTTAAGTGGGCTTCAAGAAACATTAAACCTGTAATTTATGATTGTCCTCGGTGTTCATGTATTTATAATATGACAAATAAAGTGAAATCTTTTTTTTATTCAAATGTCTATGTCCTTTTGTTTTTCTCTGCTGTGGAAAATTCAGCGGATCTTAAATCAGTTTCAGCCGTGAAACATCCAAGTATCGACGTACTGTAACAAAACAGGAACATTTACAACATCATGGTTCCATCTGATATGAATTTTAAAATTTAATTGAACACTTTATTATATAGATCTCTCTATAGCATGGCCCATTAAGATAAATGTAGCATAAAAACTAATTAATGTGCATCATGTAAATCTTACAAACTGTCCACATTCCCTTCCAGTGTAGTGTCTTCTTTATAGACAAACCCAATGACTCTAGTGCAGTTGAATCTTCTACTGTAACATAAGTCCAGACACTTTATAAATAACAGTTTAAGAAAAAGATGTTATTTTATCAGGTAATAAGGGTGTGGATCAACATTGACTTATTGGTGGGAACAATGGCTGAAATGCAAGAAGTCCTGTATGAAGGATCGACATTGTTGTCAACAGAGGGAGCTAAAGCACTTATTATTAGTGTGGTTTGAGGTCTATATTACAAAGTTTACAGCTCTGTCCTATTGAGTAATCCATTTATGAAACCTTAATAATGATTATGTTAACAGTTAAAACAAATGTGTTAATTTGTCATCAATGTATGTTAAATATAACCTAAAGATAAGGCAGAATTTGGGTAATGATAACACAAAAAGAAACACTAATTCTTTGTTCCATTACTATGTGGTACAACAGAACGGTTGAAAAGATACTTTAGGCCAATGACAGCTACAGTCTCCATTTTGCTATGAAATGCTAAGTCATTGTTGTTTTAGTGAATGTTGGGTAATTTTCAATATTTAATATCAGTATTTCACAGATCAAAGCACACTTGAACTGTGATCGGTGATGTCAGTGAAATGAAATGAATCATACCCTTACACAACACTGTTTTGAATAAGACTTGCACTCTTTGAGTCATGTCTTATAAACCACAGGTCACTATGCACCTGTCCTTAGTATGTTTCCCTTAAAGGGTACATACTGTAGCAACTTAGTGTGGAATTCCCCTCAGAGTCATGATACATATTTTGTTTTTGTCTCACTCTAACCTCAGTCGACTCAACTCGCCTTGATTCACATGTTTTTCTGACTCACCGTGTGATATCTATTCTTTGTGGTGAAGCATATTTTTTGGTAATAAAGTTTTGGTTTGATCCAAAGCCAAGTGAGGGCTACATGAATTGTCAAAGTTCAGAGATCCTAAACCAACGGATTTTCACAATTGTTTAATAAACTATTGTCTTTATCGTGGGGAATTTCTGTCACACTTCCTTTAGTGCAAGGCAGCAAGTGATAACTGGGATGTGGTGTGGAAAGTTCCTCCCTTCAAATGAACCACCCACTCTGTTTGTCTTACAGAAGCCTTCATGTCCGTGTTCTTTCACTGCAGGAAGACGGTAGTTTTCCCTTTTATCGACACAGCTCCCTGTCTTTTCCCCGGGCGGTTGAAACAATAGACCGAGTCACATACTATCAGCTGTAAGCAGCAGTGATGCCATTTTGTGCTTATGGGCAATTGTTTAGCCATCGACAGTGATCGTTGCTCAAGAAAGGGAGAAAAAAAAAAAATCAAACTAAACTTCTTTTATAGTGTTGTAAGTCAGCTAACTGCTCATTTAACTGGAATGTACCAGCTCAGGGATGCTACATGTAGCTGAGCTTCCTAATAATCATACATAATGGGTAACCAATCTTTTTCAGAGTCATTTTTATTACAGCTGTACCATTAAAACACAATTATGATCTGTCAATATTTAAACACAGCCAGCAAGCCAGTCCCTTTGTTTGAACTTTTGCCTGCTGCCAGTGTGGAAACTCATTTGATGTTTTGTGATGAAACCTAGAGAGTGTGGCTTGCTTATCCCTAACTGTAAAAAGGAGAGAATGGTTAATATATTTTTTCATACTACCCAAGTTTGGTGATTTCCCCCCTGTTACAAATGTCAATTTTTCTCAATTAACCAGTTGGATGACTGACAGAAAAATATTCATCATCTACTTTGATAATCGATTAATTGAGCAAAATGTCAAAAATTACCTAGGTCTAACTTCTCACATTTGTTGCTTTTCATTGCTTTAACATTATAGTAAACTGAATCTTATCTTTGGGGTTTGGACTGTTTGTCGGACGAAACAAAACATTTTAGGACATCACTCAGAGCTTTAGGAAATGTAGGTAATTTTTCAAATTTTTCTGAGGTTTTACAGACCAAACAATCAATTGATTACTCAAGAAAATGATTGGCAGAACAGTCAGTAATTTAAAAAATGTTATTTGCAACCCTAAAATGCAAAAATTGATGTATTACGCAAGTTGGAACAGAATCTCACAGCATTTGATATACGGTTTGAAATTAATATGGATGGATATTGGCACCACTGTTGCTGGAATGTACTCAAAGTTTCCAGTAAACAGCCACATCCAAAAGGACAGTTATGCAAATAAGCAAGAGATGGGGACCTAGCACTGGTAATTACAAACACAAGCTATGACTACATATTGTGGGGTTTTGGAAACACAATCAAGATGTTTTCTGATAGGTCAAACACAGGTCTTGAGGGAACTACCTACATATGTACTTTGCCACCTACAGAAGAGCAAAGATGAATGACAGCTGCCCTCTCTGCTTCGGTGTTCAGAAATTGTGCATAACTGAATTTATGTATATTAATTCCCAGGGGATTTACTCTAACTACAGTCATAAACACATGCTTAACACCAACCCTTCCAAATCGTAGCTTAACATCTAATGTCTCCTCTCTTGTCAGCCTGGTACTATGCGGTGAAAACCAGACCTACAGAAATGAGGTTGACACATTTATCAGCTGGTGTGGCCAAGTGATTTACCATAGAAAAACAAAAGCGCGGCATCACCAATTCTCATTAAAAATCAGCAGGTTGAAAGTGTTTCCTCATAAAAAAAATATTTGGGGTTCAAATTGGTATGACGTTGTGTTTAAAGAGGCACAGTCCATTTTTATTATTTTTCCTCATGAAACTAAAGTCCTTAAAGGTTGCTTCAGGGAAGCTTTTAAATGTTGTCCATTACAATTTTGTGGCCAGCGCCTTGTTTTTTGAGATAACAACATTACTGCCAATTATAGGAATAGGATTAACAAGTTCATTAATCAGTTCCATAATGGGTTTGATTCAGGATTCATTAGGAAGTGTTATGGAGGAAAGGATGCAAATTGTAGATTCTCCCCTGTTGGATGCTTTTAGTAGTCTAAAAATGTGTGTGGCGTGTGATACTTGCTTGTTTTATGAGATATTTATATATATATATTTGTTTCACAGCTATTGTTCTCTCAATAATTCATTTTTAAGCAAGTGTGGAATGTGGAACATTTCTTCAAGTGTACTTAAGTACAATTTTGAGGTAGCCTACTAGCCTACTTTACTTGAGTATTTCCATTTTATACTTTTCTATACTCCACTACATTTCAGAAGAATCCAGAAGAAGAACTCCACTAAATCTATCCGACACTTATAAGTTACCAGTTAGATTCAAATTTCATGTACAAGACATGTAATTAGTTTATAAAATATAACGCACTATAAAGTTGTTAAAATCAGTTCCACCTTGATCAGCTGCAGCAATAAAGTACAGTACTGCTTACACATGAATGCATCAATAATAATAATAATACAACAATATAGGATATATAGTCTAATAATATGACAGTATAAAAGGGGCAATTCTACAATGCTACTTTTGTTGATAATACTTCTGCATGAATGCAGGTCTCCTGTCTTAATTTCACACTGTGGTATTGCTGTTTTTACTTCTGTATATAATCTCATTACTTCCTCCACCACAGTCTTTAAGATTTAATTTCATATTTCTTTGCTTGTTTTATCAGTCTCATCTTCATATACATCCCTATATGCGCAGCCTTTTATTTATTGATTGATCACTGGTATTTACATTGTCTTTTAATTTAGTGACTCCTGAGCAACACTAGTGTCCTCTTGGAATATGTGTTAATTTCTGTTTGTGTTACTACTGTTGTGGAAGTGTGTACAATACTGTTCAAAGGTTTTAGGCACTAAATGTGAAGTGAGGATGCTTTCAAAAATAATACCATATCAATTAACTTCAATGAAAGTTCAGTAAACAGAAATCTATCAATATTTGGTGTGAGCACACTTTGCCTTTAAAACAGCACCACTCCTCGGTGCACCTGTACACAGCCTTTCACAGCACTTGGCAGGTAGGTTGTTCCAAGTATCGTGGAGAACTTTCCACAGTTCTTCTGTGGATTTAGACTGTCTCCGTTGTTCTTGTCTCTTCATATAATCCCAGACTGACTTGATGATGTTGAGATCAGGACTCTGTGGGAGCCATACAATCTGTTGCAGGACTCCTTGTTCTTCTGATCATTGAAGATAGTTCTTTATGACTCTGGCTTTATGCCGCAGAATGAATTTGGGATCAATCAGTGCCTTCCTGACGGTATTGCATTATGGATAAAAATCTAAACATCTGAAGTGCCCTAACACTTTTGCACAGTACTGTATATCATATATTATTTGTTGTGACCTGTCTGACTTGTGTCTATTTTGTTACTTGTCATTGTGCATAGGTGACCAAACAACCTTTGGGTATTAATAAAGTTATTTAAAGGAGACCACCTTTCTGTGTCCAAATGGAAAGTGAATCCCCACAATGTAACTGTGTGAAAACAGACTTTTGTCCCCACAACATCAATATACAACCACAATACACAACCACAGCTTCACAGAGCGCCAACAAAGGGTTAATGTCGTCATCTTGAGTGATGCACTAAGCAGCCAATCAGAGGCCTTTTTCTATAGAAGGCCACTACGTTGTTTTCGGGAAAGGGGACGACTTGTCAGGAAGAGTTAGTGAAGAGAAGGGGGGACTACGTCTCGGCTTAAGCCATCACACATCGAGAAATTTGAAGGAATTAACCAAACCTTTCTTCTCTATTGGATACTGGATATTTTTTTTGGTTTTATCTTGGAAGTTTTGGCATCAAACTAGCCGACGAACGACACTCAAAATCCTTGTCGAGAGGAGCTCCAACTTGGTCGAAGCGTCAAATGCACTAACCGAAACGGAAGTAACTTGCCAGCTGTCTGGCTAAGCTTGCTAGGTGAGTAAATGACCGTTCGTGAATTGTTCCTCTC
This sequence comes from Thunnus thynnus, assembly GCF_963924715.1. Lineage (NCBI taxonomy): Eukaryota > Metazoa > Chordata > Actinopteri > Scombriformes > Scombridae > Thunnus > Thunnus thynnus. The sequence continues at coordinate 10,543,198 of NC_089524.1, read as the reverse complement.
GAAAACAATTGCTCTCTTTTTCGGTTACACAGAAATACAGCCACGTGTTTGCCATATTTCTCCGTTGTTGGCAAGTCGGGTACGTTAATATCCAGCTTGTTGTTTGCTTTGACCAGCCAACAAACGGGCTAACAAGCTAATGTCAACCACCGAGAGACGGTTACAGTAGTAAGCCCTCCATCAATGTTCGCTACCACATTACAGACAGAAAGATAGATGTTGTGACGATGTTAAGTGTACTGAAAATTTAATCGTAAGAAGACAATAGAATTACTGTGTACAGGAGGAGTGAGGCCAAAATAGTAAGCATTTTATTATATGATGCAATCTAACACACCAACGCATTCACAAACTAAGCTTTAATGGTTTGACACCATCCCAAGATAAAAAAAACTAGGTTATAAATTTCGGTTTCAAGGGTGTTATATTGGATTGAATCTTCTAACTTTGTCCATGTTAATATGACAAACTCTCAGTACTTCTGTTTGGAGACATGAAAGTGGACAAAACGAAATCCTTAAATGAAGTAGTCAGCTGTTTACATTCTTTCATTTTACTAACAGTGTGTGGAAGAAAACAGAAATCTATTCCTCATTTTGCCACAGGGACCCTGCTCCAACTTAATAAAGATGGTTTTAAGTGAAACGGTTAGGTTTTATTATTATTATGTTAATTTGAAAATATAAACACTTTCACAAAACAAAAAAATGATGTTTGTAGTGTTTCATCATGTGTCACTGTTATATCCGCCAACTGCAATTGGAGCTGTAAAATTAGTCTATTAATTGATTAGTTGATTGACAGAAAAGTGGCAACGTTTTTGATAATCTATGAATAGTTTTTCAAGCAAAAATGGCAAAAAATTCACTATTTTCTCAAAAGTAAGCACAGTTAATGTTTTTCTAAGTCTGAATATATTTGATTAATTGGATTGTTGGGCATTTGATGATATCAAACTTGTAATAAGCCTTTTTCATCATTTTCTAACAAACCAGGAACTAATTGAGAAAATAAGCATTAATAGATTAACAATGATCATCATATCAATATCATGACCGTTTTAATTAATATGAGTAGTTGATAATGAAAATAATCATCATGCTTAAGCCCTACCTAGATATGCCAATATTACAAAAGTCATACCAGCAAACGGTAAGCTTGACAAAAGTATGTTCTTCCTCTTGAGCCCAAAACACAGGCACACGCACACACGCACACACGGGCACACGCACACACAGGCACACACACAGGCACACACACAGGCACACACACAGGCACACACACAGGCACACACACAGGCACACACACACACACACTGTTAGATTTTGAATGTTTAAAGCACTTAAACCAGTTATGTTTTAATCAGCATTTTACTGACTTGTATTTCTTATATGAAGTGTAATTTTTCACCCAGACGTAAGGTGTAGCTAATGTAAAATTATTTAAAGGAAATCGACATCTGAAATACTAAATGTTGAGCATAAATGATAATGAAACTGGAATACAGATGCAAATACAGATGAGTAATCAGATTTTTTTTTTTTTTTTTTACTTAGATGTAGGCTAGAGATCAGAAATGAATATTCTTAGTAGTTCAATCCTCCTAATTTTCAAGCTTGGCTCATTTTAGTTGAAGAAAAGAAATAGGGCCACCCTTTGGTCCTCGCTGTGATAACCTGATATTTAACATCAAAGAGCACTAGATTATCATTTACTTAACGTTTTCTTGTAATAACCAAGTGAACTATGGTTTTGTTTTACAAGCCTATTGTCTGCCCACTGTATTGTCATTTCAGACCCAGGTTTTGCGTCTTTCAACAACTGAGACATAGTGTGGTCATGTTTAGTCATATTTTGCTGAATTCTAATGAAAATTATAACACGAAATGTTTTTTTTTTAATCTCCTGTCCATGCATGCCATGTGTTGAATTTAAGCAAGAAGTGCCCCCTTCCCAATTTAGAATTAAGTTTATGAAATTTTAAATTGAAAGTGAATATTGAATTGACATTTTCTACTTGGACTATTTTGTAAGGAGATTGAAAATCAGGGGTAAGTAACCATCTAACTAAACAGCTAAATATTTAATAACCACTTTCACTCATTAGTTACTATTTTTCTGCTTTAAATTCTGTTAACCAGTCAACATTCTTATTTCAGTGTTAATACTATACAGTTAAGTTAAGTATGAAATGTTTATTGATTAAGTTATTGAATTTGATTGTTTGCTGTGCTGTAGAGCCCATTTAATGAACATCATAAAGAAACTTTTGGCAGCTTTCTCTTCACTTTCCTCGTGACCAACTGACAGAGGTTATATCAATATGTCAGTAAGGAAGTGATTATGAATAAACACACTCTACGTCAATATGCTTATCTGGGGGCTGAATCCTGAAAAACATACAGAAAATGAGAAAAGATGACACACTGATGACATTATTGATTAATGCACATGCATGTTTCAGTTGGCATCTTTCTCCAGTGTGCCCATGAGCAACAGTGTTGCAACCAAGAAAGCAAGATGTTTTATAACGATAATTAAGTACAACAATAGCCTATATATTTTATATTATTATATTGTATATACTGTATATGTAAACCTTGTGTCCTGGTTTTTAGAAACCTGGATAAGGTCTTATCCTGTTTTTTTTTTTAGAAACCTGGATATGCTACCTGGAGTACTCCTAATAGAAACTAGCATAGTGCAGCTTATCCAGGTTTCTGAGCATTCTGTGTCGCTGGACAAATGAGAGGCTGAGCAAAAATAATGATTCAAATAATTTGTTTGTGCATATTAGCTTCCAATTTACTTGGGTCATAGCTAGTGGTGCAACGGATCGTAGTTGATCCGTGATCCGTATGGATCACCCCCCACGGTTCGTGAACCGCAAAATTTAATGTGAACAAACTGCTGTAAGTACAAGTCATGGACAGACAGCGTGTCGCTAACAGGGATTTTGAAGAGCAACGACCAAACCAGCATCTAACGGGTCCGAGGTGACATCTGCAGGTATTTTTACGTGCTGTTTAATGTGCTGCCGCTGATCAGCTAATTAGCTAGCAAGCTAACTGACGTTACCGATGCGCAATTGAGCATTGAATATTTGATATATTTTAAGATTTTATTTAAACATTGGACATTTTGAATGTTGTTTTCATTTAAGACCAAGGGCAAGAGTTCCTTGCTGTAAGTGTTTTATAGAATATATGGAAAACAAAGTTTTATTTGTCCCCGCCCCGCCCCCCTTTTTTTGCTGATCCGAAAAATTATCCGATCTGTGACTCCAATCCGTGATACGATCCGAGTTTTGTGATCCGTCGCACTCCTAGTCATAGCTTATACAAATTGTTAATGATTTATGTAAACAATTTATTAATGAGAATGTAATTGGGCATAAGCTTTGTCTAGCTTGCGGATATACTCCACAATGAGCTGTTCTTACAGTCAGATGGATTTCAAATAGGGCTGGGCGATGCTTGGAGTGACTTAATGCGCAAGGCAGTTGAGCAAGAATAATAAAATACCTTCACCACTTGCAAGGCTGTCATCAATTATGCATACTGATGCAATGCCTGTCCGGAATGGGCCAATTGCTCATCATTTCTCGAGAACTGCGCGCATATATATATATTTGTATGTGTTTGTTATGTTTTCTCCTGTGTGTGCACTTTATTTGTGTGTGTGTCCCGCTCAGCCAGTCAGAGCCCAGAAGCCCCCATCCCACTGTGATGTGACTGTGTATATATCACTCCCGTTGCTACACCTCTCATAACTGGATAATATTCAATTCAATTCAATTCAGTTTTATTTATATAGCGCCAAATCGCAACAGAAGTTCTCAGGGCATGTTTCACATAGAGCAGGTCTAGACAGTACTCTTTATTTTACAGAGACCCAATATTCCCCCATGAGAAAACACTTGGTGGAGGAAAAACTCCCCTTTTAACAGGAAGAAACCTCAAGCAGAACCAGGCTCTAGATGGGCGGCCATCTGCCTTGACTGGTTGGGTTGAGAGAGAAAGAGGGAGGGGCAGAGTGGAGAGATAGACACAGAGAAGCACAATAACAACAATTATAACAATAACGATAATAATAACATGACTAATAATAATAATAGCAGGCATGCCTGTCAGGACCACGGGGGTCCCCCGAAGCTACGGTCTACGGAAGCCCACCAACCATGACTAATAATAATACCCCATCAACACAAAATTGAAAAAAAAATGAAAGCTCAGATCAATGTCAATCAAAGTATTTTTCACAGTCTGTCTGTGTCATAGATGCGATGTGTGTGAAATTACGAGCCAGAGCCGGCTAGCAACCTTGAGTCTGGAAATGTCTGGAGTCACAACAGTCTTGTGAACTGCAGCAAGTGCACATATATTGTGATTCACACCACAGTTTATGGGATCATCAGCATTACTTTTTGACTAAAAGCAACCTTTCTTTGCATGTTGTAATAACTCTATATTCATGATATAGACAATTTACAATGGCGCAAAATCAAATATCTTGATTAATCTAATTAGTTCAATATATCGCCAAGCCCTAATTTAAATACATTTTCAAATTGTCATGAGTTCCAATAATCAGCTATAATACAGAAAACACAACAATTTTGAGAATTGCTGTTATGTCACTCTTTTGTTTTCTTTGTTTCTGCATGACACATTGTTGTTCACTTTAGCAGTCACTGTATGGAAAAAACTAATTGACCTGACTCAATTAACACTTACCTGGTTAAAAAGGACTAGTTCGTAAGACTTGATGTTCGACCAAAAAAAAAAAAAAAAGAGCTGGTATCATCGTTCCAAATGGCCAGACTCGAAGATGCAGTAGAAAGCCGGTTGTCATGGAGAGGAGTGAGATGTGGTAATGGTTTATGTTTGGGAATAATGTCGCACATTTTCGGATACTTTCTCCTATAAGACAACATGAAAAGACATAAGATAAGTGCCAGAAGTAGTTGTGTAACAAATGAAAACAGAGAACTAAAGACAGAAGTTTAGACACTGTGTATTTTGTCTGGCTAATCATTGTGTGAAATGGGTTATAAATGTCGGATTATTGGCTTGTGAAATTGTCGTTCACAGTCCTCCTCTAAGTGACAACAGGCGTGTTTCGAAATTATAGTGGAGAACTGAAACGATTAGATGATCAATCAATTAATTGATCAGAAAAACATTAATTAGCATCACATTTGATAATTAGTTGAATCGTTTAAGTCTGTTTTTTTTTAAGAAGAAATTATCTGGTTCCAGCTTCATTACGGGCATATTTCACTATGTCCTGACATATTATAGACATATAACATTATCATTTTCAGAAATTTTCAGATTAATTGATAATGAAAAAAGTTGTTTGTTACAGCCTTAATGCAGCATTTCCTACTGCCTCCTAGTGGAGGCAGTATTGACCAGAGGTGGTCTGTCAGAGCCCTCACTGCAGACCACTTTTTAGAGGTGTAATTTTTAGTTAATAAAATATCACAAATTAGTAATTATAATGTTATTGTTAAATTAATAAATAGTAAGTTATTATTTATTCTCAATGCTTGAATTTGCTGGTGTGAGACATGGCCTAATTTCTATCTTTAAAAAATTCTTTCCTTTGTTGTTGGCTGATTGTTGAGCAACATGAGCGAACATCTAGGCCATCGGGTTGGCAGTTCCGCTAATGCATTTGTCTTAGTGGGAGAAATAACGAGGTTTGCATAGTTTCAGCTTGTTAAGCAAGTGTGAACAGGTGCCGGAAGCATTTTTTTGATGGACTTATTTTATGTGGGATTAATGAAATGATTTGCATGTTGTTTCGATTTTAGTTGCTTTTGTTGGGTTTGTTTTGTGTGTGTGTGTGTGTGTGTGAATAGGAGGGTCATCAATCTGACCATTGAAGGCCCAGTGCGAGACCCCACAGTCCACTACTGTTGTATACTTATTTGAATCTCCTTATTATTTGTCTTTAAGCTGCTGCAAGGTCTCATTTTTTGTTTGTGAGAAATAATAGTGTCATTTTAACTTTTTCAAAAGAAAGGCATGCAGACAAGGCAGAGTGATGTCACCAACGGGGGGGAGGGGAAAACCATCATCTTTTTCAGCTAAAATGGCCTTGAAAATGTGGTGTAATGATTGCAAAACTCTAGCAAGGGAAGTGCTGGCATCTGATCAGTGCTACCAGTCTCAAGCAGTCCCAACCATGTTATTTGTTTAAAGATAGTTTTATTAAGATATCAAACCAAATATAGTACAGATATTTTTGTGTTTAATAGTAGTACAATAATAGTACAAATAACGCCTATAAGCGACATTCAAAAGTGTGAAGTTGAATTTAGATAGGAAGCGGAAGAATGTGGTAAATTGACACACTGAGTGATTAACTCACTAAAAAAATCTGACCGATGACTCAATGAAAATCTCTTCTCAAGAAATTCAGCTGTAGCGAATGAGAATCATGAGCAATGATGACTGTTCAATGATGGCCCACTTTCCAGGGGAGGAGGCAGGAGGTCACAGGATTTAAAAAAAAAAAAAGAGAAATTTTAAGAGCTAGTATTGGCTGTTTTAACTTTACTGTGTAAAACAGATTTAACAGGAGTTATGACAAGACAGAAGAGACAATCACAAAAAATGGTGAACAATGACTCATCATGACTCATCAAGTTGTCAGTCCCTGTAGCTCGGGGACTAGAGTTCAGTCTTCGAGTTTCTCAAAAGGTTCTTGTTCCCCTGGGAAAGTTCCTGTCGTGGAAATGTCCTATATTTAGGTTACTGGACTTAGGATCACTTTCTCTTTCTCTCTGTGAGAGCTCTGCCTAGGGCTGTACCCAACTTAGAATTTGAATCAGATTTGGCTGTTCACTATGAAGATTTGACTATTTGTTCTTTTTTTTTTTCATATGAACTATCAGGCAATCAGAGAATCCATTGGCATGAGTTTCAGTGATGATTTTGACTACATTAACATAGTCAAATGCAGCACAGTCAATGGAACATATTTTTGAGCATTTAAAAATCAATAAAAGACAGCTTCATATGATGAAAGATTTGAATTACGGCCTATTTGAAATGCTGACACATAACGGCGGGCTACCATATGGATGATGGAATAATAAGACAGGCAGCACACATGTGTTTCTGTTTAAATCAAGCTCTTATAGCCTATCTTTTTTAATTTCACTTTAAAGGTATACTATGCAGGGTTTGTTGGTTGGTGTTTGTAAACACAACATTCAAAGGTGGCCCCTCCTCCCCAACTCAGAGAGAGACAGAGAGCAGCGGTGGTCAAGTGAGATAGAAAGTGAATGAAGATAGGTAGCGGAGGTAGTGAGAACAGAGCCGTGAATCCGATCGATGAAATGTTATTTTGTGATTATTTCACGGCAGGGTTCTGAAAGGCCTGAAAGAGTAACTCACTTCTGTATGAGTGGTGAAAAGTGGGCGTGTCATAATGAATCTTAGCTCTGTGCTGTTAAGAGTTGAAGATTGATTGATGGGTGGATGTCATGATATTATTGGTTGAAATAGGTTAGTTCAAGCCTAAGTAAGCACACAGAAGAAAATACGATTGGATTTTGATATAAGAGTACAAAGAAATTGATTTTTTTTGTATTTTTTTGGCATATATTGTTAAATAGTGCACAGTATGACCATGAATGTGATCTAAAACCGTTACCAGGGCATTTTTCATTTAATTTTAGTTTTAAACATAAAATAAATAAATGTTAAGCGTAGACGAATAAATAATCAAATTAAACATTTGCAAGTTAAGATTTGACTCACACAAAAAAAGACTGGTCGACTGCTGTTAGTGTTTGGGGCCGTTTCCAAACAAGCTACCATGACCATAATCTTCATGATGGATTGGTTTGGCTCCGCACATAAGATTTGTTGACAATAAGAAAATTACAGAAAATCACCAAGCTCATCCTTTAACTACATGATTGTGTATTTGTCTTTGTCTTTGTGTTGTCAACACACCCTTGAGTGCAAAGCAGCACTGTGGGTGAATGGATCCAGTGTAGACACATAGGCCTGTCATGATTACTGATTTTTCAGAGGATATATTGTCCCAGAAATAATCACAATAAACAATATTATATTATCTTAAGACCATAATAATGCAAGTACACCCTTTTAAAGAGCAGTGAACTTTAAACATTCAAACATTGGAGTTGGAATGTGAAAAAAAAATCTTTAGTTAGTCGGGATTGCCTGTACATGGCTCCCACCTCCAACATCACATGTAAACATGGAAGTGACCGGGCAGTGATGGCAGCAGCTTTCAGTGGGTTCAGGATGGAGTAGCATCCTTACCTTGAGCTGCTTACTCACCAGGGTGGCACGGGGGGGATCGGAGGGTGGGAGCTATACTTTTGTAAAAACGCCAAACCGCCATCATGGGCCGGGACGTAGTTATTTATGGTTAATGCCATATGAGTGGCGCCACTCACTTGTGCGTTCCCCGCATGGGACATGTGGTGATAGGCTTATAGACGGTGATGAAAGACTCATGGCTGCTGTGGACGTGCTGTTTTTGCTGTTGGTCTTGACAGTTAGGCGACAGTGATGACGCTCAAATTCCTTGCTGCTCCTACACAGCAATGATCTGTCTCAAACTCCTTTTTAGATGTCATCATCTTAGCTCAAAGGCTGACGTAATTTCACCTGCACTGGGGGTTTAGTGAGGCATCACTGTATTGTGTGTGCGTCTGTGTGTCGGGGCTCTGCGCGGTATAAATATGAGTCATCAGACTACTGAACACTGAACTTAGAATCTCTGCTGTTTATGGAGCTCACCACACAATCACACAAAGACAAAGTGTCATTAACCAAAGGGGGGATCAGGCAAACATTATAATGGGCTTACTCTGATGAACTTGATATCAGAAGCTATTGTTTTTTAAACTTGGCATAAGACATAAGCTAATATTATGAATGTTAGCCTACTTAATGGCAGTTTATTGTAAAACAAGGTATATGAAGTTTGGTTTAACTTTCCACTGACCATCACAATACAGCAAGTTATGGGTAAGAAAATTTTAAATAAGGTTAAATGATGTAAATTTTAATTCTAAAATTTGGCCCTCTGGTGAAACAACTGTTTTCCATCACTGCTGTTTCCCAAGTGTGTTCTCACCTGTATTGTCTATCCTAAAATTAATTGAATAGAAAGCTAACTTTGAAGTACACAACATATAAGCCAAAGTTGCTCCATACAGAAACTATGACTTTAAATAAAATGTTTAATGTAACATTCCCTCTCTCCTCATTTCTCTTTGTCACTTATTTTATCCAGTGTCTGAATGCCAACTCTGTGGGTGATGGAGTTGAGCAGGCAACTCTGTGGGAAGATGAGGAGATCCAGCAAGAGGGCCCCACTCTCCTCCTCTCCCACTTCCTCTTGGGGCCTGGAGATCCACTTTTACACACCGGATGTACACCAGCTGGAGTACTTCAGAGGCTGCTACACTGTAGAGCAGCTCTGTGTGGATGCTGCCAAGAAATGCTGTGAGTGACTGATCTATTGGCTACTTGGCAAAACCAAGTATTGCCTTGTCTGCTGAAAGATTTACTGTTAATTGCTAATAATGTAGTGAGTGTGTTGTAGAATTTACTGTGAATATATTGTGTGGCAAGTAGGTGCTCAATCACTTGAAAATACACAATCACCAGCTTTACATCTTAGATCCCCACTCCTCAGTGACATTTCAGTGGTTTATTCGAGGTTTACTGTTACACATGTTGGGCTCTATTATGGACACACTCATTCACACCATTAATAGATGCTGTCTGTCGCTTTTTGGCTTGGCAAAGTAGTGATGTTTACAGAAAATTCTTTCCATCAACATAGAGAGACAAACATTTAGCCTAAACAAAAGGAGAGGAGCAGCTGTGAGGAGAGATGGTAAATGACGGGAACTACTGCAAAAACATGGCTAAAATACAAGAACAAGCTTTTAGAGCTGGCTTAAAACATTGGCAAACGAGCCTGATTACAACTATTGCAGGGCTGGCTATTTGGTGATACAGTGTACCTGATAATAAAACCCTGGGTAATTTGTAGGCCTAATTCCTGCGATGATGGCACATTGATCTTAGGCAAAAATACCAATGATTGGTACACGTAAGAATCTTTTGAAAAACATTGGTATATTTCAGTATGTATTTCGTATCTCAAACATGAATATTTATAATAGTTAGTCTATTTGTCTCCCCTACCAACCACCCTGACAGGCAATCAGCTATCTTTGGGTTGTCTTGTTCTGTAACACTTAAGATGATGGGCAAAATCATTTAAGTTGTTTTGAGTGTGGTAATTCGTCAGCCCTTGTGGCTATAAAGTTAAGTGGCTCTGGTCCTGCCCTTTTCCTTCGACCCTTTATGATTAACTTTATGAAATACTGCAGTGCAGAGTAACTGTTAATGAATAACTTCAATGAGGGATAAATCTATACAAATAATCCTGCACTCTCTCATAGAAGGACGTCTCTCGTTGATTGCAAATATAGATGAGTAATTATTACAGATGTACCTCTAAGTGCTATCACTTAGCTAACAGTCAACACGTGAACTAAAATGCATTAGAGTCCAAACAAGATGAACATCATGTTGAAATCAGAGTATCCCTTTAACCATATCATCATAGCAGATGACATCACTGCAAATCAGTTGTAACCATAGTTCAAAACCCATAAATCAGTTACTGTAAACTAAAGTAAGTGCCACTCCCAGGGCTCTTAAAGGATGTGTTCCTCTTTATACCCAACCATTAGTGATTTGAATTGACCAACTGATGTGCACTCTAGTTAGCCTGGCTGAACTGAAAATCGTTTCTCTTATTTCTTTTCAGGCATTTGAGAGCTTTATACATTAAACACATACATTTGCAATTGTTTTGTAAAACCATTCATAAGTGAAGAAACATACCGAATAACCAAGTGAGACTGATATGTTTGAGATTGTTTGCTGTTGCTCTTAAATCCTTTGTTTGGACAAAGGCTACAGCTAAAGAAAAAGATTGGTCAGAATATTGATCTTTTTTCCTCTTTTCTCTTCCCTCTCAGCAATCTCTCCTTTGTGCCATAACCTATTCTCCCTGTACAATGAGACGACAGGCATGTGGTATCCACCCAACTATGAGTTCAAGATCACAGATGAGACCAGTATCAAGTTGCACTATCGCATGAGGTAAGCTTGACATCACAGCAGAAGCTGATGTTTATCTCCATGAACTTATTTCTTAAATTTAAACAAACTGTTTTTCCTTATTTAACCACAACCAAATTTGAAGTATAGTCTTCAAGATAATGGAAATATTATTGGGGAAAAAAAGGTGAGGGTGTAGAATAAGAGCAATTTAAAGACCTATATGGAACGCAAAGTAGTGATTCCGGGGCCTCTTTCTGGAGCCACATAGACTGGTATGCCTTGTCCTGGCAAGGCTAGGTCTATACAAAGGGAGCCCAGTTAAGCCCCTACACCCAATGCGCAAGATTAGTTGTATGGATCTGTGCATTCCCAAATGGGCAGCAGGCAAAGGTAGGTGTTTGCCATGTTTATCATGTTTATGATGTTTACGATTGAGATGTCTTGTTCTGTAACACTTAAAATGATAGGCAAAATCGTTTGTCGTTTTAATATGGTATTTTCTCAGCCCCTGTGGCTATAAATATAAGCATCTTCTTTACGCTTTATGATTAACTTTATGACAGTCTGCTGGTCTGCTGCTAACTGTTAGTGGATAAATTCAGTCAGGGAAAAAATGAAGGTATTATCCTACACTCTCTCATAGAAGAACTTCTCGTCGTCTGTTAAAATAATTGATTTCAAATCCAGATGAACACTTATTACAGATACCTCTGTTATTATTCAGCTAACCGTTTGCTGTCTAACTGTTATGCTTATCCCTGGCTATAAAAACTGGCTCCTGGATCTGGATGTCTTGTGGGGAAGGAGCAAGGGACAGAAAAATCCTAAACAAACTATGTTCTATAGTAAACTACATTCCATCGAGAGCCATCAGCCTGCAGGCCACCCCTGAAGTAGATACACTTAGGTTTACCACTACACAAAGCACAGGCTCTGGAGTCAAATGCCCAGATAGGGACAGGACTGATTCCTAGTTTGGAGCTTTCCAAGGTGAGAGGACCTAGTATACTCATTGACCCTTGTAGCTTTTTTCAAGTAAAGGAACTTAACGACCCGTGATCTGGAGCTTCCCCTAGCCTAGGTTCTGCCTTGTTTACCCACTGTATTTTACAAGGAGGGTAGTCCTGAAGATGGTATTCTGTGGGGCTCCATAGTTCTGCTAAGGGACTTAAATGGTCATGTGGGTGAGTTGCGGAGCGTTCAGGAGAAATGGCCTGCCTGAGCTTTTGGTTTGGTGATCTCAGGATTACATCTTTTCTTTTCGCCATTGATATAGTTCTTTGACTTCCAGTGCACGCTGGGGCTTGAACACAAACTGGGATTAGACTCAGTACCCCCAAGTCTGAAGCCATGATACTCTGCTGGATTGTCCCTTTTGGGTCGGATTAGGTTGCTGAAGGAGTTAGTAGTATCTCGCAGTCATTTCAATAAGGATAACATGGCGTGTGCGTTAGACAAGCTTATTTATGCGCCACTGGTAGTGATATGACAGTTTGTAACAAACTGTTGTGTTGAGGGAGTTAAGCCTGAAGGCAAAACTTTTGCTTTACCAATCAATCTACATTCCAACCCACATCTTTGATTCAGGAGCTTTGGGGAAGTGAGATCAGGGATTCAAGCAGTTGAAATGTGTTTGCTTGAAGCGCTCTTTGTTTGTGTGGAAAGGATCCAGTTTGGATCGGGATGCATCCTGTAGGCCTCCCTTTTAAAGCATTTGGTGTTGTGTCCAAATTGGAGGAGACCATTGGACAGACCCAAAATACACTGAAGGGATTATATATAGCCCACCTGTCCTGGTAACACCCCAGGATTCTCCAGAAGAAGCTGGAAGACTTGGCAACGATAGATGCAAGAGTCACCCCGTTTATCCTGCTGCCATCACATGTACATGTACCATATTACACCACAATTGGTGTAAAATAAATGGAACACTTTGAGTGTTGGATATATTTTGTCTAGAAACTATAACAGTGAAATAAACAAAACTACTTTTTTGTTTCAAGGATGAATACCCACATCCATCACCCATCCACAAGTCCTGGGTATTCAAGTAGTTTTCATGTTTTACAAAACACAACATTCTGGGGTAGTGGCAGGCATCTAAAATAGAAACATACTGGTGAAAAAGATTGTCAGGATACTTATGGATGTGAGATTAAGTGAGACAGTCATAACTGTCAGTTTATGTTAGTTTTAAAGGTTGCAAATATTGCCTAAGGGAAGTGACTGATGCAATGCTGAAGCATGTCATTGCCACATGTATAGAACGCTAGATGTGCTGCTGACAGAAGAACTTGATTGCATACAACTTCATAACACTGTAAAAGCCTCGACATTAGCTAAAAACAAGCTGCTGAATAATGCGGATGTGTGTTGTGGATCAGCAGTGGCTCTGTTCATATAAAATCAGGACATGGCAAATGCCAATGGGTGGCTTGGCAAGCTGAGGCACATTCCAAGTTCCCAACGGTTTACTTGTTAGATCTTGATTTTCACTTTGGCTTAATAAGAATATGGAGACGGGAAAACAGCCAAAGATATCTCAAAAATGTTTGGAATTCAACAAAACATGGAGGTCAACAGTACATCAAAAAGAGGTGTTTTAAACCTTTGGTCATAAGCAAATATTTTCTCAGAATAGGCTTGAATATTAGGAATTCATATAGAAAGCAGTGAGTCACTGATGTCTTACACCCTTAACAGATGCCAAGAGTAGAGTCTAATTATCTATATGACCCAGTGATAGGGTACTAACTTACTCATTTTACTGATGGTTTGAGGGGGGAAAATAGTTTTATGAGGCAGGCCAGCAATGTCATATACCAGACAGGATAACTTTGAACAGAATCCCTCTGCAGGGAAACCACTCTACAAGTTAGGTGGCATGTCATTCAAAGAGGGGAAAGAAGATTACTGTTGTGTCAATTGCACTTCCTCTTTCCCTTTAACCTGTTTTGACAATAGCTAGTGAAGAGAAAAGCCAGTGTGCATAGAAACTAATTGTGGCATGTGTTGTGTGCTTGTGTGCATGTTTTGTTTTGCCGCAGTCTGCTTTGCGTACTGTAGTGCAGTCTTCCAGACAAGCAGGGTATTGTGGTCAAGTCTCAATATACACACAGTTAGCATAAACAAATGTTACACACACACACACACACACACACACAGCAATAATAGCTCCACTAGTATTTCTATCATGTCAAAAATGAATAATTAAAAGAAAAAGACTATACTGCTATGTTTGCAGCTTTATGAGACTGCAATGCTTTGAGCTAAATGCTAACATCAGCCTGCTAACATGCTCACAGTGACAATGCTAACATCCTGATGTTTAGCAGGTATAATGTTTACCATGTTCATCATCTTAGTTTAGTGTGTTAGCATCCCAACATATGCTCAATTGCACTTAATACAAAGGATAACTGAAAATGATGATGATTGATGATGATGATGATGGGAATGTCATTAGTTTTGCAGGAATTTGTTAATAAACCAAATGGTACATCATCTGGGAGCCATGTATGTATGTACAACATTTTGTACCAATCCAAATTTTATTTCACTGTGTTCACAAGTGAACATTTTGAACAGCTTCAGAGTTCCTCTTTGGCTAATAACATTTTATCAGTCTATCACCAGTACATGTGCGCTCATTAGTTGCTGATTTTTATGTTCCTTTTTTTCATCCAATGTGGTTTGCCAATTTCCTTATGCATTGCCCTTTGTCTGCTGTTGGTCTGGGAGGATGTAGACTGACGTCTGTGACGCTGTATAGACAGAGATCATACATTTCCTCTGAAAAGAACAGGCTAGCTGAAAATTTGCTTCATTTCAGAGAAAACAGGAAAATGGGTCAAAATTATAATGAAAAACCTCAGTGAACAACATTGAAATTCTACTTGCGTGGTTGACCTTGCATGACATGTTAATGTGAAGATGACAAAAAGGCAAAAAGGACTTTAACTTTCAGTGATGAACATTTTCACACTTTAATCACTCCATACAATACAGGAGGCTGTAGAGCACTTCCTGTTGTATTTTTTCTTTTTTTGTTCTCTTATGCACGCTCAGGTACAACCTCATGTATGATTCAGGTTGATATTGAGATTTTGATTCCACTCTCACATTTTCACTTCTCCAGTCACTTATTGACCTTTTTTAGTGCATAGCAGTATTTCACCAGCGTTCATAACAATTCAAACTTGCATTCAGCTCATGTTAGGATTCATTTCATTTTGAAATTCCACCGTTGGCAGTCATCTCTTCACCCAAGGCTGGAATCCCATTAAGGCAAACTCAAGGCTTACCTTTTGTTATTTGTAGAACAAACATCCTTTCAGTTCAGGCAATAATTTCAACACAGTGTAGCAGCTTCCTGGACATGTGGAATCTAAATCAATGCATTCAAGAATAAAATAGGTTACTGTAATTACATTTTTATAAATACCCGGCGTTATTTTATCTGTCCCCTGTGCATTTGCCTGTTTTTTGAAAGTCATGCATACTCTCTTGAATGCACACCTTGTATTACATTGTTAACTTGTCCTTCTGTCTCTCTCCTCTCAGGTTTTATTTCAGAAACTGGCACGGCACCACTGAAGGAGAGTCTCCAGTCTGGAGACACTGCATCAGCAGACTCAGAGGAGGCCTTAGCCCACAGAGAACACCTGAAGGAACACCCCTACTGGATGCTGCGTCCCTGGATTACCTGTTTGCCCAGGTGTGTGCATGCATCAGGTTTGGGGTAGTCATGTAGAAATAAAGTAATCAATTACTAATTTTTAATGACTGTCTTTATCTTGTCATTGGATTGTTTTAAGCAATGTGATGTCATTGTTGCCTGTGACTCCAGCAAAAACATATTTGGATTTACTATTTCCTCTTTTAAATGTCTGCATGGAGTGAATTTGACAGCACATACTGATTGAAAGGTCATGTATCAACACAGTTCAGAGTTGAGTTTCAAAACATCAAGTAAGACAAAACAACTGGGAGGAAATGTAATGATATCAGGAAGTGCATATTTAAGATCAGACTGTTGTCAATGAAGTCCTTTCTGTTCCTTAAAATGTAAGTAGGCTGAAAGAAGTTGTTACACTACAGGAATGGATGTTTCTAAACTACAAATAATAGTTTTACTGAATTGTCAATTGTCAAAAATATAAGAAATAGTGTCCATCTGATATTCTTGTAAATGCAACGAAGAATAAGCAACTTAATTGTATTTGGTTGTTTTACAGGAGTTGTATGGCACTTTCTGAACCAAATCATACAATATATATGTTTGTTTCTCAGGGCCAGCATGACTTTCAGACGGGTGTGGTTCCACTGAGGATGTCCCAGTCTGAGGCAGAGCAACATGAGATAGAGAACGAGTGTTTGGGCATGGCTGTGCTTGCCATCACCCACTATGCCATGAACATGGATATGCCCCTGCCCACTGCTTCTCAGGAAATCAAGTAATACACAAACCTACATACACATACACAATACTGCATGTCTGAGTCAATGATGGAATCATTAATTTTCTAAACAGGTCTGGGTGACAGGACTTCTACAGACTTTTGATTTAGATCTTAAAATCACACCCACACTTAATAGTAATATTGCCAGCAGCCAAAACATACTTACTCCCCCTACTTGTTCCTTTTCAAGAGCGGATAAATGCTTGGCCCACATGGACATGTTCTCCCAAAAAACACACATTTGCACATCCGCAGGGAAAGGCACAAACAGTCACTATTTCTTCATGTAAATTCCATCCACTTGATACGTTTGCATACTGGAATCAAAACAAGATTGTTGTTCAATTCAGAGCAGTATCAGAATTCCTTTCAGAGACTCAAGAGCAATGTTGTAGTCTTGTTTATAGCCATGGTAAATTTTAAACAGTTAACTGACTAAACCTGTTGATGAGCTAGGTGGTTCAGTATATATGTTACAGTTCAGTTTAAACTGCATTATCACGCATGAATTTAAAGGAGGACATACCTCTCTGTCTTAATCCCACCAGCTACAAACGTTTCATCCCAGAGACACTGAACCGTAACATAAAGAAGCGCAACGTTCTGACGCGCATCCGCATCAACAACGTCTTCAAGAAATTCCTCAACGAATTCAACCGCCGCACAGTCAAGGACAGCAACATCACGCCATACGACCTGAAGATTAAGTACCTTGCCACACTGGAGGGTCTGACCAGTGGCCTGGGCAGTGAGCTGCTAGAGCCCATCTCGCTCAGTGTAATTCAGGAAGGAGATGTCTGCAATGGAGGCTACAATGGTAAGAATTCAGGAAGATGATGAAAAAGTGTCCATGGTACAAGTTCAGGCACTGCACCAGATTTGTGGTGTGCAACATCTTAGTGCATGTTTTTATTCGAAAAGAAGTTTCACTGGAATTATGACATATAAGAGAAGTATTTGTTTACCAACTGCGTCTGTGTGGGAGTCGATATAACATCAATAGAAAAGAACTCATTATTCTCATTATTTTTAAAATTATTAGGCATTAAGAGACAAAAATACATGTATATCTACAACTGCAATTTCTAAAACTGAAATAATTGTTTGCTTTTATAGATTTAGTGTAATATTTCTCATCTGTTATGGATTATGGTGACTACGTAGCTGTGGTTAGTTTGGTGGTGTGTTTACATACTCGTTACTCTGTCCACGGTTCTAAAAAAAGGTTTGAACCTTGTTGACATCAACATGTACCTGTTTGTGTTGATGGTTAAAACCAAAAGTGAAAGGAACAAGATGTTTACATGTCGCAATGACCCACTTATCGTGGAGTAGACCACGATAAGTGGGTTTCGCTTTAATTTGAGTAACGTCTGAATTTGATGATTGTAAACAATTTGTGAAGTTTCCAAGCACTGATGCAGGACTGGAAGGATTGAGTAACCTTCTTGAGATCAGAATGTTTTTTTCAATGTAAACATCCAGTAGCCACATGCAATAAGACATCATGATCACGGTAAGATTTTCCAAAAACAACATGGAGAAACTTAGGGATGCACGATATTATCGGCACGTCATCGGTATCGGCTGATAAAAGCTCTAAAATGAAAGATCGGCATTATGAGAGGCCAATTTGTCGCCATCTCCTCCGCCGCCTAACTGTGCTTTCCTTAATGGACTGTGTCACCCTGGAGAACCAGGGCTAACGTTAGCTGGGAGGCTAGCGAAGGCTAGCTGGCTGTGCTTCCCTCCGGTCATGCTGCGGCTAACGCTCTGCTAGCCTCCCAGCTAACGTTAGCCCCGGCTCTCCATGTGGATCCAACTGGACCACCGAGCCCCGATTTGTTATTTGGGTTAAAGTGGGAAGAGGCAGCAGGTCTGACGGGCAGCTGAGTGAAGTGGAGCCTGCGGAGGAAGCACCGGGACCATCAGGGTGAAACAGTCCATCGAAGTGGTGCGGTGTTCAGCTGCACAGATAAGAAATCCTTCGGCTGACAGGATGTACCACTCTGTTTGAAAAATAATAAACTTCATCTTCTTCTTTTTGGTTCATAATAGTCTCCTCAGCCAGCTGGAAAAAAATATGTGCATATATCAGTATTGGCAATCGGCCATAATGAGTTGGAAATATCGGCATATTGGATATCAGCAAAAAATCCAATATCGTGCATCCCTAGGAGAAACCAAACATTTAATGTATAAATGTTTTTCTCAGCCATCTGTGTGTCCTGTAATCATCGCACACCTGTGTTTTGGCTGTGTGTAACTGCTGTGATACAACTTTTGCTTGCTGATTCTAGGTTACTGCAACCAGAGCCAAGAACAGAGCCAGACTCAGACCGTAGAGACAAGCCATGACATGCAGGTCCTAGTGACTGGTACCACTGGCATTTCCTGGAGGAAGAAACCTGTTATAGTAAGTAGAACTGAGTTGTGAACAAATCTTCAAGGACATCTAGTTTCACTGTGGTTCGCTTGGGCTGGTGTGAAAGCTGTCAATTGAATTCTGGAGTGCACTAAACAACTGGACCGCTGGACTGCTTAAAAAGGAGGGTCTTGTTCTGCTTCTAAGCAAACTCTGATGCAGTTAGTTTGTTGTCTGAAAGAAAACGGACAAACCACAGTATTTTGTGATAGTAGTATGTGATTTTAGCATGATATCAAAAGCTCAACTTCTATTAAATGAATTTTCTGCCCCTATAGCCATGTTATAGGGATATTACACGGGGCATTAAATGATGCACTGTTTCCTACCCACAAACTGCTTTTCACATTTTCAGCACCTCTCCTGCTGCCTTTATGAAATATATGAGTTGTAATCAAATACCAATAACAAATTTTCACTTTGAGACGTCTTACTTTTATAAACATGGAACTGGAATTGGTTTAGTAAAACCACTTAGATTATTAGATATTAGATATTCAGATGCCGTAGTGCACACCTTTTTCCAAGATTTGAATGATAATGGATTGAATGTGAACTACAGCATTGTCTTAATTAAGAAAAGTCTTTCTTAATTGGCTCTTCAGGTAACTAGTATAAAGGTGATAGCACAGCACATTGTGTAAGACACTTGACATATGTACATTACATGACAGTATTTGAATATCGATAATTCACTTTTTATGTATTTTTTTTAGATAACCTATGTGTGTATATCTGCTTTGTGTGTTTATTTTTAAATAGGTGACTGCGATCTCCAAAGAAAAGGGCAAATCAAAGAAGAACAAGCGGGATGGAAACCAGAAAAAGAAAGAGGCAGATGACAGCTGGGTGGTGTTCTGTGACTTCCATGAGATCACGCACACTGTCGTCAAAGAGGCAACCGTCACCATCTATAGACAGGACAACAAGAGGATGGTGAGACAGACATAAAAAGCTCTGTGATTGAAGTGGGATCAACCTCTATACTCACAGTTATACCTACAAACAAATTTTAATTACTTAAGCTTTAACTTCACATGTTTATTTTCAAGATTAGACATGTCATTTGCAACATGGGGCGTAACTACATTGGGGGGTAGAGTCATACCAAAACAGAAACATACACAAACTTGGGTTGTACCCAAATCAGAATTGTTCTTAGTTGTCTCTGAATACTCAGTATTATAACTGATGTTTTTTCTTCCAAATACCTTTCCTACAATAAGGAGAAATATATAACTCATGGCATCCTGGCCTGATGTCTTACTGTAAGACGGTTTTAACGCCCTCATTCATTATATTCATTCATGTCATAGTTTAGTGATTAAAATCCTAGCGCACCATGGAGCATCTCTCCTGCCCGGCTCCTTACAGTGCTGTTAGCAGAGGAGTCAGTCACACTGGATGGGAGTAGAGGAGTTTGTACCGTCTGGCTCAAAAGTAGTTAAGCTGACTTAGCTTAGCATTCAGCACTCAGAGCTAAGAGTAGCAAAGCAGCAAAAAGGAAACATGCACTGACCTCTGTTTCATTGCTTTTCTCTATTACAGCTATTTTTGTAGTTTGTAAACATATATATCCTGTCATGCGATATTCTGTGTCCAATCACGCAGCTCAAAAACAGTGCAGCGATTCGACTGATTATAAAGAGGTTTGACCAGGGAGCTTCTCGGCTGATGATTCGACTCGATGACGACGTTTAGGGGGTGCTCTAATACATTAGATTTTGTTTAATGTTCTGTGCGAGTTTCCAAAGCATGTTCAATGTTTGCTCTGAAGCCTGCTCATACTTAAGATCTCATTTCTGTCTTTCTAAAAATGATCACCAACATTTACTTAAAGTTTTGGTATTTAAGAATTTAGTTTGAAAACATTTTAAGTACAAATTTCCTGCGGTTCTGTTGTTGCAATGGACTCAAACCTACATGTCAAAGTACAGTAAATACTATTGTTATGTGTCTTGATACAATCATAACACAATCACTGTTTGTGATGTTTCCAGTCAATCTATTGTGGAAGCAAAGCCTACATCTCAATGCATGCTGTTAACCGTGACTAATAGTGATATCTGATCACCTCGCTCTCTCTCGCCCTCCTCCTCTCTCTCTGTCTCTTTCTCTTTTCAGGAGTTGCAAATGGCTTCTCGGGCTGAGGCTCTGTCCTTTGCAGCCCTTGTGGATGGGTACTTCAGGCTGACAGTGGACGCTCACCACTACCTGTGCAAGGAGGTGGCCCCGGCTTCAGTGGTGCACAACATCAATAACGGCTGCCATGGACCCATCTGGTTTGTACTGGCAGTTATATTAGTGGAGTGTTTTACACATGTATTTGCCCATACACTGTGTGCCTCCTGCCTTCCCCTTGTACAGAGTTCACACTCTGCTTTTTAAAGAATATTCTGAGTCAGCGTCTTTGAAGCTTTTCTAGTAAAAGCATACATTTTGTCAACCTTTCCATTGTAACACTTAAAGGTTGAATTTTGTGTTCTTAATGTTTAATCAGTGTAGTCATCGCACAGACATTTGTAGCCTGTCTATCTACTGTATATAAATGTCTTTCTATGTGTGTTTTGTTCTATTGTTGTAATTTTAGTCACAAAATGAGTCTTGATTCATATGAAGATAGATAACTTTATTAATCTCCATAAGTGAAAGTAGGTTTGATCACTAATATACAGAGAAAAGCTAAATAGAAAAAAACAAGTCAGTCAGGTCACAACCAAACACATATTTAAACCTGCACTGCCAAACTTTTACATAGAAATGAATGTCTGTTACATTCAAGCCCTTGCCAAATGAGTTCACATAATTCTGATTAATCTTATCACTGCCAAGTAAATCTCACTGTATTTCAAAGTATACACAGTCTTCTAGACTTTCCAAATGTTATCAGACCGAATGGATCAAATTCTGATGGTGAAATGCGTCATTTTGCAGCCATAACAATAGGCCAGTATGTACTGGCCATCAGGCTTACTGGGACAGATCCCGGTGGGCTGTCAAAAAATATGATTTTGGGCTGGTGGACCATCAAAACATATCCGTTGTTACTGGCCCTCTCTGTGTGTGTGCTACATGCTTGTGTAAGGCTGGCCGATTCAGACCAAATCAGGCTTTGTGTCTCATTGTTGCAGGGTTGAGCAGAGGTGTGGGCATGTTTATTTGTGCTCTAGAACGTAACCGCTATGACTCAATCAGAAAATAACGTTTTGTTGATCTGATTCCCCGGCTTTTTCGCTACCACTGCTTCCTCTCTTCATTCACTCTCTAGTTTGCTCCACCAGTCGGGAAGTCGACAGAAAAGTCTTAACTTTACTTTAACGTTATCAAACAAAGAGAAATGTCCTCCCCTCGTCCTAGTAACATCTTTGTACTCAAGCAATCACAGCTGAGCGCCCCCCTTTACTCTCACTGCCAGAAGGTGGAGATAAAAGTCCCACACTCCAGCTTTAAGACATAATAACAACACCATATTGACACTAACATACAACCATTTATTGTGTTTTCCTCTCCCCAGTACGGAGTACGCCATCCACAAGCTGCGTCAGGAGGGCAACGAGGAGGGCGCATACATCCTGCGCTGGAGCTGCACTGACTACCAGTACATCATCATCACTGTGGTCTGCAGTGAGGTAGTGTGGACTAGTATAGCAGTTAATTCTTGTTATGTGGACTCAACAAATCTTTTGAAAAGTAAAGTCACACTGCTGGAATATGCCCATTTTCTTTGTTAGAGGAGTACAAACAAAAATAAATATCACCACTGCTCACTGGGATAGCTTAAAGAGTGCTAACTGTCATCTCACTACTAAGTAAATTTGATTTCGTAAGTATAAACTGAAAATTCACTTTATTTAATATAGCTAATAAGGTAGTGCGGTTGAGGATCTACAACATAAAGACAAAACAAAAAGAAATAGATGAAACACTCCCTTGTTCCAGGGTAATCACTTTCTTAAGATGTTTTGTTTAACGGAGAACAAAACTGTTAATGCTGGTCAAGCTTTATAAACCGAAACCAAAACCACACCCATCTTTGTTGTTATGTCTGTTAAATTTCTGCAGGCCTCCGTCCTTGTTTTCAAAGTGTCATCTCAGAAAACAAGTCCTACAAATAGTTTTCAGTGTTGTGCGGCTATAGTAAAAGACTACAGGAATTAATTCTGTATTTTTAAGACAGGTAATGACCGGCATCCCTGTGATGCACTAGAAAGGGTTCATGTAGGTAATCAGAGGACATGAGACACACACGCAGAGAGCAAGCGGCCAAATATTGTCAGTTTATTCTATATTGGGTTACAGGATGCTTAGATTATGACAGGTCACTATAGTGCATGGCTGCATTATGAGTCAGCATGTGAGGAAACACCTACATACACAAACACACCCACACATATAAGAATTCATAGTTATATTTAACACTCACAAAGCTGACCCTCTGAGTTTTATTGTAGGCGAATGGCCACTGTTTACATACAAGATCTAAATAAATGTATGATTAACCAGTAATAGTAGTGACACATTTCTATGGTCTTTGTATGTCTGTAGAGCTTTAACAGACAAGAAACAGTTTTTAAGACATGAACATAAAATAGAGTCTAAAGATGGTTTGTTTGTTGATTTTTATAGTATAACGCACTCGACTCTCAGTCAAAAGAGCTGGGTGCTGAATCCTTAAAAACATTGTAGTTGAATAAGGGAAAGGGAATCAGGACAGAACACCTAGTAAACTCATTTTAATTTGAATTGCCACACGGACGCTGTTTGTTGATTTTAAAATATTGAAATTTTGAAATGAACTTGATCTCAGTATACATCTACTCTTTTCCTTGCATTTGCGTTCTTTACAACTCTTCCTTATGTCATGTGATGCTCTGTTCTCTCATCTTTTCTCTCCTAAACTTAAATAGTTCTCTTCACCTCTGTTGCACCTTCGATCTCTCCTTTATACTCATATTCCTCATACCCTTCTCCCCTCCTGTATGTTAGTTTTTTTCCTTATCCCATGATTTTAAACTCTTCTGTTACTCTTGTTTTCCATCTAGATTGACCTCAGGGATTCTCGTTCTGGGCGACAATATAAAAACTTCCAGATTGAAGTTTCCCCTGATGGGTTCCGGCTGTACGGCACAGATACTCTGCGCCTCACTCTCAGGGAGCTGCTGGAGCACTTGGAGGGCCAGAGCCTTCGCGCTGACAATCTCCAGTTCCAGCTGCTCCGCTGCTGCCCTCCACAGCCTAGAGGTAAGCAGTAATAATAGTATTAATAAGTAATACCCAAGTGCAAAATATTACAAAGTCACTAATATACACAGGAAAACAATTTACAGTACAGATATTACAGGATACTGCAGAGCAACAGAAGTCATGGGTCTATGGAAGATTAGTTTGGTTTGTCAGCTTTGGTCAGCGGCATGTCAAAATAATTTAAAGCTATTTAAAGTTCTTTTGGTAAAAGGCATCCTGAAAAATGCTATAGATGTAATAAGAGCCACCAGAGTTTTTTTAAATGTGCAAAAAAGAGTCTTTGAAACTATACCTTACATTAGTAAGGTATAGTGACTCCTCATGAGTCTACACATGCTAAACAACACTGATTACCTTTCTGTCATGATGCCTCTACTCTGTATCGAGACTGCAGCAGCGACCGTAGCACGTCATTAATCAAATTCCATCAATGCACATTAAACGCCCCGCTGCCAGATATGTCTTTGTGTATTCTGATAGTTGTAAAAAATAACATGTTCTTAGCAACCATTATTACTTTACTGTTTTCATTCGACAGGTCATGGCTGAGGATTACTTGATACTTTGATTCCAAGGTCTTTGTCGTAAGAAGCACCAATAAATGCTTAAAAATACAGCAGCCTAGTCTTCTAGTCTTCCAGTGTTCACGATTTTAAAGGATACCGGATAAATGCTGAAAATCTTGCACTGCATCCTCAGTCCATACCTTGTGCAAGTACAGCACCTCACGACGCACTACTTTGTGCAGTGCCATATTTCAGCTGGGTGTGGTAACAAGTGCAACAGACCACACCTGACTGTGATGTTGGGTGGGGTCAGAAGTGCAACAGACATGAACCTTTCAACCTATAGAGGTCAGAGAAGCAATGCTTTCCCTCCATGCAAGATTTAGTGTGGCGTTACTTTTTGTGTGTGTGTGTGTGTGTGTGTGTGTGTGTGTGTGTGTGTGTGTGTGTGTGTGTGTGTGTGTGTGTGTGTGTGTGTGTGCATGCGTGTGTGTCAGTGTCAGTGTCAGTGTGTGTGTGTTTGTAACTCTCACTAACTGAGGGTGAGTGAAGCAGTGCTGGCATGAACGTGCGTCTTTGTGTGTCTGTATGCGTCTGTGTGCGTCTGTGTGTGTCTGTGTATGTGTGTGTGTGTGTATCTGTGTGAAATGGTGTCAGGGAGGAAGAGAGTTGTAAATGTGGGTTTCCGGAGCCAAACTAGCACTCTTGTGTTTACTTCACTCAGGGAAAGGTGGAGCAAAGTGTGCATGTTTGCTTGGATGTGCTAACCTGTTTATGTTTGTTTGGGTTGTGTGGTGCTGATTAATATCACAATGCATGACTGTTTTGTGTTTAGAGTTATATCAGCTTTAGAGGAAGATAACAACAGACTGTAGTGCTGTGTTGTTGTCCCTTTTAGAAGTATTAATCATGTTATGCCCACATCCCCAGAATACGATTTGTAATTTGTACTCTATGCATGATTTTTAACGATTTTGAACATGATATAAAGTAAGTTTGTAGTAGCAGATGGATGAAAGAAGGGCTGCATAGTTTGAGAATGGACATATGTGTACCTGTACACCTGTTGGAAATAACTCGGGTTTAAATGATAAAGGTTTGTTGTGGTTTATGTTGAGGGGGTAAAGGAGTGGGTGCAGTGTAATAGGTAATATTCAGTGGGAGGTGTGGGTGCATCTCGACTTTGGGGTTTGCATGAAAACACAGAATGCATGTTACAGAACAAGTGCTCTTAACTCTCTTTCGACGGTGTATGTGGGCTGATGCTGATGGAGTGCAGATACTTTTTTTTTTTTTTCTTCAACCACAATGTGCTGGTTTTGTCACAACATCAGACACCCACAGACACACACGCACGTATAGTATGGTAACAGGCACAAAGACATCTTCACTTTACCCTCCCACACACAGCTCTATATGTTCAAAAAATAAACTGAATCAGTATGGTAACCCGACCTGAATATCTTTTCACATCATTGCCACATTGACGTAATTGTTAAGAGTTTATTTACCGCATATAAACAGTTTTGCTCCAATGCTGAATACCATCGCATATATCCAATATATGGCATATATTGTCTTTACATTTATAGCATACTTTGGTGCTGTAACACTTTTATATAACACTCATTGTGAGCTTTATTCCTGCTTTTATTGTTTAAAGAGTTTGTTGTTGTCATGTGGATGCAGTGCAGACTCTTCACATCAGTCTACACTTGAATTCAAGGACAATACAAGCAGACATCACTGTGAGGGTTAACCTAACACAAACAATTGTCAAGTCTATGCAAGTAGATTTTATCACAGAGAAGTCATTTAAATATATTTGAAAAACAAGTCATGGTCTTTTAATGTGTGTGTGTGTTTGTGTTGCAGAGGTTTCTAACCTGCTGGTGGTAACTAAAGATAGAGCACCAGTCCCTCAGACATCCATGCAGGAGAGCCAGCTCAGCTTCCATCGCATTCTGAAGGAGGAAATTGAACAGGTACGCCTTCTTATCTTCACATCTGCCTCCCACGATGTGATGGTAACGCAGTTTTTATAATGCACTTGTAGGCTGTCTGTAGGTTTTTAATAGGACTCCTAAATTAAATAATGAAAATGCAAGTTTATATAGTATATTAAAAAGTTTTAAAATATTATAGAGGTTTTGTTTTGTTTTGTTTTTTTACCTTACAGTTATAGCTTCCAGTGTGCTGCATGTATATATGTAAATGGACCAAATATTAAAAATTCCTTTGATATAATGCAGTCAATACAAGACCATTACACAGTACCAGAGTTTAAATGGCACAAACAACTAGTGGTGTCATTGCATTTGCGTTGACTTGATGTTTTGTTTTTTGTACCATATTTTGTACTCTCTCTTCCTCATTTATGTATTGTTCCACACAGTTGAGCTCAACACCCAAAACAATGAATTTCATCTTTTTTTCATACAATGCTCATTCATAATGTGTAAGAGATAAATGTCTCCTTGAATATGCAGACACTCGTGTCATTGGTTAGGGCACATTATCTTGACTTACTGCATATCTCCTATCAAGCATTACATATTTGCATTTTGCATGAGCTGTCTGTGAACTTATTTTTGTCTATCCAGAAGTACTCTTTTCATTTTGAAAAAAGGGTACACAGTCAGAGGTTGCCAAGGTGGAATAAACAAACTTTAACCAAGATTCTGCCTCTGCACAGAAGTTTTCTTCCACAGTAATTTCAGAATCTTCACAGCTTTGTTGAACTGGAAACTTAAAAAAAAAAAAAAATCTTCAGTTTGGCTACAGGATCTCTGTTCTTGTTGTAGCCATAGTTCGGATTCTGGATGTAACTATTTTATGTAACGCTCTGTTTTCTCATCTCCTTGCTGTGTACCAGGAGGAGCATCTCGGCCGTGGTACAAGGACTAACATCTACTCAGGCACACTGAGAGTAAAGAGTGAGGAGGAGGAGGATGCAGGTTACTCATCCTTCCAGGAAGTCAAGGTGGTCCTGAAAGTGCTGGGCTCTGGACACAGAGACATTTCCCTGGTGAGACGCTATACATCCTTGAAAACCTTTACTAATGAAGACTCTGATGACCTCCAGTCTTTAACCTCAAACTATATGTAAAGCTAATACTTATTAGCAGCAAGCTATGAGATCTTAAAAGTGGAATATGTGGTGTGAAAGTTCTGTGATGTACCTTTATATTTAATCATCTTTGTCATTCTGTTGGCAGGCCTTCTTTGAAACAGCAAGTATGATGCGGCAAGTGTCCCATAAACACATAGTGCTGCTCTATGGAGTGTGTGTCCGCCAGCAGGAGAGTAAGTGCATATTAAGAACTGGCATGCATGTGCATGTATTAGTGTGAGAGGCTGTGTCTCACCTCTCTTGACACTCGTCTCTTTGTGTTTGTGTGGAACAGATATCATGGTGGAGGAGTTTGTTCAACTAGGACCACTGGATCTGTTTATGAGGAGACAGCAGAGCCCACTCAGCACACCATGGAAGTTCCAGGTGGCCAAGCAGCTGGCCTCAGCTCTTAGCTACTTGGTGAGAAAAGAAAACACACACACACACACACACACACACACACACACACACACACACATACACAGCAAATTGAAGCAAGTTAGTGCATTAATGGGATTACCGGCTAGATCTTAGATCCATTTCAGCATGATCTTAAAATATGCCCTTTTTGGTTTTAGAATTAATATATTTGTTGTATTTTGTGTATGTGTATTCGCTGTGTGTGTGTTTGTAGGAGGACAAAAAGCTGGTCCATGGCTTTGTGTGTGCTAAGAACATTCTGCTGGCCAGGGACGGACTGGGCACTGATGAAGGAGGGCCCTTCATCAAGCTCAGCGACCCAGGAATACCAATCACAGTACTCACCAGAGAGGGTGCGTACAAAGTACAGACAGACCTACACACACATACACACACACATTCTCTCTCTCTCTTGCTCTCTCTCTCTCTCTCAAGTCTGTCTTAAAATAACAGTCAGGTGCCCAATTGAACATTGAAACAGGTTTTTCTTGCCATGATTGTTCCTCCTGTTCATACTAACCTTTAGAAGATCCTTTCATCTTTCACTCACAATGTAAGTGGATGGGCCAAAATCCACAAGCCTCCTTCTGTGCAAAAATGTATTTAAAAGTTTATCTGAAGCTTCAGTCTTTCAGTGTTACAGTCTTTTTAGTGACAAAGTCCCTCTTTTTGTTACTATACTTTCACTGCAGCTCAACACTTTCTGAGGAAACATGCTAAAAAAGACTAACTGTGGCAGATATCCTCTTGATATGACTAACTAAGTCTGCTGAAGCCTCATATAAGCTTAAACCTTTAAATGCATTTTTGGACAAAATGACTGTGTGGAAACACTGTGGATTCTGGCCCCCATCACTTACATTGAAAGTGCATTTGAAGGGGATCTTTAAAAAGGCCTGTGTGAACCGGATGAATGGTTACAGTGAGGAAAATCTCTTTCTCTCATATGGACACATGACTGTTGTCTCAAGAGAGACGTGAAAAATTGTGAGCCTATTCTTTAAGATTACAAAAAGTGAAACTAAATGGTTACAAAATAGCTACCATGGAAAATTTTCGCAATAACTTCCTCTTTCTTTTTTATCCAGTTAGCTGTAAATGAAAGTAAAACAAAAATGAGCACACATTAAGTTAAGCTAAAGCCAAGTTAAGCCAAGTTAAGCTTGGTGTGCCAGGTAGAGACTTGATCCAATGAGTCTGATGATTGGCCACATCAAACAAATTTTGAAATATGCTCCTCGCTCATCTCCTAACACTTTTAAATGTCAAGTAGTAGGCTGTTATTGCTATTTCTTTGCACTGCCATGACTAAGTTGGAGTTTTGCTTTTGTCTTGTAAGAGGAAGAATTTTCACTCACATCATCTTTATAGGAAAAACAAAAAAATAATGTTTCCGATCAGAGGTTGTCAGTAATAGGAATCATATTTGTCATATAATCAATACACATTTCCATCTCAGACCGTAATTTGGTTTGTGAAAGCTGGATCTGGGTTCAGGGAAGACGGCACAACAAGGACATTTCTCGGATTACACAGTTCCCCTCAAATAGCCGCCTCATGTTTCTGCTGGTCTATCAGAGCTAGAAGTTGTGTGACGTAACAGTGTGGCTGTACAGATGGATCAGCAAACAATGGGACAGACTGGAAATGTTTACGTGCAAATGTTGATCGCCGCAAACCTTTGGGAATGCTCCTCCCTCTTTCTTTGTTCCCAGAACTCTTTAACATTTCTTCTTCTGTCTCCATCACTTTACCGATCAACCGCTATTCCAGTTACACACTGATGTCCTTGTACATAGATTTGATTGAACACATAGTGGATACAGTGCCGAGAAACCCATTGGGAACGCTCTTCCCTTCTTCCCAGCAATCTCTAATCTTTTTTTTTTTCTTAAATCCTCAAATCCATTCTTCACTTTCTCGCTTTCTTTGTTTTTGCTTTCATTATTTCTTTCTTTCCATACACTCCCCTCCACCCCCCACTTCTCCCCTGCGTCACTCCTGCTCTTTTCACCTCCAGTCAGTCATCCTGTGCTCCAGTCTGAGTTGCATGCACTTATTAACACACACCCCTCATCCGATGTTATGGATTTGTAGAGCGAAAAACGCCAACTGTGGAGGTCAGCCGCTCAGTTATCCCGTCTTCCAGTCAAAGTAATATATGTCAGCCAGCCGATGCCAAGGCTTTTGGATCCAGCGGAGAAAACATTTTAGTCTGGCAGCTACCCATCCCGTCAGCCTGTCAGAGCTGTACTGCACTTTGCTGTCGGTTCCTGGTAGTCGGAGCGTGGTGAGCACATACTGCCCCAGTCCCTGAGGTCACCCGACAGTTGCTTCCAAGAAATGTTGTTTATCATTACGTTTTAGCTTTGAGTTTTGTCAAAGTGATCACATCGATCTCATTTTTACTAATCAAAAACAACAAATTTAATTAGCTCAATTCACTGTTGCTTGATCAGAGATATCAGTAGTGAATTATAAATATAGCCAGTTAACTCAGTTTTATTTATGTTGCCCAAAATCACAAATTCTCCTCAAAATTTTTCCCATGACCCTCTATCCTTATACCCTCAATTTGAATAAGCAAAAAGATATAATCCGCCTCTGTTGCTCCACCGGAGGTTTCTTCTTTTTTCCCCCTTAAAGGGTTTTTTGGGAGTTTTTCCTTATCTGAAACGAGAATGTCATATCCTGTACAGATTATAAAGCTTTTTGAGGCAAAGTTGAGATATGTAATTTTGATCTATATAAATAAAATTGACTTGACTTGAAATGGAGAAACATCAGGGAGAGCAACAGAGGGAAACCTTCTCGCAGCACGGACAGATATGCAATACATGTTGTATATGCAGAGTACAAAAATAAAAATAGTTAAAATCACAACATGGAATGATAATATCAGATGAGTAAAGTGCAAACATAAAAGATTATAGATCAGAGAAGATGTCAAGTAACTTCCAAGTTCTGCCAAATCTGATAGGACCTGGACTACAAAACCTCCTCTGTGGATAGGAACGTGCATGTTACAGCCTGATGAGGACAGAGCCTCTGTGCTGTGAATTATGGCTACACCTCGGTTTCATATATTCAGATATATACATTGTTTTCCGTGTGTAAAGGAGGTCAGTGAGTACACGTTCTCTCTGCTTGTGAAAAGGTTAAGTCAGTATTTCACACACTGTAGTTTTGGGGAAGACTTTTCCTGTTTCACATCTTAAAGGGCAGGGTTTATTTTGTCTTCACTTCTGCGCTGTCAAACATCACTACAGCTTAGAACACCTTATTTTCTAACCCATGTATTACACACAGCTCCCAAAAATTGTTTTTTTTGTTTTACAAAGACATCATGGGACTGTAACAAATCTGTACTTTATTGATCTTAAGTTGACTCTGTTTGCCTCTGCAGAGTGTGTGCATCGTATCCCGTGGATCGCTCCGGAGTGTGTGAAGAGTGTGTCTTCCCTGAGCGTTGCAGCTGACAAGTGGGGCTTTGGTACCACCCTGTGGGAGATCTGCTATGATGGAGAGGTCCCTCTCAAAGAGAAGAAACTCACAGAGGTAGGGGGCCCACACAAGCACAACAGTGACGATGAGTGTTAATATAATCGTCCCTACAGTTAAACCGATACGTTCCGATGGCTATTCCTCGCTTTCCCTCCTTTCCTGTATTTTTGTCTTCACTCCTCTTTCACCACCTCTCACATGATCAAATTACCTCTGTTTACATTCACCTTCACCTCCTCATCCATATGTGTGTCTCTTTATCTTTGTGTCGAGCAGAAGGAGAGGTTTTATGAGACGGAGTGCCAGCTGGCCACCCCAGACTGCAGAGAGCTGGCTGAACTGATGACCCACTGCATGAACTACGACCCCAAGAAGAGGCCCTTCTTCAGGGCTATTGTCAGAGACATAGACATGCTAGAGGAGAAAAGTATGTGTGACATGTTTACCCAATATAAGTGTTGTCATATTATCGGGTGGGATGCACATATGAAGTAAAACCAGGGGCAACATTTTGTGTCTGCAGTTCAAGGAGTTTCATTGTCATGGTGTCAAGCTTGTGTACCTTTTTGAAAAATACAGAAAATTAGGCCAGAGAGATAGAGTTGAAAATCATTGCAGACTGCCCCTGAGTGTAAACTGCAGAGCAGGCTAAAAGCAGGTACAGGTTCAAAAATTGAAGGCAGTTGTTTACAGTTGGAATATGATCTGATTGTTTTGCATGTTTGATATCTCACCTAGCAGCAGGCTAGTAAGCGGTGCAAAGAGAGAGAGAGTTGTTTACTCAACTCAGATGTTCATGAGGAAGTTCACTGGGTGCATTATCACTGATCTGCCCCTCAGCTGGGCCCCATGGCAACATAGTAGACTCTGCTCTTCCACCTGCTGGCCAGAGTTAGATGCTACAGTCAGTTTTACTGACACTTAAGCTGTTGATCTTCTGGTATTAAAATCCCAAGACAGCTACAAAATCACCTGAACTAGAAGATCTACTATATATTTACTTGCTTGTTTGAAGATTAGATTTAAACCACTGTTGAGGTAAATTAAGCTTTTTTTAAATAACTGATAATAAATTGTGATATATGAGTTTTGCTTGAATAATGAATTGTTCTGCTAATAGTGGCCATTTGTGTAGAAAACAGTGCAATGCAAAGAGTTGCATAACCACAGAAAATTCTGGTGAAAACTTTGACACTGTCAACCACAATAGACTTCCTATGACGCAAGTGTGCATGCTGTATGTTGAAGAAAAATGACTTACTTCATCTGTTGAATACATGTGTTTCTTTTCCCATCTCTCAGACCCATCAATCAAACCCCAACCAACACCAGAGGTGGACCCAACAGTGTTTGAAAAGAGATTTCTGAAGAAGATCAGGGACCTGGGAGAGGTAAACTGTTCCTGCTTGTTTAGCTTTGTTTGCTTCATACATTAAAATGAGCTGAAGAGATTTCTTAACATGCAGTGGACAATATATAATCCACAGACCAAAGATTAAGCGAGATCAGATCCAGAACTGCAGGAATTGACTCAATAATAAGAAACAATTAGTACCACACAGGAAGTAGGACTGGAACTCTTTTGTTCATGAGTCTTGAAATGATTTTACATTTTTCTCCCATGATCTTCATGTAGGGACACTTTGGTAAGGTGGAGCTGTGTCGCTATGATCCTCGGGGAGATAAAACAGGCGAGCTGGTGGCAGTCAAGTCACTGAAGCCCGAGAACCGAGAAGAGCAGAGCAACAATCTCTCCACTGAGATTGACATCCTGAAGGCACTCTACCATGAAAACATTGTCAAATACAAGGGCATCTGCCAGGAGGAAGGTAAGATGGATGGAGTACTGTATATACACCAAAATACACACAAACAATAAATTAATGTTCATATAAATCGAGCAGTGGATGGAATATTTTATCATCCAGGTGGTTGTATATTAAAGAACTTAGTGTCCATCTCTAACTGCATTTGTGTGTAAATCTGTTTGCAGGTGGTCAGGCTATTAAGCTGATCATGGAGTACCTTCCACTGGGCAGTTTGAAGGAGTATCTGCCCAGAAACAAAAGCAAGATCAGCCTCAGCACCCTGCTCAGCTATTCTATCCAGATATGCCAGGTAACACAGTTTGTTTTCACAGGGCAAGCTGGTACCAGCAGACCTTTCTGCATCTTCCACTTTTCCTCTCTTTGCAGTGAAATGCCAAACATCATGATATAGCATACACAGGAGGAGCACTATGTAGCTAAAAAAGATGGTCATTTTAACACCCAAGCTCAACCTGTTTTGAAACACTTAAAGGCTTCCTGTTTAAATTCTGGTGGTGAACTGCAGTCTGAAACAGAAGTCATGTGATTGTCACATTGATTAATAGAGGCATGAACAGACTAAATTTAAGAACATCTTCAAATGTTTTTGTTGCTGGTTGTTTCCTGTAAACTGTATGTATGTATGAATTTAAAAACTCACCTCAGAGCAAAAGAGTTACCTCTTTGTGTTCAGGTTAATTTGGCCAACCTGCTCATTTAAAAAATAAAATTTAATGATGAGAAGGTGCCAACAATAAAAAAATAAATCAATAAAACACAGTGCAGGATCAGAATTTATACTGAACCAGCATGGATGGAAATGTTTAAATTAATAGATGATGTATTGGGTATGTATCTTCAAGTCATTGGACTACATTACTCTGAAGGCAGTGAATAGTGACTATGTTTTCGTTTTCTTTTCTTTTAGGGAATGGAGTATCTAGGATCCCGAAATTACATCCACAGGGACCTGGCTGCCCGAAATGTGCTCGTGGAGAACGAGAGGACAGTGAAGATCGGAGATTTCGGCCTCACCAAGAGCATCAAGGACAACGAAGGCTATTACACTGTTAAAGACGACCACGACAGCCCTGTTTTCTGGTGAGTCGAGAGGACAGAAGGATGCAACTTTAGACTGCTGAGGTCGTATTATTAAAAGAGAGAGTTTGTGAAGGAAGGGGATGACACCAAATGAAATATGAAGGATGAGAGAGGACTTGACTGTAGACGGACAGTACGTGAATTAAACAGTGTGTGTAGGAGAATTATGGGAAAATGGAGATCCATTAAAGCAGTGAAAAGATTTAATTACAGCATCATTTTCATCCAACAGGTACTAAATTAAATTTCTTTTGGCAATACATTAACTCTGGTGTCAGCTGACATTTATAATTAAAAGGACTAAGTTCCATTGAGAATTTGGCAATGAACAGAGCGGGAAGGCGAGAAAGGAGTAGAGTAGTTACTGTAGTACAGTAGTAGTTACTGGCTCATTGTTAAAGTAACTAACATGGTGATGCATCAAAAATAATGATCCAACACTGACAGCAAACATTCTGCATGATGAGTACTTTTACTTTTGGTACTTTTAAGCACATTTTATTGCTTTTGTTTTAGTATTTTTACAGTGTTATATTTTTACTTTTACTTTAAATTATCTAAGTACTTTCCCTTCCAAGGGGCATTCGAATTATAGCTTCCATAGTTTGCAATAATGTATAAAAAACAAAGCAATTGCAGTGTATTTAAGTAGTAATTCACTGTATGTGATATAAACACCTGCAACACGCACATGCATGGTCACATTCTTACTTACTTATTTCAGTTTGGACAAGAATTCATGCTCTTTGCCTTCTGTGTGTGTGTCTCTCAGGTATGCTCCAGAGTGCCTGACCCTTTGCAAGTTCTACCTTGCATCAGATGTTTGGTCCTTCGGTGTGACGATGTACGAACTGATCACCTACTGCGAGTCCTCCAAGAGCCCGATGACGGTCAGTATTCATGCAGCTCTCCCCTTATTTGCTTCTCCTCTTCTCTCTCATACACAGGCATTTAGGAAATACTTCTTGAAAAAGTCGTATTGTATATTTTTAGAAGCCCACAGACTTGGACAATGATTATATACACATAATACATGTTTTACCAGTCTTGCAGAAATAAAGAGCAGAATTTTTCACTTAAATTACACACACATACACACACAGTCAAACACACAGTCTTTTACATGACAGATGGTGTCTGTATTTGGCCAGAGTAGCAGATGACAGAATCCAGCAGGAGCTGTTCCCTAACTGCAGCCCGTGCCATTGCTAAGAGCTCAGTTTATCAAGAAGATCTTTTATTTACATTCTGCTTTTAACTGACACTCTTATCTAGATCGACATGTCGCTATGACTGCAAGGCAAATAGGGGTGACGACTAGAGCCGGGCAAAGCGGGTCAGCAGAATATCCAGATTTGTTGAGCTCAGCGAACGACTCTTGAATCTAATCTCTTATCTGATCTTTCATCTTTTTTATTAGCAAAGATCAAAGGAAAACATACTGTAGGTAGCAGCCTCTCATTTTTAGATGACCTGAGCTTAATATGTTATAATTAATATTAAACTTTTTACTTGTAAGTTCAGTTTAACTCAATTCACTTTAGTGACCACACACCTAATCTAGTGGAGTTGTTTGAAGGCTTTGGCTTGTATTTTTCTCATTGTAAACAAATCTCTTGCAAAATCAAACCAACAATGAACTCATCCTACTTACAAGTATTGTGTGTGTATCCAAAGCCTGATATATCTTATTCCTCTGTGCCGTAGACATCTGTTGTTGTACAAAAACTAAAGAAATCACATCAGTGAGCCACACTGCTGCACTGGGTCGCATGTTCCTTTGCTACCAGCGATCATGTTTCAGTGATCAGTAGCTGTAGAGTAGTTCCGTGTAAGACAGATGCTACTGCACACAGTTCCGTTTACTGTGCTTTGCTAACTTGTTGTGCTACATATCACAACCTCCTGACTTTGTACTTCCTTGTACATTGAAAGGAACTTACAAAGTCAAGAGGTTGTGATATGTAGCACAACAAGTTAGGGAAGCTCTGTAAATGGATCTGTTTCCGTGCATGAACGTCACACCTGCTGTACACGGAACTACTCTCCTGAGACTGAAAATGTGATTGCTCTTATTAATCTTTGGTGCCATTTCTAAACAAACTAACATGACCAAACCCTTTTGGGGCGAAGGAACATGTCACTCACTTATTGATATGTTCTTAATAGACAACACAAGTCTAGATCATAGAGGAATATGATATGTCAGGCTATGGATGCAGCACAATACTTGTATGTAAGATCAGTTCATTGTTGGGTTGACGACAAGAGAAATATAGAAGATTGCCAGCTTTATCCTTTAAAAGTATTCAAGTAAGGATTCAAAAAGATTCTGATATGAATTCCACTAAAATGCTATTGAACCCCATCCCTGATAAGGACTTGGTAGAGTTAATGTTAAAAGGAACACCTGTTAAATATGTCTGAGGCTTAAGATGATAAAACGATTACATCTGGACCACAAATGTTTTAGATTTCTCTTGTTCCTCTAAAGGCAGCCGCCATAATGTTAATATTCCTTGCAGTCTTCTTTTTGTTTAGTCCCATTTTCCCTGGAGTTGTCTAAATAAAAACAGGGCCAATTTTCAATAGTGAGTCAGTGTTGTGACCTGTTCTTTTTCTCTCCCACACAGCTGTTCCTTGGTATGATCGGTCGAACCCACGGTCAGATGACTGTCATCCGACTGGTGAAGGTGCTGGCGGATGGGAAGAGGTTGCCACGTCCTGATGGCTGTCCTGAGCCTGTAAGAAACTGTCTTCTTATTGCCATCAGAACATGATACAACACAGTAATGGACCAGTAAAACTAGGATTCAGAAAAGGATCAGTTCACTCAAATAACAAAAAAACATGATCTCAGTTACTTCTAGTTACTACTACTGGTATCTAGACATTCAGTAGTTTTGTTTTTATGTAAAGATTTCTGTTACCACCTCAATACAATCAAAGCAGACAGAATTTAGTTTGTCACTCAGTTGGAACATCTTTTTTCAGGATCAGTGTCCTTCGTTGTAAATATGTTCTAGTTGAAAATACTTTCCACAGTATGAAAACTGAAGAAAATAAAGTGAAGTCTGTGGATTATCTCCGCTGTGCTTAAACAAGGAGCATGAAAACCTCTCACTGGATGGTCAGAACACTTAAATAGAACAGAGCCGTCCTTAACGTTAAGGGTCCCCTGTGGTTTTCCTGCTGTTACAAGACAAAATGTCTGCTGTGAAAAAGGCCTTTTAAGGCCACAATGTCACTTCATTCAAACCCTGAATGACACAAGAGTCTCTAAGTGACTCAGCTTCAATTTCAGTTATTAATCCCAATTTATCTTATTTTATCCCAATTTCTTTTATCAAAATCTGTCATCCTGATGATCTCTGGGAAGTGCACATGAAATTATGTTGGTAATATTGGCAATTTGTGAGTGTTTTTACAGTATGAGTACATTTTTCTTGAAGTACACTTTAAAAGTAGGGATGCTGGCACTTGTATTGATGTCATTAAGCAGATCAGGTATTTTGCAGATGGGACTGCTCCACATTAAAATACAGTTTCTTCGTTGACGTCGTTATAAAACGTAGTGCATTCAATTACATTCATTCAGGCCACAGTAATCTCTGGCGTCACGCTACCTTAAATAAAAATAATGCCAACAACTTCCACTGACTTGAACATACAGTAACTTATCACACTTAAGGAGAAGAACTTAATAGCAGCAACAATTCATACCTGCAGATATAAACATGTTGATGCTGCTGCAATTTTAACACTAGTTGCACCTGCAGGCATGAAGTGTTACAGCTGTGGTTTCTGTTGTTTTTTTTTGTTTTTTTTATAGCTACTGTTAATTTGTGTCCCTGTTTTTGAGATTTCACACTCTGTTTACCATCTGTTCCCTAAAATAAAAAGACTAATTGGATTCATGTCTGGCAGGTGTATGAGCTGATGCGGAAATGCTGGGAGCACAACAACGAGAGGAGAATCACCTTTAAGCGTCTGATCGAGGACCTGACCAACCTGCAGCGACAGCTCCAACCACAAAACGACCTCTAACCCTCCAGCTGTTCGAGGCTCTGGGAGTGAAGTTGCGTGCGGACCTGGGACCAACCACAGATGGCAAATCTGATCCCAGATCAGCTTTTGCAGCTTCATTTTACTGAGAGACAGTCCTCACACAAAGCCATGCTCCTTCATATTTACATATAAACCTTCCACCATGGCATGGCAACCATGGCATAGAAATCTATAGTCCTAATCTCTTTAGTCTACCATATTTTTAACATTTTTATTTGTTGTTGCTTTCATATTTGGCATTTTATCGTTTCCTAATTTGAGTATTTTGGATGAAATCAGTAAATCCTGTCAAATCTCTTAGCCTTAGTTTGTGTTAAATGTGACCTTATATCTTACAAAAGGACTTCCAAGTGTATCCATCTGACTGATTGTGAGAAACATCAAACTCGCATGGATTCATCACGCATAATGTGCTTCGAAGGCCTTATATTTCACGAGGACTTTTGATTGATATCGCTGTCGCAGAAGGAAGCTTAAAAGAAGGAACTGTTAAATGCTCACTTCCACAAAGTTGAACGCTTGTGTGCCGATCTTGGACGGAAAGTCTTTGTGACAGAAAACACCAAGTGGACCACTGGGAAATCCTTGTTTAAGAAGTGCAAGGATGGATAGAGGAGAAGGAGGAAGATAGTGAAGATGTGGTTTTCAGCATTTTGTGCCACTGCTGTTTGTTTCAGAGACTCCTGTTTGGGAGAAAACCACCGGACTGATGCATTTTTCTGACTTGGGAGCCATGTAGTGATCTGTGATGGAGAAATTTTTTTGTTAATGATGTGCAAATGAGAATTGTCATTAAATTAGAGCCAACAATCAGTCAGCAATGTTCTTCCACTGCATTGTTGACATTGTTTAAATCTGTTATAAATGCCTGCCTTTTCTCTAAGTGACAAAGTAGATGCAACACAAAGCGGCGCTCGGCTCGTTTAACCCTGCATTTGCACATCAACAGAAAATCTGTTTTGTTTTGTTTTTTTTCTTTTACGAGTTTTTGGCTCTCTAATAATGTTTCATCTTTCAAAGAGGCATCATTGTCTTCAAATCACTAGGAATGGATCACATCTTTTTCAAAAAGAATTTAAAGAAAAAAAAAAAATCATATTTTGCACTGTGTACAAAGGAAAATCTGACTTATATAAGGTCCTGTGTTTGTTTGAGGTGGGTCAGTTTTTACTCTGTGATTGCGTGTTTGGTTAAAAAAAATGACTTTTTAAAAGGGGCCTATATTGTCTGTCTTTAAACAGATATTGTTTAACATGTAAGTTGAGGAGTGAGAAATTAGAGGAAGTAACAGTGAGCGACACCTGAGGGCAGTATAGTAACTTCATTTATCCTCTCTACAGTTCTGTAGCCTTACACTTTAGTTCAGGTTTATGAGAGCCACAAATACTTCACATGTCCATATACTAAACATTATATTGCAAGAGAAAGAACCAATTGCCATTGTTGCAGGATTGTATATGAAAGGACTTTGGATGGTATGCAGGGTTTGAAGTGATTTCGCCACTGAATACTCACATGGCATTTTTATGTTTGTTTTTCAGTTAAACTCTTCAAAATATATTTCTTTTACAGACCTATTCCTAATTATGTTTGTTGTATTTTATCTGTAACATTGTCTTTTTAATTCTCCACTATGCTAGAACATTTCTAAAAGTATATTTTATCTATATATCTATATATATATATATAGATATATATATATATAAATGTGAGTTATGTTTTGAGCAGAGGGTTTTTTCTGTTTTAAATCTATCAGTAAACATGAGCCATGTAACCCTGAAATCTTCTTCAGTCGCATATTATTATGACTTTGGAAATGGTCAGTTCTACTCTCAACACACAACACTGGTCGAGGCAGTAAGGAACCCACCTAGAGCTCGGTTCTGCTGGAAGTTTCTTCCTGTTAAAAGGGAGTTTTTTCCTTGCAGCGCTTGCTCATGTGGGAATGTTGGGTATCTGTAAATTAAAGCGTATGGTCTTGACCTGCTCTATATGAAATCATGAGATAACTTTTGTTGTGATTGGGCACTATATAAATAAAATTGACTTGACTTACTCAATGTAACTGTATGGTTTTTACTGTGAATGATGACAGGAAGTTTGAAAAAAAAAAAAAAAAAAAAAAGGACTGTGAAAAGACGACAAACTTGCGCTTCAGTCCACATTTTATTTAGGAATGTAAAAGACAATTCCTTCTGCTCAAAATAACAGGAAAGAAATATATATTTTCAGAAAATAAGATGAAAGTATGACTTATGGAAAGTAGAAGTATCCATAAATACACAATGAAAAAATAAATAAAATTAATGTTTGTTGTCTTCTGTCTGTGTCAGTCCAAATTCAGAATTATTAACTACTGAGAACAGTTTGTTTTATATATTACAGTTGTAAGTAGGCATGCTAAAATTGCTCTAGAAATACCTTATTCACAGTCAAACAATATCAATGTCAGTGTGATATAAAATTTTGTAAAATCTACAGTATATTTCAGGTCAGGAAAAAAAAAAAATCCACATACTTTAAAAGCAAAGTGTTTACAAAGCAATAAGCACAGCAAATCTAAATTTATCTACAGCCATTAAAATGTTCCAGAAAATCAGAAAGACTTCGGTATTGCAAAGCTTTGTGATTACCACATACGCCCACACAGTCATTCACTATTGCAAGTCCAGTCTCACCACTGACCTCGTGTAATATGCAGGATATAAACTGGTACAATGGCGACACACTGAAGCTCAGAGGAGACTCCATTTCCACAACAACAGAAAAAAATCCAGATTCAAACCTGAAGTGATTCAGCCGTGTTTGTGTTCTTCAAAAACAAACAAAACAAAACAATCACGACTGCACAAAAGCTACAAATAAGATTTTCTGTTCCTATATAAATAAACTCTTTCTAAAAATCTAACCGACAGCAAGAAAAAAGATGACTACATTTTCATGTCAAGATTATAGTTTTCATTAACAACTGAATAATAAAAAATAAGCTTAGGCTGCATTTACACAGCGACAGAACTTATCCTGAACTCTCCGGGGTGCAACCAACTGGAGTTCAAGAATATCTTCAGCTTGTGTGTACATGCAGGCTTTGTGCTGTGTTAACTTTAGGGGAACCAGGCCCCATTGTGTACAATCGTCATGAGCATGTCACGTCTAGTTGGTGGCACAGAGAGGCACAGAAAATAACAGATACAACCTTTCTCCATCGATCCAAGATTACACGACATTCCCCGATTAAAAATAGGGCGTGACATTCTACATAAGTGACTAACTACTGTGATACTGAATAAAAAATGTTTTCTTCCCCAGTTATTGAACTATTTTGTATTTTATACCATCATACTGACACTGTGGGAGGCAGGTTTAAATATATTGCAACATCAGTTAAATTCCAAAATGATACATCCATCAATTGAAAAAAAAAAAGTGAAATCAAGGATTACAAAATGATTAAT
This sequence comes from Thunnus thynnus, assembly GCF_963924715.1. NCBI lineage: Eukaryota > Metazoa > Chordata > Actinopteri > Scombriformes > Scombridae > Thunnus > Thunnus thynnus. The sequence continues at coordinate 10,500,943 of NC_089524.1, read as the reverse complement.
GGCACAAAATTGATGCTTTTAGTATCCACATATTAGGATGGTAGATAACTGAAGTAGTCCTTTGTTGAAGAAAAACACGACAATGGAGACTAGAGACACTATTCAGATTCACTAAAGCTGATTATTACAGACACAGCATGACCAGTGAAACCAAACTAAGCTTGTATTTATCAAATAAATGGTTGGATGTTACAAGTTTGCCACAAGAAAAAAGACAAAAATCATTGATGTTGATGTGATGAAATGACAAAAAGTGTCAAGACTTTCATCACATGTATGACATTAGCTGTGACCCAAGTTAGAGGGATGCAGCCTGTGAAGGTATTTTCGTGTGAAGACTGAAGGGCTGGTGACTTTTTTTTGCTTCACAAGAATAAAAGCTGATTGTGCATTTAAGTGGCCCTTGTTAAGATGTAAAGTAGAAAATAACAATGGTAAGCTGAAGCCCCAACTTCACTTTGATATAGTGAACAAGTATGGGCAAGATTAATGGAATATACAGTACTGTGTAAAAGGTTTAAGCACTTTAGATGTTTAGATTGTTATCCGTTATGCAGGGAGGCATCTCTTCGGTCTCACATTTATTCTGCAGCATGACAACGACCCCAAACATCCATCCAGAGTCACAAAGAACTATCTTCAGCAACAAGGAGAACAAGGAGTCCTGCAACAGATGGTATGGCCCCCACAGAGCCCTGATCTCAACATCAAAGAGTCAGTCTGGGATTATATGAAGAGACAGAAGCAACTGAGATGCCTAAATCCACAGAGGAACTGTGGCAACTTCTCCAAGATGCAGGAACAACCGACCTGCCAAGTACCTTGAAAAACTGTGTTCAAGTGTACCGGGGAGAGCTGGTGCTAAAGCCTGTTGTTTTGATTTAGGTTTCTTCTGTTTACTGAACTTTGTCTTTGCCTTAAAGCCTTTGCACAGTACTGTATATCTGGATTTAGATCTTAGACTTCTATATCAATATGTTAATATCTCTGCAGGTACACCCTAAAAATAAGACACCCACGCAGAGGAAGACAGGAGTGATGTACGACATCACATGCAACAACCGCTACACCGCTTGGTGAAACGGCGAGGACCCGAGCCGAGAGACTGAACACCAGAAACAGGCAACATCAGCTGTCTGTGAACATCAGACCAACACAGGTCACAGCATCACCAGCGAAGGGGTCAAAGGTCGATGTTGACCAGGAGTTAGACTGGAAAAAGATCAAGGTAGCCATTCACATCGCATCCAACGCCAAAGACCATCCTTGAACAGAGACAGGGATTAAGCAGTCTATAAATAAAATGTATTATTATTAACCTTACATCCCCATACAACCAAGCAACTAATCAAACTCCATCCGCTGAGGAAGACTGCGAGATGTGACTGAAAGCTTTGGGAAACCCCAAGTAGGTGGATCTTGTGATAAGAATTTTTAGTCATCGTATCTTTGTAACGTCTGTTTATTAATATTCTTCCCCATACAGAGAACATATCTGAGCTACTGACAACATATGAGAGTAAGCCTGAGTTATTTACATCCTGTAGCAGCTTATTCGTTGGCCTTCTTCGTGTGATGTATCTGATACGAGGACACAGCTAATGTTCAATCACTAACTGAACCACTGATTACTGTTAACAGCTAGTCGGTGGGTGTTATGGCCACATCGTCAATACATTTTGAGGATAAGTCTAGTGATTATCTATGTTTTCACAATTTAAAAAAAAGACCAAAACCGACAATGAATTGACCCTACTAACAAGTGTTGTCTATGAGGCAAAGCCTATAACTTTTTCCTCTTCATGTCGGATGTCTATGTTAAACATGGACGTATGTAAAATGCTCCCTGAAAGTCAAAAACCAGGGCTTCAGCCTGCTCTAGGTGCTTAGTTTGCAAAGTTACATCTACTTCTCCCCCAATTCAGTCAGATTGTATAGGCAGAGGGGCTGCATAAAGGGCCAGTATAAGATAAATAAGGAGTTTTATGGACTGTAAATAGACCTGGAAATGTGCATGAGACCCTTTCCCCTTTCAATATTCACAAGTGCACCAAATCCACAGATGAAAACGGCCCACAACAAATGCTACTATTTACTCCTGTTTGAGTAACATTTGCTTAAAAAAAACTAAAAATGAAAATACATATTTGTGGCTCATTTTTTAAAGATTTATGTCTTCAGTAGGAACCAGTGGGCTTGAAGCTGAAAGCCATAGACAGGATAGAGCTGAACACATTGATTGTTTTGGTCTTTTCATTGGATTTGTTGACAAAAAACACAAATATACAATATCACCAGCTTTATCCTTTAAATGTGATTGGGATTGTGGGTTTACTGGGATTATTTCACACAAAGTCACACTTGCACAAGCAATGAATGACAGGTCCGGAGGCTCGATGCCAACTGTGACCTTATTTGAGCGTCTACAATTAGACTGCTGTCAGATATCTGTTCAGCAGGAGAGGTGATGATGTTTGTCAGTTGGCCTGTGGTAAAAAAATGCACACTGTGATTATTTCCTCTCGTTGATATCAAAGAAGCTGGACGATTTACTCCACGAGACAGAAACTAATAAGCACGAAAACATGAGCTTAATTATGTATCTATACAGATCTGGATCACACTAGGAAAGCTGTGTGAGAGGAGAGAAATGGTCTGTGAGAGTCCATATAATACAAATACCAGAGCAGAGAGGAGACATTTCCAGTGTGTTGGAGTGTGTGTGTGTATGTGTGTGACAGCTCTACAGGTATGTGCAGGAGTCTGGCAGACATAACCAACACTCGACACTGAGCGAGCAGACAGAAGAGGAAAGAAATCCCTGCAGGCTGAGCGTCTGAAGGCAGCTGGAGTTGTTTTTCCATTCCTCTTTCTTTCAGCCCGTCTCTCCTTACCCCATTACCTGCCAGGAACAGATTTTTAGAGAGCTGACACCCACAGAAACACACACACACCTACAATCACCGTGCCAACACACACTGAGCACCAGCCGAAGTAAACACCGGCTCAACGCTCGTTATCAGCAAGCCAGTAAAATTTTAGAAGTTCAGTGAACGCACAACAAATGGAAAGCTCTAATCAATCCGCACATCGTGATGTGAGAGCAGACAGGGTCCGATTTGAAAGAGAAAAACATGTTTTGAGCACAAATGTCTATTTTTTTTTTTACTTGATCACAGCTCCAGGTGTTTGGCAGATTCTGAACACTTATGGCAAGTGAAAGTGAAAATGTGCTTACCAACAACTGCTGGCTGACATGCAAACACTGTATCCGTCTGTCAGACTTGTCTTAGAGTAAAAAGGTACAGGAAGCTCAAATTAAATCATGTTTTTTTTATTAACTATATTTGAAGGTATACATTAATCAAATAACAGTAAATAATCATATTTTATTCTGACTTTTTTTTAACATGCTAGACTCCAGAATGGTAACAGTGTTTCTATTAGATGCAAATAAAATTAAGGCCCTACACAACAACAAAACCAAGTGGCTTCGGTTGTTATGGCAAAATGCAAACATGTAGTGCATTATAAAGGTAATCCTATTGCATTCAAACCAACAAGAAAGCAATGGAAAGTTTGTCAGAGTGGAAACCTGAGAATAAAGACAAGCTAAGGACTTCATATGACCAAATCAAACATCCTGTTTGTTACTCATTTTGAGTAAGTTCTTTGGAAATTTTATGGTGGAAAAAAAAAAATGAACAGGTTTCACTTTACTTTAAATCCTCCTATTTGGCCTTTATCAAGAACATCCTAACATTTAAATAAATCATTTAATAAAGAAAAAGCAGATAAAAGTGTTTCTTGATGAGTTTGTCAACAACTGTAACTCCTCCTGTGGCCATAACTGAATGCTGGTGTATAAACAGACTGTGAATGACAATATAGTAAAGCACAGGTGAAACAATACGTCTTCATTGAAGTTATAATTGCTGACAAATACTGTACATTAATAAACACTTAAAATGTGCTTATATCTGCTAATAACTACATTATAGTGTGTTATACACCATTTATTAAATGTTTATATATTGCTTATAAAAGCTAAATAGAGGGACTTCAAGTGTTTCTTTCAGTTTCTCTTGTAATAATAGTCCCTGCAACATTCAACACTTCACACTGAGAAATGCTGAATGTCACCTTTCTGCTTTAAGAGCTTCTTCTGTCTGAGAAAAACAACATGGGAGGAATGAACAGTTATTGATGGCATTTGTAATTTTGAGTTTCCTGTAGCTTTAAAGTGATTTAAAGGACCAGTCAGTGTGTAGGATTTAGTGGCATCTAGTGATGAGGTTGCAGAATGAAACCAACTTGAAACACTTCCCCTCCCCCTCTCCTTCCAAGCGTGTAGGAGAACCTACGGTGGCCATGAAACTCGCAAAAAAACGTGACAGGCCCCTCTCTAGAGCCAGTGTTTGGTTTGTCCGTTCTGGGCCACTGTAGAAACATGGCGGTACGACATAGAAGACTCCACAGAGGAGGACCGGCTCCCTATGTAGATATAAAGGGCTCATTCTAAGGTAACGAAAACACTATTCTAATTTTCAGGTGATTACACATGAATTAAAACCTACTTATAAATATTATATTCCATTTCTGTCCAGTCTGTTCCACTAGATGCCACTAAATTCAACACACTGCACCTTTATGCCAAATTAAAATACTGACGGCCCACGCTGGACAGTAGACTTACAATAGGGTCAAATAGAGTGACAATGACACTTCAGGCTCAAATCCAATGCAGTTTGTTCTGCTCTCAGCCAGGTTTTGCATGTGAACTACAAAAATTGTGTGAAATCTTGAAAAGACAGCCTCACTGCTCATTCACAACTCTCACAACTCTTGCGGTCTCACAAAAGCATTGATAATTGCATCGTGTCCTTGCTCGCTCTCTTTATCGATCAGTCCTTTTTTTAAAAATCTGGACTTGCGTGATTACAACTCAAATCTGTTTTGTCCTCAATAGTTTTTGACATCCACATTAATATCAGCACACACACACACACACACAACGCTGTAATGGCTTTAGAGCAAGTGAGACAATGCAGAGAAAAAGCTGACACAACTGTTAGAATACCACTAAAATAATTCAGGCATGACCGACTTTAGTACCTGAATCCATTGTGACAGACAGTCAGAGTAGAAAACAGACAGGCAGGAAAAAACAGACAAGCAGATGGTACTTTCTAAAGTCTGCTGCCTCAGCTGTTCACATCCACAAACACAGAGGCCCTGTCTCTGGTCATAACACACACACACACACACACACACACATTTCTATCTTTGCTTTTAGAGAGGTGGAGGTGAGAGCAATTACCTGGTAGAAAGCAAAAAGCACTGGAGTCCAACTAGCTACTTTTCATCCACTCACACCAGGAAGCAAATCAAACCGGCCAGACAGCCAAACTAGTCCAGAGGAACACGTCGCCATAAAATGAGGCTAAGTGGTTACACAGTTGATTCAGGGGAGAAAGTGTGGTATGGATAAAATCTATTATAAGAACTGCTTGAGAGGGGGGAAAAGTAAAATGGCTTTGACAAACAGCCGCATATGAGAAGAAAGATGTCACATGAAAGTAGATTGGACTACAGGCTTTCACTGCATGAGGCCAAAAGTTCTGATTTCTCCAGAGAAAATCAGAAAAACAGACAGTTCAGGTGTTGGGAGCACAGGAGACAAGATGAGCAAAGGGCTAGATGTTAAATTTGAAGGCCTACATACCTATGTTTCATATCGTGTCTTTAAATTTCAGTTGTTGCCAGCAAAATGCAAGAATTTTTTTGTTTCATACTTTTTCTGTAACGTGACAGCAGTTTTCATTCAATATGCTGAACTTAAGTAGACACTTGTGTCTGACAGTGCAGCGTTTTGAAGCATATTTTTGAAAGTAAGTCAATTTGTCAAAGTCAGATTTAGAGCAAATTTGTAGAAATTGGAATCACACACACATAGAAATATTCAATAACTCTGTGGTTGTTTCGAACAAATGAAGCAAAGTGGAAAAAATGTAAGCTATGTATGAGTGACTTCGTTGTTTTTTTTTTTATATAGTTTCATGTTTTCAATAAAACTTCTGGCAATTTGTTTTCACTTTAATACAGAGCTGTGCAGGCCCAGGAAAAAGAAAAAAACAAAAACCAGCATAAGACACACAGTCAGTTACACAGAAGACAGACAAAAACAGAATAAATTATGAATATAGACATGCAGGATGAACAGAGAGTAAGATATGATATCTAAGGACAGAAAACATGATTACACACAATAGAAGATTAATCTAATATGCAAAAAAAAAGTGTTTCAGGCTGGATCAGCAGGGAAAGCCGGACACCTTCACCTGCCTGAAATTACAGTGTTTCTGCCCACTTAACGACTTAATGTGAGAGGAGGTAAATTTGTCCACATCCTCCACAAAAATGCTCACGGATGCATCTATCAAAGCACGTTGCTGCACGTCAAGTATGATTCACTACGGACTGGAAGCGAGACATGTGACACCGCGAAGCACATCGCGGTGAAATTGAGTTAGAAAACATGTAATTGGATGAAAAGCAGACCGTGAGAGTCGACAGAGGGGATAGCGGAAATCATGAAAGGGTGTGTGTGTGTGTATCAGTGTGTACAGTAATGAAGGAAGAGGAATATGTATTGCCCTCAGTTTGATGTTCAACCATTTTATCAGCACTTAATAATTGCACCTGCACACATTATCACAGATTCTTCCATTATTGTGTCGGGGTGTGTGTGTGTGTGTGTGTGTGTGTGTGTGTGTGTGTGTGTGTGTGTGTGTGTGTGTGTGTGTGTGTGTGTGTGAACATCGTGTTTCCAAAGAGCTGTTATCCCAGTGATGAGAAACTCACACCTGATATCAGGACTAAACTCATGTGTACACAATATCTGATCTCACCTGTTATTGGTTTTCACAGTGTGTGAGCTTGGTTGCCATGGCAATGCAAGTAATATTCTGCTCAGTGATATATAATCAGATTGTTATGAGCAAAATACAAAGAAAAAAAAAAAGCTTTTACGAACACAAGTATGAGTCGTTATGTGGGAGTATATAACACTGTGTGAATCACTAAACATTTACACTACAAAATAAATATACATTCAACTTTCTACAGTAGTAGGAGCCATAGTTATTGCCGGTATGTTAGACAAGAGGCTTGAGCCCATAACAAACCTAGTGTCCAAGCTGTACTATTAAAATACCAAGCCCTCTTCTCGGTGATGAGCATCAAATAAACCCCCCTGGACATTAAGTATTATTCAGTTCACAGCCTATGCACTAGCATTCATAATGGCAGTAGCAAAATACAGGATTGGAATAATAATGGAAATTTTTTCACAAAGATTACAGGATCATATTCCTCTGTTCCTTTGTAAAAAAAACAGTTGGAAAAGAAATAATCTCTGCAAAATCAACATTAAATAGTTTTCTGTTTTTTTTTCCTGTTTTGCCTATAAACCTCAAAGTAAGGTGCGGAAAGTCACGTGCACAGTGGCATATTGTAAGCAAGCATCTGATGAGCAAAACTTTACCAGAATGCTGAAAGTTTTTGATTCTGAAAATTGTCCCTCAAATACAGGCTGTGTCCCAATTCCATACCACACAGTAATTCTACACAGTATATACTACAGTATATACTCTCTTTATACTGTTTACTGCAGTTTTGCAGCATACTTACAGGAAATTATGCAATTCTAACAAATACAATCAGATTTGAGTTGTTGTCACTGCCAATTCACAACTTTCACAAAGAGGCAGTTAAATGTTTTTTTCATAAATGTTAATAGTAATTTAAGCTGTTTCACCACCACCCAACATTAGTTTGATTTTTTTCCAGCTATGAGTAGCTCTTCTAATTCCTTTGTGAAATGAATTGTGGGAGAATAGTGTCCATCAACAGCACACTAAAAGCTAAAGGTTTTTTTTTTTAGTATGCACACAGATTGATTTGAGTATACTTTGTCACTGTTTAACACTCTACCACATACTCTAAACCTACTTAGAATCAGTGTGTAGTATGGACTTGGGACACATTTACAGTCTGAATGCTTCACGTTCTAATGGCAGCTGGAAAAGGAAGTAAAGCTCCTGTTACAGTCCCGACAGCTCTTCTCAGAAAACATCTGAATGTGTTACAACTGAAAGAAGAGAAGAGAGCAAAACTGTGCCCTAATATTTGGCTTAAATGTTAAAAACCAAACCAGATACCCACATTTAAGTCAATACAATTTGATTCAATATCAATAAATGTCTTGAATTGCCTTGAAATATTATTATATTATATTACAAATATATATATAACAGTATAGATTGAAAAAAAAACCAAAGAATGTCATACAACACGCTCACAAAAGAGCTGGGAAATGTCCATTATATATGATATTGTCTGTTACACATGGCTTTATATATTCTGCATTACACTGTAGTATATACACAAGCCTTTGTAGGTTCTGTCCAGTCTTTATAAGAAAGGTCCATTCATTGAGGGAAGCTATTGTAAGTCACCACAATAAAGGGCTTTGATTGGTTCAGGCCCTTTTTTTCCTGATGTGCTCCCAACCTTGGGATTGAAATGGCTGACACTTCCTACAGATACAGCATATTAACACGCATAAACATACACTAATTCTCTACGGGGGGATATATAAAACAGGATCTTGGGCGATAAAAGGAAAAGAGAAAAGACACTGAAGCGGGAACAAACAGACATCAGTTCGACTGATGTCTGTTAGTTCAAAGCTTTGAGTGTGCAACAGTAGACGGGTTTAGTCTTTTGAAAGGAGACACAGAAGGAGGGACCTGACTGTAAGACCAGTCCTAAGACAGTTTGAGCAGGCAGACGTGTAGCCTGGCTGGAAATATAAAAGCAGCTTATACGTACAGATACAGTATACTTTTGTTTACATTATATTAGAAAAAATGTACAAGATAATATTAGTTAAGTACAGCTGACACACTGACTGAGAAACAACAGTTTAAGTTAAAAGAGTTAAGGCTTGAACAGGACAAAAGCAACACCATGTTTATGTGTGTATTGTGTATTGTGTGTGTGTTTACATAAGTGCCAAGGATCAAAGAGCACTATGGCTTGCTTTCACTTGAGCCATTTGCAACCTAAATTCTATTAAACTCAATACCTACTGTAGGGATGCAAAATGGCAGCCACAGAAAGGCCACTAGAGGGAGCTTTGGCATCCAGCAGACGCTGTGTGCGCTTCCCTCCCTAAGCTTTAGGCTTTACGGTGGTTTGGTTCATACTAGAGCCTCTTCCTCTTGAAGTAGTCAGCATACTGCCCCCCCAGGCCTTGGGAGTGCTGCCCAATGTAGGCGCCATCTGATGATGTCACTTCTTGCACCGCCAACTGAGGGTACTCTCTCTTATGGCCCCTTGTCTGGTTCTAAAGAGACAAGACGTGAGAAGATGGAGAGAGGTAGAGGTGATCAAACTGTACAGTATGTCTTAGCACTTAAATGTCTCATAAATGTCATGTCAGGGTGAAAGTTTATTAAATATAGCACCTTTCACAGAGGAGGTCAGAAAATGCTTCACAAGAGTAAAACTGTTAAAGAAATAAGACCATAAAAAAAGTATAATATAAGATACAATAAAAGAAACAAACAATAAAACATAAGCAACAACAAAGCTTAAAAACACACAAAATACAAACACTAAACAGTATGAGGCGAGACAAAGGCCGGTTTGAATAAATGAGTCTTCAGCTGCTTTTTAAAGGCATCAACTCAGTGACCTACTGAAGATATAAGGATGGAGCAGGTCAGAGATGTACATGGGTGCCTGACCATGCAGGGCTCTACATGTGAAAACAAGAACTTTATAATGAATCCTAAACTTGATGGGAAGCCAAAGTAAACATGACAAGATGAGTGTGATGTGAGACGTCCTGCTGGACCCAGTCGACAGCCTTGCAGCAGCATTCTGGACCGTTTGCAGATGGTCCAGGGACGACTTGCTGAGGCAGGTGAAAATGGAACTGCGGTAGTCCAGCCTTGATGATATAAAAGTGTGAAAAATCATCTCTAGCTCAGGCTGTGATAGAACAGACCTTAGGTTTGGCAATGTTTCTTAGATGTAAGAAACACGTACAGTTTAACGATTTGACATGTTGATTGAATCAATTGCCTGATCATATATAACACCGAGGTTTCTAAAATTAGACTGTGCAGCCGAAGAAAGAACCCCAAATACACTGTGCAACCAATAATACTTCATTGTGCTCTAAACAAGGAAACAAATAAATTATTTTTAATTGCAATATTTGGAAATTTGGATGCATTTAAGTTCCAAAATATATATTTGTGTATACGACTACTTATTATGTTAAATTCAATTTCAAAAAACTTTTTTTGGGTGTGTAGCACATTATTGAAATGATTGCATGTTTAAGGCCTTTCTCCAATTAAATGCCACAAAGACCAAGGATACGGTCATTGATTTTAGAAGGAAATCATTCCACCCACCATCTCAGACCTTCATCAAAGGAATTGACCTCGAGTTTGTAGAACATTATAAATATCTTGTAACAGTCATTGATAAAAACCTGAAGTTTGATGCCAATTCTGATACAGTCTGTAAGAAGGGACAGCACTGTTTGTACTTCCTTAGGAAGTTAAATGCTTTAAATATATATCATTTATTGAAGTCATTCACTGAATCTGTTTTTCTATGATGCTTGGTATTTAGTGTACCCCGGTTCAAGTGCAATAGAAGTAAAAACCTCTTAGTTCCCCGTGCAATAACCCTGCTTAATTTGCACATGTAATTTAGCATTTTAGAGATTGTTTTGTTGTATTATTGTGTTTTGTATATTGTATGTACAGGAGTCAAGTTTCCCATCTGGGATAATAAAGTGACTGAACTGAACTGAACTGAACTGACCTAAGAGGCCAATGAGAGACACATAGATGATATTAAAGTTCTTATTAGTACATTGTTCAAAACCTTGAACTAAAGGACTGAAGATAAACTAAAAAAAAGTGATCAAGAAAAAAAGATAAAATCCAGTGAAGTAGGCGGTGAGTAGTTGTGGAATTAGACAACAATGCAATCATCCTGAGTTTGTGTGTGTCTGTGTGTGTTTTAGGCTAATAGTCTAAAGGTCTTAGCTTCAGTAAGAGAGGGCCACAGAAGCAGTCTGTACAAACAAGTTTAAGTCTTTCTAGAGACGGTGCTCAGCCCCGGCGTCTGGATCCTGTCTGCTCTGCGTCTCTCTCTCTCTCTTTGAATCGCTTCCTCTTCTTCTCTCAATAGATTTTTACAGCTTTGAACTACTATTTGGCTTAATTAAACACTGTACTGAGGCTCTATTGCCACAGTTCAGAAAAAAGGGCACACCAAGCATGCAGTATAACACGCTAATCTATTAGCTCCATTTTCTACAGGCTGTGAAGTCCGGTGTAGAGATTAGTGAGCAGTCCATCCACTAACGTGGACCACCCGCTCACCAATCCCCATCAACAATCAGGCAACATGACTTGCACACTTGTTCTTTCTTGAGGGTGAAGTATTTATCAATAAACCTCAGCACTTCCTGCAGATGTTTCACAAGGAAAGCCTGTCAGGAAAGACAGAGTTTACGTCCTTTGAGCTGCAGGAAAGCTTCTAATGTGGAAATAATTAGTAAGTGAGAACAACATTTGTGTTTAAAAGAAAAATTCGGAGCAGCAAAGTGGTGAATATGACATGAATACGCTAGTGTTGTACTGATGGAAACAGAGCTGTTGTCTTGATTATTCTGAAATTATCAAGACAGCAGGTAAACACAGGGGAAGTGGATCAGCAGATCACCAAATCACTGTTATCCTACTAAAATTAGACATAAAGGTCTGTCTCTAATAAAAGCCTTTTACACATAATGATCTGGTTCTCTCTGCAGCTGAGGCAACATCTGAGACGGTAATTTACGGTAATAACGCATTACCGGCAGCTATTAAATGCAAACTGAACACTTCCTGTTCCTGCTTCACATTAAAATCCTTTTATCCACAAACCACTTTTCAGTCAGTCATTTGCTTTTATAGTGAAGCAACTACAATAAAAAAAAGGCTTTCCCAATTCTCACTTAAGCCTCTTTCGCACATAGTCCCTGGTAAATTACTGGGATAACCTTTCCAGCACTGCTAGTGATTCTCACTATTCATACATGCAACTACATTCAGGAACATTTCCATCTTGTGCCTTTTCACAAATGCCATGTCAGTGCTGGAATAGATGGAGCAAGGGACAGTCCATGCAACACTTATAGATGCCAACTGCCACAAACTAAATGGAAGAAGAAGAAAGAGCAAGGCCGGATGTTTGTGTGCGCGTCTCCAGACGTGTCCTGTTTCCAACCATTCTTGAAAAAAAGTGCTTGTTTGAACTCGTATTGCTTGATAGTTATCAAATCTCCCAAGAAACCAAGTTGTGGATTCAAATACGCCATCAGCGGAGTCTTGTGATTGGTTCACTCGCTCCACGTGAAAACATCTTTCATCAGACGGACGCAACTCTTTACGTGCTTGTCCCTGCAATGTTATTGCTTTCATTTACAACACAGCCGTACCAGCATTTTCTCTGAAATGTTACTAGGTCTTGAGGTGGGAAATTGGAGGTACAGATTTCCCTGAATATCAATCCCTGCTCCCATTCACACCTGACCCCATGCAGGAAATGTTCCTGAACATTTCAGGGATAGACTGCATGTGTGAAAGCGGCTTCACAGGGTTTTATTTTTAAAGCAAACAACAGTGCTCTGACAACTACAGAAGGTTCTCATGCAGAAATACAGGTGCCTGAGAGAAGCTACTCATATTTATTTAATTGTTTTGTCCACAAAAAATTGTAATCCACCCAAAAATATTGCTTTAAATTTAAGATGATTGGCGATTTAAGGTGATCCCTTCCCTCAGCCCACCACTGTCAACAACCAATACTGCCCACTAATATCAGAAGTTGAAGGGCAAACACTGTAGTTCTTAGCTGCAATATGAAATATTTGGATTTAGTCATTTCACCTGAGCTGAGCACGCTCACCTTAGAATCTAGATTATCACTTCAAAATGGAAAAAACAAAAAACAAAAAAGACAAAAAAGGTGGCACAACCTGTGTAAGAGTGTGAATTGTCTTTACTCACATAGTAGTAGGTGTTCCAGTCAGTGGCGGCAGTGTGTGTGTGCGTGACAGGGTTCGGCGTGGCTGCCGCTGGGTGTGGCGCCCCGAGGAAGCCTGGCATTAAAGGCAGGGTGCTGTAGGCGGGGAGCACGGCGGCAGCTGGCAGGACCGCCGGCGGAGGAGCCGCACCATTACTGACTGCGTGCAGGGATACTCCAAGAGGCTTACACACATCTACCTCCTGTAGAAAACACACACAGTAAAAAAAACTGTTAATTGACCAGCTCCAGAGTGCAAATCAGGAAAAAAAAAAAATCCAAAAAATAATGAAAATGTCTCAGAAAGACCTTAACTTTTTAGGTCCATTTTGTGTTTATGGTTCAAAAGCACCTCATTTTATTTATTTATTTATTCACGTTAACCTTTCTTCCTCCTAGTAGTAATTGTGAGATACAGTGATGTCTTCAGATGACACACTCAACCAGAATCACTCATTTACCTGCTGTCTGCTAGAGAGAATGGACTTGGGTAAAGATAACAAGCCAGAACAGATAGCTACAATGTCATGTCAACATATTTCCTTTCGGTTTAATGCCAGGAAGAAACTGTGTGTCACAAATTGATCGTATCATTTTCTTAAAAGATATCAGTTTCCCTCCCGACAGTGAGCTCAGTGGACCAGAATGTTAACTCTGCCATGCAACGAGACACATGGATAGATCTTCAAGCAAACATCTCTGTCTCTCTCTCTCACACATACACACACACTCATACAGACTCCAGCAGCAGCAGATAAGCTTGGATCTGGCTGGTGAGAGTATGTGGAGATGGCTGCTATCAGCTGCTGGGTGCAGAGTGATGTGTTCCCTCTAACAGGGTATCAGTGTCTTAGAGAGAGGTCAGGCCCTCCAAATAAACATGCAGAGAAACTGCATGTAAATAGCAGCACGCTGTGCTGAGGGCTGCTCACCAGATAGTTTACAGACCGTCTGTAGGTCAGGAAGTTGTTTGACTTATAAATATTATAGTTAGGTTTTAAAGAGACTGTTTTATATGCTGCCTGGCAGCTATCAAGGATAAAAATTTCTCATCATTTGTGTGAACAAATTAGCAATTTACATCTTAAATTAACAGCTAATTTATTACAGCAAACTAATAATTTGGTGCCCTTGATCACTGAATTTCTTAATATTGTTGCGTTATCACATTCACACCACACCACCACATTTTTGATGTTGTTTCAACACGCCTTGTGTACTTTTTGGTCATCATCCTTGGCTGCTAGGTGCATTCATACAGACATAATTTGTCAAACTGTGGATTGTCTTAACGGGTCATTTGGGTTTTGTGTGGTTTTATTTTAATAGGAAACGTTGATACACTGTTCTGGCTGTTAAACACAATGTTGCATTATCTTTGACATTTTTCTGACCTTACTAATTTTACCTTGGTACGCTCATATTAATCATTTCTGTGGAGTGTGAGAGTCCATGTGGGTATTTTGGTCTACAATTCTTCACAATACTGTTTGAGGGTTGAGATCTTTGGTTTGAGGATAAAGTTACATTTTAATTGGGGTCGGACATAATTGTGCTGATGTGTGTGTGTGTGTGTGTGTGTGTGTATGTTCACCTTGGTGGCGTAGGCCTGGTTAGCTGTCGCAGGCTGGGAGTAGTACTGGGTTACCGCCTGCATGTAGGAACTATAATCCCCATAGGAGGAAACTGGTGGAGCCTAAAACACAAGAAGAGCTCATTATTTTCAAAAATAAGTGTCAAGTGTGGTTTATCTGCAGCATCTTCTCCCATTTTTCTTTTGTTAACTGTACATTTCTGAGCAGTATTTAATTTCTGGATATGTTGGGGCAATAAAATACAAGCAAAAATCATTTTAAACCCATCTGCTACCTTAAGACGCATCTGGGTACTTTTCAATAAAATAAAATAAAAAACACAGAATCAGTGAACAGATTCCCACACAGTTACAAACAAGTGTGTTACCTGTGTGTGCTCCTTGCTGTAGTCTGTGGCTGTGCTGTCCTGTGGCGCAGCGGTGCTGTAGGTGTGGGCTTGCGCTGCTTGGTAGTGCTGGTACCACTGTTGCATGGCCTCCTATGGCGCACACACATACACACACCAGAAAATATCAGGTGAAGAGTGGCTAGAGCAGACAGATAAATGTCTGCTTGGTGGTTTTCTTGTCTTTGCTGATTTTTTTTTGCCTCCTCCTTTATTTCTGTCTTTCTTTTGCTTTCTTTGTCATTCATTAACAATTGTTCCTGCTGACAAGCTCTCCCCTGTTCTTCTCCTTTGTCTTGTCTTTCCAGATAAATTAAACCGACCATTTTATTGGTTATCTAATCATGACTCATTTGTTTGGATGAGTAGATAGTAATTAACATTTAAAATTGGGTTTGCATCACGCTGCAAATATCAGATATGTCACCCGCTGCTGGAGGAAGCATAACGAGAGGGGGGACGGAGAGAAACAGAATGACAGAGAAAGAAAGAGAGAGAGATGCAGACAAACAGCCAGTAGGGAGGCTTCACGACTTGCTCTGAGTGGAGTGTTTGGAGAGAGGAAGGGAGCAGGGACAGATGGAGACACACAGCGCTCTCTGCCAAATACTCTCTCATCCTGTCTGTCCAAAATATCTATACCCATTCTCATCTCTTCCACCGCTCTGCCTCCCCAAGTCACAGCTCACTCTGTCACTGCTGCATTCATCCATCCACCTATTATGTATCCATCCATCGATCATCTACTCAGCCACCATCCCTCTCTCTCACATTACGAACTCAGTAACATTTAACACAATTGCAACCAGGCAGATGCACATCCATCTATCTATCACCACATTTATTCATTTTCAGCTTTGTGTAGAGTGTCTGCACATGTACCTGTGTGTAGGCCTGGTTGTATTGGCTGTAGTCAGTGGAAGCATCGGTGCTGTACGGGGCTGCGGTTGTAGCTGCGGCGCTGTGGGAGAAGGAGCCTGAGCCCTGGGAGACGACGGGAGCCACAGAGCTGCCGTAGACCCCGGAGCCAGGCTGTCCTCCCTGGGCTTTAGCCCCCACTGAGCCTGAGGTGGAAGGAAACATGGAGGAGACACAATAGGTTAGACAGTAGTGTAAATCAAGATACTAAGGCATGACTATTGCAAATTATCTTAAAGGAATACTCCATCAGAACTGCGAGCCTGAAAGGTGGCTCTGAAAAGTTTGTAGTCAGCTTGGATTCACGGTTCAACAGTTAAAATTAATTTGTAAGAAACATATCAAAATGTATAAAAACATCCACAGGAAACTCCGGTAGTATAATCCACTTCTCTAAAGTTGATCTGTTGATGTTCTGAGCAATCCTTGCTCACACAAAAAATAACTTTCTGGCAGAGCTTTGAAGCTATGAGGAGGTGATAGCGTGACAAAGAAGTAGTGCAATTAGCTCTGTTGTAGGGACACTAAGTATTTGGGACATGCCGGACATACTGGGTCATACTACTGAGGGGGTCTGAGAAATGTCCATGGATGTTTTGGTGAAGCCTCCAGTATAAATGTTGAGAATTAAAGCTGGCTTTTAGATTTTTAGTGGAGTATTCCTTTAACAAGTCCAACAGTTTTATAGAAATCAGATTTTTCTCTATACAGGTGAAAAAGTTTGCCTGTGAGCTAACCTAACTTGTTTAAAAATCTACTACTAAGAAATGAAAAAAAAAGTAGTGGAAGAGCTACCTTACAAAAGCAGATTTCACATATAAAGCAGTAAGACAAACAAGTACATATATGCCTTCATTTGTGTGTGTTGTTTGTGTGTGTGTGTACCTTGCAGAACCACCCCTGGCATTACACTGGCCAGGTTCAGGTAAGGATTAGAGGGCATTCTGACTTCTTTAGGGGGATCGCCCAAGAGAGAACTCTGACCACTGCTTACCTAAAGGGAGAGAATTGGATTATTCATACTGATATTGGAGGGTCTTGCCAGTCAAAGAACTTGTAATTTCAGTCAAGTCTCAAGGCGTTTTGGGGTTTAACTGCAAATGTAATCTCTGACCAGTTCGGCCTCACACCTCTGATGTGGCCTGTGCTGCCAGCTACTTTGCTGTAAAAATCGAATTTCACCTTAACCTCACCAACTTACCGACCTTGACATGAGGGTTTTAATGTTGCAAGGATTTTGATGAGCGACTGAGGAGCTGACGAGGCCGTGGAAACCTGGGAGGATTGTGCTTTCTGTTAATTACACTTTCCCTCCATTAAAGAGACTTTAGAGAAGACAGCGCTGGGACTGGAATCGGTTCCCCTAAGAACTTTAGCACTGTGATTATCTCCGTACCCTGGCTTATTATGATGATGATGTTAGCAGAGCAGTGCCTTATATAAACCAGGCCTCGTCAAAGAAATGTAGGTGAGCACAAAAGTGTGTACAGAAAGGCGTGCTGGTGAACAGACAGGTAGGCATGGGGCAGCTAGACAGGCTGACAGAGCAGGAGACAGAAGGGATCATACTGTGTTAGTAAATCTGTAAATATGGGTGAGAGAGGTGCATTATGGGAATCCCGACGGAACGGTTCTTGAGGGACTGAAGCTGTTTATTTAAACACTCGCTCAATGTGTGTGTTTGTGCATTCTGCATGAGGATGAGACCCAAAGGGACCAAATCAGGAGTAAATACACCTGTCCACAAGAGAAACAGAAATGGGTACAGAGAGCAGTGTAGAACTACAACTAACAATCATTTATGAATCTCTGAATTTTTTTTCCCAATTCATCAATTAACAGTTTGGCAGATAAAATGTGACGAAATTTCCCAGAGCCCAAGATAACCTCTACAAATTGCTTGTTTTGTCTGACCAACAGTCCAAAATTTATAGATATTCAATTCAATATGTTATGAAAAGAGAAAGCAGCAAATTGTATTGTCAACAAATCCCATGATAATAATTGATTCTACTGACTGGTATCATCTGTGTATCCAAATCCTGATATGGTTTGTTCCTCTGTGCCGTAGAGCTCCGTTTTTGCCCAACAACTATTAAAACACATCAGTGAGCCACACTGTTGCACGAAGTGACCTGTTCTTCATTACAACAGTCACGAGTTTATTTTGAGTCCATCCCACACACCACAGACACGCTAGCATTCAAAATGTGCATTATTTCACGGCTGAAAATATTCCAAATTTGAATTGAATCACTCCTTTTTTAGTAAGTGTAGCTGACATAAACAGTGCTGAGCTGCTTTAGGAAATAATATCACACTTTTAAAAAATTGAAGTCTATATTTGTGACCTATTTTTAAACAATTTATGTCTTCAGTAGGAACAAATGGGCCACAGAGAGGCTGGAGAAGTCAGAATATACTGAGAGACGGACTGACACATTGTTGCCTTCGGTCTTTCCATGGGATTTGTTGACAACAACATAAAATATACATTACCACCAGCCTTATCCTTAAAAAGTTTTCAAATTTCGTTGTTGATCAACTAATGGGTTAATCAACTGTTTAAGCGCCGGATTAGTGTAACATTTGCTGAGCTTGGTAGCGAGATTTAGAGATGACAAAGAATAATGCGATGGTGCAGAAATGGAGGGGGAATGAGGTTATATAGCCTAGTGGTGTATATTTGCTAAATGTGTGTGCAGGTTGTGTTTGCTGTGCTCACCATGCTAGCAAGGGAGCAGCCATCTGAGCTGTTGTGCTGGCCGGTTGACGTATAAACTCCTCCAGGGGGTTTAGGTGGAGGGGGGCCGATGCCTGAGTTACTTATTCCCAAGGAATAGCTCTGTCCCTGCAGCTGGGAGTTCACCATGGTCCCAGGAGGCGCGGGCTGCCTGTCACAGGCGGTGGAGGAGTGAGAGGAGGAGGAGGAAGAGGAGGCAGCAGTTGTGCAGATAGAATGGGTGCTGTTTTGCTCCCCTCCTCCAGCTCGACCCTGGAGGTACGGCATCACACCTGCTGCTGACACCACTACTGTGGCATTGTGGGTAGACGCTGGCACAGACTCCTGGCCCAACTCTGTGAGAGGAGAGGAGAGAAAAAAAAAGAAAACAACTTACAGAGTTGTTAAGGAAAGGAAACTATAGGAAAGACATAAAAAAAAACAGCATAGAGGAACAAGTAAGGAGAAGGAAATTAAATAGAGGAAAGACGCCAGATAAATGTGAAATGGCTTTTAGTGACGACCATCTGTGTGTCTGTCTCCTCTGGACAGAGACGAATCACTCAGACGGCTGAAAAACAGAAAGCTCAGCCCGACCGTCTCTGTAGAGCCAGTTGTAATATTTGAGAATGGGTTTCCTGCTCATACATCATCACTTATCATGTTTATTTACAGCTCAGCACTCCACACTCCCAATATTTCACTCACTCCAGGGTTTAATAAACACGCATATGTACACACATACATATACACAAGCACATGCATACTGCACACATAAACACAAGAGAAAAACATATTCACAACAGCAAGAATAATTTAAAGATGCACACGCACATAGAAGGTGAACACACACACACACTCAAACTTATTATAAATCCAATATTGCTGTGACAAATGGCCTCCATAGCACAATAAAGGAATCAGCTCTAACAAGCCTTAAGCTAACAATCCC
Organism: Thunnus thynnus; assembly: GCF_963924715.1. Lineage (NCBI taxonomy): Eukaryota > Metazoa > Chordata > Actinopteri > Scombriformes > Scombridae > Thunnus > Thunnus thynnus. The sequence goes on along the minus strand of NC_089524.1, from coordinate 10,481,207 downwards.
AGCAGACATATGGTCTTATAAAAGCCTCACATTACAGACACACTGAAAATTGCAAACTCATACACACAATCAAAGAGGGTTACACGCAAACACATATGCGCAACTGCCCGATTTTGTGCCCGACACAGCTTGTGATATATCATTTCCATATAAAAACAACACACAGCTTTTCTCAGCTGGAGATTTGAATTGTAAATGTACTGCGGTTTCCTGAGGATGTGTTGTACTTTAATGTAAAGCAGCGAGACATACAGTAATCTGCAGATGGGCCAACCCTGACACCTGACTTTTAACTAAGGGATATTCTCCTATTTGTTCACATGCATATCACCTTCTTCTTCAGCGTTCATATCCACTATTATCACCAGTTATTTTTTAACATACTCAAGTAGTTTGTTCACCCTTTTAGCAAAGAGTTTCAGACATTCTTACGATTGTATATTTAGAAACTACAACTACTTTGTGGGATACTGATACATCTACATTTACTGCTGGAGACAAGCTGTCTCAGCTTGAGTTTATGTGAGCTTGTTTTTTACGACAGTCGTATACTTGTGCAGCTTGTTTATCTTATCAACCTTAACATATTGATATTGGCTTTCAGTTGACGCACACCCAGCGAGGAGGCGATCAAGATTTAACAATGAGTGTGAATCTAAAAGTAAAAAGTTGTGCTTTTGGTGGAGGAGAGGAGGTGAAATGCTTTTATTCTATCAGCTTTACTTTGACATCAATACCTTAGCGTAATGTATACCTCTTTGCAATCCTGCGGGGTTTTTTTGACCCTGTGGTCTACAGAAGGCTGGTCATAAAAATCTATTGAAATGAGGATAAAATATCAATTTTAAAAACCTTTTAAAGACATTATTTGAAGTTAACATCGATAAATCATTGATAAGTCATTGAAAAGATGATTGAACAGTCTTGATCTATTTATGCCACTTGGTGCCTTTACATGAAGTTGTATGTATTGCTTTATAGCAGTGTGGGATATAAAACTGAATCAAATGTTTTCAGATGCCCCCCACAGTAGTCGATGACAAATGAGTTCGAAGTGAAAGAACAAAACATAAAACAAAGCATTATTTAAAAAAACACTGATAGGAGTCATGCTGTTGGTCTCAATATGGTCTCATTTGTTTACGGTAATAACACTGAGTCATTTGACAAGTGTATAAATACTGGGGCCTGCGCACCTGTAGGGGAGTCTCCCAGGAGGCCTTTCCCCAGCGGCACGAGGCCCGGAGGTCGTAGAGACAAAGCCTTCTGCATCAGCAGTCTGGACGGGTCCCCGAGCAGACTGGAGACCTGAGGAGGAGAGACGTTACGTAAAGAAAGAAGGAGAAAGAAGACAAAGTGAAGTGGAAAAGTTTGTATGAGGAAAAAGGGGAAAAGGTGGACAGAAGAGAGAATACGGGGGAGGGAAAGGGAGGGACAGACAGAAGAAAACAAAATAGAAATAAGCCATTGATAGAAACACTCAATGCTGTGTAATACAGACATATAATTTAATGACTTATGAAAACAGCGGCTCAGCCTGTAGCAGTCAGCTTTTATCTATCCTACATACACACTACAGAAGAGAACAATAATAATAATAATACATCAAAAGCAGCATAAAAAGTCATTGAGGGGTAGCGAGGGAAGAAAAAAAAACACACACACACAGTATCTGCATCTGAATTGTCCACATCCAATTTCTAAAACAACATAAAATACTCCAAACATCCGTCGCTGTTGACTTTTAACTTTAATTTCAGCATTAAAAGAAAACACCTGAGACATTTTAAAAGAAAAATATGCAAATTAAGAGGTAGAGGGAGATTTAAAGCAATAAGGTTACGTGAGTTTTGGGTTGTTTAGATTCATTATGCATGAAGTGCTGAAGATGAGAAATGTAAGAGCACATATGCACATGCCCACAACTACTATGTGTTTAAGCCTCACAACTAACCTATGCAAATTTCCACACACACACACACACACACACACACACACACACACAAGTGTCTTACGCTGCTGATGCGTTTGTCTTTGATGTGCAGAAGCTGTTGCTGGGCGAGCTGCATATGCAAGAGGTTCTGTAGGACTAGTCCATTACCAAGCATAGCATTCTGCAAGGTAAAGGAAGACACATTATTGTATCATTATTGTACATCAACACCACATGCACACACACACACACAAACACAAAAAAATCCCACACAGAGGTTGACATGGTTGTGACCTGGTGTGCTTTTCCCAGTGTGAGCAGAGCCGTGGTGAGAGGAGGTCTGAGGAATGGCAGGCTGGTGTGACGGCCGTACTTCCCTGAAAACATAAACCAGCAACAAAGAAAAGAATCAAATTGTGCCTCTATTGTGATTTTTGAAGTTTGTAATGCATCAATCAATCATCAGGCATTCACAGGCAGAATTATTTATTGGACAACTGATCCATCAGTCATTTACAGCACATTTCAAACAAACAATCACACCACTGCCTTCTGTGTGATACTGAGCAGAAGTAAAGCAATATTGGGATATTATGTTACCACAAAGCAAATTGCCTCCCTCATATGACCTTTGTCCAAGTTTAAATTTAATTTAGATATTTCAGATACTGTTGAAAATACGCTCAATCAAACACATAAACAAACAAAAAAAGTTTTTAAAAAAAATTAATACTAGCAGAAAAATGCAAAATCCAAAACTTCTTCAAACAATCTGTCCTTAGCAACTGTCAGTGCTACTGACAGTTTCCTCACAAATAATAGAAGCAGCTTCAGGATCTCAATGGTACTTTCACAATTCAGGAAATATGTGCTGAAAACTATACATGAAATGCAAAACATCAAGAGAGACACTATAAATTGTGTGCATGGGATGAGGCAGTTACTGGAAATCAAAACACAATCCCTACAACGTTAAGAACTACAAGGCAGTGGATTGTGCTGAACTATAAAATGACTTGACCGATTTTAAAAAGATAGAAGCCATAGGAGCGAAATGATTATTGCAACTGCTGACAAAATTTGGTTACTGAAGAAAAACGTCTCTGAATTTTTGCCTCTCTTGGTTCTTCCACCAGCAGTCGGTTTCAGTTGAACATTCTGCTGCTATGGCAACCCCTACTGGCAGAGTCCCAGTGCAGTTGGCGTTCAAAGCCCAGTTCAGACCAAAGATTCTTGACAAGACGAAACCGTTTCAGAACATTGCAGTGGTGCGAAATGGCCCGTCTCAGCTCAACTGAAGCCGGCTGATGGCGTTGCCTGTGACTCAGCCTGTTAAGTCGCCAGTGGCTGTTTTTAGAATGTAATGCACATCGCAGCCAATCAGCTTGTAGCAAAGTCAGCTGGTCAAGTCAGCAAACTGTCAGCTGATCGAAACGGCAGAAGTTTGGTCGGAGGAAAAGAGAGTACAGAGAGTTGTTGCCATGGAGACGATACACCATATCATTTAGTCAGATTTTGCAGCATTGCAAGTAGGTGCAAGTTTCAACTGGTCTCGTTGTGAATCTTTGGTCTGAACTAAGCCTAACTGACATTGTTACATGAAGAAAGAAAACTTGGGAGATAAAGATTAAACTGTTTGGTGAAAAGTCTTGTGAAAAGATTACAGCTGAGCATGTCTGTGCACCAGTGAATGTTCAAAAAAAGGTTCAAGTAATGAATGAACAAAAGCTTCATCCTGAAAAGTTACACATATTTGAAGGGATTTGAACGATTTAGGAGGGTTTGCCCACATTCACACATTTTTTAAAAAGATTTTTTGCCATATTATTTGAGAGTAAGTGTACAGAGACAGGAAACATGGGGAGAGAGAGAGAGGGCTATGACATGCATTTGGGTCCCACAGCCAGGGATTGAACGAGGAACGTTGCAGTTATGTGGTATGTGCCTTAACCATTATGTCATCGGGGTGCCCCCATTCACACAGATTTTTAATGTTTGCAAACACTGGTCATAATGCTGCGTCTTTCACCTTCAGGTGAGTGCCACCCTATGCCTACACACAGTACACACCTCCTTTCTCTGGCTTTGTGTGCGTGTGTGATACTTCTCTGAATCACAAGGCTTCCTCATAATAAATGTAAGCGTCAATGCTAATGGTAGCTTCCTCCAGAAAAAGTAGATAAAGTTTAACATTTAATCAAGGCCCTAATTTTAGACTTTAATTGTGCATGCTCTTCTTTAGGAGAGCTCCCCCAACTCCCATCTTCTCTCCTTCCTGTTCTCATTTGTTCTACTAACGTCACACGATTTCATTTTAATACCTGATTAGCCATTCATCAAATAATGAAGCCGTCGACGAGGTGATTACAGTATACAGGATAGAGGAGGGCCTTTACAGAGGGACAGACTCTTACAGTGGATATGTGATTACTATCCGAGCCTCCCAAAGTGAAAATACTACTCAAAAGAATGAGTTCGGGAACATTGAAAATGCCTAAGATTATTCAAGGTGCACATACAGATGTGATATACCCTTTTTAGGTTGAAGATTTTTGGTTACACATTATGAAAACAAAATCTATGCACAATAACACCAAAAAAAGTGCTAGACTCAGCACTGGTCAAAAGCTGCAAATTCAGAATGTGCAGGTTACAGTTTTGTTTTTATTGTAATATACAGTAAGATGCATCTTTTATTAAACTAAAAACTATAAACCAAAAGTCCATGGTCTTCCTCAGCAGATGTTGATGATGTCAAAGTCATACTGTTATACTTTTCTACCTTTTAATATCCGGTACTTCCATTCATGTGATTCTGATTTGTCTAAATTTCTATATTTGCAACTTGTTGTTCTAAAACATTTTGTCACAGGTCATTCTGATGACAACATTGTATTATATTTTAATACATTCAATCAGTCTGTACTACAGTCCTGTGTTTTATCATCATTTTGCGAGTATAGAGATAGACTTGTGCAGGACAATATTACAGGGAGGCAGGTCCAACCTTTCCTGTGCCTATTACTGTTGTTTTCTTACAGTCACACTTCTGTCATTTGATCGTTGGGTGCGTTCTGCTCTCAGATGTGTGACTTTGCCATTTGTGCCAGACGATCTGTATCAACACTCCTCTCTAGTGCAATCCTATCCATTTCAGCTCTACATACAGTATGACAGGGCAAGCTACGAAATTACCACTTTGCAAGCACAGGGTCAATGCACTTGATCCATACAAGCAAAAACTAGCCCAAGGTCTTCTACACTACATGATATATGCTGATGAGGGTCATTATGTGTAATACAGTGGGATAAACATAATCATGAAACAATAAGAGAATATATTATACATTCAGACAGCATCAAAAATAACATCAAAACATTGAGCTGTAAGACAAGAAACCTAAAGATTCAACAACCTGATCCATCCATGCAGCAGTACTTGTCTTACCTCCTCTTTTCCCAGTGTGGTACGGTCTCATGAGGATCTGCAGGGCAGCAGGGTTGGTCATACTGGTCAACAGCTGGGCCAGGTTAGGCTCTGGTAGCAGACCTTTCCTATTACTCAGAATCTGGAAAAGAAACAAATGAAAAAATAAATAAACACACACATACACACACACACAGGTTGGGAGGAAGAAAAGTGAGTGTGTGTTGTACAGTATGTGTTTTGATCTTGTCATTAGGAGCTCCTGATGGCTGCTGTAATGATTACACCAGTTTACATCATCAGGATATGTCTGCTATGTCAGCAGAGGGGAGTCAATCTGGGAGACAAAAGAAAGAAATCTGTTTGAGAAACAGAGGTGGGGGAGAAGGGAGAGGGGAAAAAAAGATGTGAAAAACAAGACCGTGGAAGAGAGTTGGAAGGATAAAAGGTGATGTCACTTATTTCTGTGCGCAAATCAGGATTTGGCAACATTTCAATCAGTATTTGATGAGTTGCTGGATTGTTTTGTCACTGGATTTAGATTAGGATTCATTTTTGAGTGTTAACATCTAGCAAATAAGACCTAAAGATTTTTAGGGTCTGCAACAAATAGATGAACCCAAAAATCTTTAAGATTCCATATCTGAAAAGGCTTACAGACTCTTGGGGGAAGAGTAGCTCTCTAATGTCATTATTATACCAGTTTATAAAACTTTTATAACAAAACGAGTGTATAAAAACTCATGTAGCTTGAAAAATGCAGTGACCTCATTTAGGATGCTAGTGGCCTGAGGGTAGAAGCTCTTCCTGAGCCTCTCTGTGCTGGCCTGGTGTATCCAGTACCTTGTTCCCAACCGCAGCAGGGAGAAAAGGCCGTTATCCGGGTGGTTGGGATCTTTAATGATTCTCCTAGCCTTATTCATGCAGCGCCTGGTGTAATTATCCTTTAGGCTGTGTGATGACCTGACTCAAGTGGCCACAACAAAAGGGAAACACACCATGTCAATGTTTAACAAAAGATCATTTATTAAATCAAATTAAACAAATGAACTAAATATTTACAATATGGGGTGTGGATGTCAGTAGTAGTAGTGAACATGAGTGGGAGATGTGTTGTATGGTGCATAAGGACGTAAAGACAAAGAACTAAAGCAACATAACCAAATCGAAAAGGAGTCTGTGGGGAAGAAGGGAGAGCTGGAGCAGCAGCCAAGTGCCAGAGAGTCAGCCAGAGATTGAGCTGTGCTGCAGCCAAGAATTGAATAACCTGGGAACACCTTAAGGTTGTGCTAACGATCACCTGCAAAAGCAAAGCAGACAACCAGGTAAACTGGTTGTCTGCAGCAAAAACAGCACACAATAGATGACACTGCAGGGTCATCACAGGCAGCGTAGAGCACCGCCTATTGTATGTTCACCCGAACGAACCACTCTCTGCAGGGCCTTGCGGTCCTGTTCAGTGCTGTTTCCGTACCAGGCAGTGATGTTCCCGTTAGGATACTCTCGATGGTGCAGGAGTAAAAATTCCTCAGTATTTTAGAGGATACCTGGAATTTCCTCAAGCGTCTGAGGTGAAACAGTCTCTGCCTTGCCTTTCTCACCACCAAGTCAGTATACAGCACCCAGGTCAGGCCCTCAGTGATGTGGACACAAAAGTACTTGAAGCTGTCTATCCTCTCCACCAAAGACCCGTTGATATTGAGGGGGGCGTAGTTTCTTCCTTGCTTCTTCCCAATGTCCATTATCAGCTCCTTAGTCTTGCTGACATTCAGGAGTAGGTTGTTGTCCTGACAAACTTGACAATGGTGTTGGAGTTGAAAGTGGCTACACAGTCGTATGTGGAGGGAGTAGAGCAAGGGGCTCAAAATGCAGCCCTGAGCTGCTCCAATGTTAAGGATAAGGGTAGAAGAGGTGTGTCCACCTACTCCCACCACCTGGGGTCTGCCTGTCGGGAAGTCAAGGATCCACATGCACAGTGAGGTGTTTAATCCCAGATCCTTGAGCTTTGTGACGAGCCTAGAGGGAACTATGATGTTGAACGCTTAACTGTAGTCAATGAACAGCAATCTCACATAGTTCCCTTTCTTGTCCAGGTGAGATAAGGTGCTGTGGAGGATGTGTGCTTTGGCATCTTCTGTTGATTGGGTGGGACAGTTGGCAAACTGTGGTGGGTCCAGTGTGCTGGGTAGTGAGGAGCAGATGTAATCCTTGACCAGCTGTTCAAAGCATTTCATCACTACATAGGTCAGTGCTACTGGGCGGTAGTCGTTCAGGCAGGCTGGTCTTGTTTTCTTGGGCACAGGAATGATGGTGGACTTCTTGAAACATGTGGGTATGACAGACTGAGCCAGGGACAGGTTGAATATCATTGTGAGCACTGGTGCTAGCTGGTCAGCACATAGTTTGAGGACCCACCCACTGATGCCGTCTGGTCCTGCTGCTTTCTTGGTGATCACATGCTTGAAAGCCCTCCTGATGTCGTGCTCAGAAAGGGTGACAGATGTGAAAGGTGTACCCATCCATCCATTGACCTCTGCTTCAGCTGTTTTTGCTTGATGGCTGCCGATGGTCAAAGCCAGCTCAAAAAGAGGACTGTGGATTTTGTCCCCTATTGCTTACATTATAAGTGCATTTGGAGGGGATCTTCTAATGGCCAGTATGAACAGGAGGAATGATTCCAGCCAGCAAACCTGTTTCAATGTTCACTTGGGCACCTGACTGTTGTTTTAAGACAGACTTGAAAAACTGCAAACCTATCCTTTAACTTGCCAGTGGCTACCATATGTTTGTATGTACCATGTTTTGTATTTAATGTCTTATAGATTGCATTCTCAGCACACATGACGCACCTTTAGATGCATGTAATTTGACATAACAGGCTGAATTTCCTGGAACTAAATGATCTCTGCTGAAATCAAAAGATGTACTGTAAGGCACACTCCCAAATAAGAATTCAATCACTCATTAGGTTGCGGAAATGTAATTCAACATGCTCAAATGAAATCCTATTGAATTGGACTGCGTCAAATCGAATGGAGCAGCCCTTGCTCTGGTGGATCCTCCTGGTCCTCGGCACTGACATTACGGCTGTAGCTCTCGCTGGCTGGCCCAAAGACACGGCTATTTAAAACAACATTAGCAGGATGGTGATATTTCCTCCTTGTCTGCCCCTGAGCTACAGCATGACTCCAGCTCAAGTCAACCTTGTTTCCTCCCTGTCACATCCCGAAGAGAGAGCATTACTGATGGGGATGGAGTGGGTTTGACTCCAGCCTGACAGCGAGAGAGGAAGAGGAGAGTGCACACATACTGTACAGTGTTTTTGTTTGTTACAGCAAGGAAAATCGGCATGTGTGCATGTGTGTGCGTGAATGCTGGTGTTGAACAAGGCCGGTTGTGGCTGACAGCGTCTTTCAAGGGATGAGGGGAGAGGAGGAGGAGGAGGAGGAGGAAGGGGAGGAGGAGGAGAAGGAGGAGAGCTCTCTCATTTCTTTTCCTTCTGCTGGAGAAAATGTCAGCATGCATCAGTCTGTTTGGCTACTGGCACAAAATCCAGCCACACACCCACACACTAACACACACACACACACACACTCACATACCGAGGAGGTAAGGAAGCCGCGAAGAAGGGAAGGCGAGAAGTATCACGTAAGGAAAAGGAGAGAGAAGGATGGAGGGAGAAGAAAAGAGGAGGGAGGAGGATGCCATCTGGTCCTCAGCGTTCACTCTCACATTCACTAACTGTAGAAATGAGAGAATTGCCTCAGAGGAGAACTGTAGCCAGGAGTCGGTCTTGATCTCTTCCTGAATGTCTGATGTTTCTTTTACCGGCTGTACACATTCACTGCAATAATCTTTAAGGAGCCTCAGGGTACTAAGGCAACCTTGCAGTCCTCACAGGCTTAAATGTGTTTCTGCCTCTCTACCTTTTCCTTTCCTTTCTTAACCTTTCCCTTTTCTGGTCTCTATCTCAATCGATGCCCCGTTTTGTTTCACTGAGTCTTCCTCGTGTCTCCCTTATCTTCCTTAGCTGATTTATTCAAAAACACATTTTCTTTTCGTCTTTTCATCCCCTTCATTGCAATTCAGACTCTGACCGTTAGTGCTCTGCTTTTCAATCGGTAATTTCAACTCTATTCTATCAGCATCCATCTCAAGGTTACAACCTCTTTACTCGCACCTGATCATTCATCAACAGCTGTGAGTAGCATCACAGAGATTACAAATGTCAGTCGTATTTCATCAGAATCAAAAGTGGTAGGGTAGCAGTATGAAATTTAAGAATGAAGAATATCGGGCTAATGTAAGTGTTGGTCAATGTATACAAAACATTTTGTGAAAATTGTGTTGCAGTTTTAAATGTTACAACTTTTAATTGTGGCAGTCAATTAGCTCAATTAGTGTAATTTAAAATACATATTGGACAGGAGTTACAAAGTGAGCTGTAATGATCCTCAATGACCTAAAGTATTCCATAAACGTGCAAAAAATATGATTTAGGATTTCCATTTGACACGAGTAACAATGCTGTAGTTTTTTGTCGATGGGGAGTTTAAGGGAAAACATGCAAAACACTTACTCGGTTACTTCTGACATTGTGAATGACTGCCATTATTAACTTTGGATTATAAAAAGATTAAAATTATATATTATAATTCATGCACTGAATTACCTTGCATACAGTATCCAGTATTAAGATGGTACTGATCACAATACCCAACTTTTGTAACACCTGTTCTGGAAAAAGACCACTGAATAATATAAAGTAGGCCAATATAATAAATGACACCTTTTAAGTAAAATACAAAAAACACAAATAACATAAAATTAATAAACATAATATACAAAAATATTTATGAAAAAATATACTTAAAAAAAATGAAATCACCAAATTGAGCTACATCAATAACATGACAAACTACAGTTTATTGTAGCCCACTGCTTTTGAGAGACAGAAAGTACTGCCAATTCCATTTTCCCATCTCAAAGAGAATTTGCATTTATCAGACAATTGGTGTATTAACAACCATTATCCACACTCTTATAAGCTCTTTTCCCTCTACGAAAATAAAAAAGGCTGTGAGTCACAGAGTCAGAAAGAGACATAAGAGTGTAGAATTCACCACCACATTTAAGTCTTTCCTTGAATGTAAGACAACCCGATTCATCAGATTTCCATTAAAAAAAAAAAACTATGCTATATTTTGGGCCAGTACAGTAAAAAAATTTACTAACTACTCACTACACTGTCTGTCCGTCTCTCTCAGTCCTATACATACACACACAAACTTATCATGAACCATGTGATTGATTTTGATTGCAAAAGCATTGAAACTTTCGCTGCTGTGTTCCTTTTCCACTTTTGCATCTAAATATTGCACCTGTGAGTACATTAGATTATATATAAAATCAATGCACCCACGAAGATTAACTAGTACTTTGCTTTTTTTCTAGAAATGACTGGAACTCTCACTTGTATTTACATCTTGTGTGTGGAAATCTGCTTTTGTGTATCCATTTGAATGTCTGTGCGTGTGTGTATGAGTGTCATACTGTACTGTGTCGCGGGCTGTGAGTGTGGTTTATTTCAAGCAGCGGGAGACAGTGGAGGAGCCCAATCAGACTATAGAACTATAATTATCATGTCAGTGCCTCTCTGCCACCACAGTACTGTGTAGGAGGGGACACCACAGCTACAAAGACTATTTCAGCCAGAGGGTGTTCATGCATGTGTGCCATGTCAAACCTCAGTGTATCTGAATACTGGATGTGCAATAGCGGGTTGGCAACGACTTCACAGTTAGATGTATCTGTGAGAATGTCTGCTTGTTCTAATGCATGAAAGTCTCAAAAGTCTGATGTACAGTAATGTAGAGCACCAACCTTTGGCCAAACAGTATATGAATTCCAGATTTGATTAAATATTTCTATCAAGATTAGAGGCGTTAGGGTTTATTAAAATTTAAACTGTATTCTTTAATCTTTTTCCACACCCTGTGCAGCAGTGAGATGCTGTGGCCCTGTAGTACCATGTTACATCACTCAGCTGTCATGCTAGTGCAGCTATGGTTGTCCTGATTCAAAAATCTAGCATGAAGAGCAGAGCAACATAGCTGGTTCACGTCTGATGCTAGACTATTCACCTCTGCCATAACTGCTGCAATCACCTGTAGGGGTCTAAGTTCTCCAAAGACTCAGTTATTACTGTCACTCCTCTGTCTCTGCTGTGCTTAGCTTGGTGTATCTTTTTGGGGAGAGACAAGTTTAAAGCAGTAATATAAATTATACATATTCTGCATTCACATAACGTATGATATGAGTATGATATGAACTCCCATACACACACAAAGGCAAAAACTGTACAATAGCCAGTAAGTTATTCTTTGGAGTCATCATTTAGAGGAATAATACTAGTTGGATGAATGATGTGTGTGCTTTGTTTGTTTTACAGAGTGAGCTTTTAAACCTTTGACAAGAGGGCAGCAGGTTGTACTGGGTGTTCAGCGGGTGGGAGGCATTATGTTTGATTTGTTCGGCCTTGCTGATGGCTCTCGTTTTGCGAAGAGATGCTATGTTTTGTCAAGTGCTGCAACACATTACTTGCTGTGTTGACTTTTTAAAATATTCTGTTGGAAGGATACCAATCAAGAAAACAGAAGGTTATCCTTTTGTGGGTGTTGTACGTCTACTTGAGGCCTCCTGACTACACTCACTCACTCACTCACTCACTCAGTCCTTCAACATTTGGATTGGGTGGTTTGTATATAAATGCGCCGGCCTGATGATCCTGTAAATTCGTGATGGCAATCCCTGATGTTTTGTGTGGACATCATTTATGTATAAGCACATTCTTTAGATTAACATCCTGCATAAATGTTAAAATGGAGTGTAACCTCAAATCCTGATACTGTGTTTATGGGTCTGTGATGATGTTCTATGCTTCTCTTGCGTGCTTCATACTCACCATACCCTGGGCGGCGATGAGTGCAGCCAGGGTGCTTCTCCCTGAGGTGCCTGGGGTACAGAGTGACAGACGGACCTCCTGTCCTCCCACCAGTGTTCTGTCCATCTCTATCAGCACCGCCTCTGCCTGCTCTGCACTCTCATACTCCACCACACCGAAACCTCGCACTGGGCTGCCCTCATCCTGAGCAAGCTGGAAGACAAGACAAAAATAAAAATTAGCATTCGATTATGACAACTGACTTTTAAAGGGGGCCTATTATGCTCATTTCAAGCTCTATATTTTTTATTCTGGGACTCCACTAGAGTAGCATTGCATGATTCACAATTTAAAAAATCCTTATTTATCTTATACTGGCCCTTTATACAGCCCCTTAGTTCAGCCTCTGTCTGAAACAGGCCACTTTAGCTCCTGTCTCTTTAAGGCCCCCCTCCCGATGAGCCCGCTCTGTTCTGATTGGTTAGCTTCCGGAAGCCGCGTCATGGCCGACTTCCACCAGCTCCAGAGGCTACATAAACTTGTTTTTCTCAGTCTTTGCTCCAAATGTCAACTTCTCAAATCTATCCGTACATGTTCGAGCCCGAATCCGATCTAGAATACGAGAATAGACAGCACGAGCATCCACAGAAACAAAGATTACAGCAGGACATCTTTTTTTGATGAATATTACGCTCATTACCTGCTTATTGTGTGACATAATGGTGTAAGCCTTGTGTGGGAAATGTGCTAAAATGCCAACTGTAGTGTCAGGAAATAATATATAAGCTATAAGGTAATATAGCTGGTAAAATGTTATACTGCTGTCGCCAAATAACTGTATAGTATCTCGCTGCACCATGCGTGCTGTGCCTGGAGCAGAGGACCATATAAAGAAATCCATCACGAGTTGACATCAGCTTGTCTTGAAAGTGAAAAAAAAAAGTTGCAAACCGAGCGTTCAGAGCAGTCTGAAGCCTGAGCTTTCTGCTCACAGGGATTACTTTTACGTATGTTTATCTCATTATTTGAAACTTTGGCAATATTTAATACGACCATCTGACATTATAACATTTATATATATAACAGAAAATAAGGAAATGCATAATAGGTCCCCTTTAAAATTAAGCCTACAGGTTTTTAAATTGCACAATGTTATCCGTTCTAATGTGGATGTTTTCAGCTTAAATTTGAAACTGTACAGTACAAATCATGTGTCATGGCATCTGTAAACTGCACATACTGTATACTGGTCTGAAAAAGCAGAGATCCAGAAGTAACACAAGAAGACTTCTCATATTATTTAATACATTACACTCTTTTGGCGGATTGGAGTAATCGCTGGAAAGTGAGTTTTCAAAGTCAGACATCTCAGCACACCACAAGGCAGTTGGTATTGATCAACCACTCTCAAACTTGTCACATATACGCAAGATGTATTTTGGTCATTTTGTGCTTCAGGGCAAGAAAAGCTTCACTTATTGCGGTTTTTATATAACCAAAAAGATTTATACCTCCACAGCAGCTATGCCTAAAAGAAAAGTTTAATTAAACCTCCACTCTCTCACAGCTTGAAGTTATTTAGCTCTGTGAGATCTGTAGCTTGTAACTTGTTACTGGTGCAAAGAATAATATCTGGACTTTGAGGTAATCTCATTATTACAACTGTAGGGTTACATAAGTTTAATTGGGTTACTTAAACAAGCTGATACATTTTGCCACTAGTTCACCTGCTCCAGTATCTGATTAAAATGAGTGGACTGATTTTTTGCTGTGTGTGTTGTGTTATATTCAACAATGAGGTTATGTTTTTGGTCGTGTTTATCTGTCTATTAGTTCACAGGACATCTCCAAAACTACCTCAGAGACTGTCACTAAAATATGACACAAGTTGCCATTCCTGGCATCCCTTCTCAGTTTGTACCAACCAGCAACTATTAAGGAAGAAACAGACATCTCTGCCTCATCTATAATTATTTTTTTACTGTAGATTGTTGAACCTCAGCATAAAATGATGAATTGACACTAAAACCTCAAGTGAAACACACATTTTCTCCTTTAACGCTTCACCAGCTTTCTGCAGGAATTAAGAAAAATGCACCACCAGAGGCATTATTACCACTACATGTTTAAATGGAGTGTATGTATTTGAGAGTGGATTTTTCCTTCAATATGTAAGAGGAAATGTACTCACTGATAATCTAATCATCTAATATAAACTGCATGCTGCTTAATAGAGGCCTTCTTTTTCTGACCAGATATGGCAAATGCCTGGAAACACTACTTTCTTCTATCTTTTAATAAATCATCAGGGCAACAGACGTCCCTGCAAACAGTCTCCTTTCTATTTCTGCACTAAGTTCATGGCCCCATCTGGGAATAGTAATATAAGAAAGCTGACTGTTAGAGCATTTTATGTTTCTGAATTCAATGGCCAAAACAATCTCAACCAGAGCAGGCCATCCATGCCACCAAAGTAACGACGGTGATGTACTTCACTCAACTGCAAAGCCAGCAACAAGTCCAAAGTTATCAGCCTATTGCTAATCCATCTATATTGTTTCATGAGACTTTTAGGCTAACAAATGTATTCATTGAATGTAAATTCAAACAAACACACCAACAAGAGTTTATGATCAGGATTAAAATTACCTTTAAACAAGAACCTAAACCCTTCCACTTGCAAGTGAGTGCTTGTGTCTGACAGTATCTTACAGTTTTTTGGAAGTAACTTGTCTCAGCTCCTTTTGTCAAAACGGATAGATCAAAAATGACATGATGTAAGAGATATAGCCTCTTGCACTTCCTGAACTGCTCCAGGGAGTAACCATTCACACACAAGTTTGTGTGTAAAAGTATCAAAAAATGGTGACAGATATGAACTGATTTATAATCTACAGCCACCAATTTAATAGATAGGCCGATGTAACATCTGGCCTCATCTGGCCTCAACATGAAAGGGTGATGGAACAATGTTACTACATTTTCTTTATGGTTACTGGTCAATAAATGGATCTCTTAAGGCCAGAGTGTAGTGCTGACCAGTAACATTACTTCCGAAGAAGATTGACTCTTCTGTCATGAAGGGTCAGGCATTTCCACTGTGTGAGGAGCAGCTAAATAATGCAGGCTAACAGCTTAAAGCTAATGGACGATATTAGGTTATGACACTGGCTAAGAGCTAATGGCTTATGGTTAAAACACACCACTTGATCTATTGTCAAAAGTGGCTGAATTCAATGAAAATACAAAGAAAATTCAGAAGGAGTGCTTCATTTATCTTATCTTTATCTAATCTTAGAAAGGACATGCTCACTGTGTGACTGTTAAAGAATCTGGTGACACATATCAAGTCTAGATTAAATGTTAGATGTAAATGATTAGATTAAATGTACGTCATATTTACAGATCTCACTTATGAGACACCTAGCATTCAGACTACAGCTAGACTGATAACTTGGCGGGGATGACATATCAGCAGATATTTGATTATTGAAGATATATCAGTATTGGATTATTGTGGCTAATAACAAGAAATATTAGTACAGTAATGCCAAAGAAATGTTTGATGTAATTTAGAAAGTGTTTCCATTACATTGTTTGTCCACGAAAGAGCACATATTAATTTTTCAACTGCAAAATGCCCTGCTCAGTACATGTCATGGTCACCAATATTAAAAAAAAACAACAACAAAAAAAAACAACAAAGCAAATTTCAGGGATCCTTATCAAAAATGTATGTTTACAGAGTGCCCTGTTATCTGAATGGTGACTGTGCATGCCACATAACTGCAACGTCTCTGGTTCTATTCCAGCTAATGACCTTTGTTGCACGTCATACCCATCTCTCTCTTCCCTTGTTTCCTGTCTGCCTCTTTGCTGCCCACTGTCTAATAAAGGCAAAAATGCCAAATAAATAAACATATAATCTTTAAAAATGTATGTTTACATTGTGTGGAAATGTAAAACAAAAACATTTTTAAAAAAACTATCAGCCAATAAATTGTCAGACTCTTAACAGTATCAACAGAAAAAACATGCGGCATAGGTCGGGCAATAATTCAGAGTGGCCAGATCCGCAACTTTTTCAGGAAAGTGTGAAATAGCAGAGATGATACAAGAAGAAACCAATGATTGCCATTATTCATAAAATGTCTACTGTCAAAAGGCAGATTGTCGTTTAGTTTGAATTGATGCACTGATCCAACATCTCTCTACACAGATTCTGATACCTCAGCTCAGGGTGTCTGACAATACAGAGTACTAATCTGATACCAGTGCTCTTTTTTTCCCCCACATTTTAATATTGTGTACCTTACTGCGTTGAACTCACATTTTTATGTAAGTTAATGTGAGGCCAGAGATTATTGCAGCACTAAAAACTAAGTGAGGTGTATCAGAGCATCCCTAGTTTGAATGTACCTGAGAAGCCCCAGAGCTCTGCAAAGGGAAATATACAGTACATACAACCGGCAGAACAGTAGACAAATATGTGATTCACAATGTGTTTCCACATTATTATGGTATTAACACATGAGGAATTAACATAGTTTCACTGAGTCAAATCATGCTGACCCTGACACTCTTTCAACCAACTTCTATAAAGCATTTACATACTTGCAGTGACAGTAACAGCATCTCAAAAACACTTAAGATCTGACAATTTCCATCAACAAATGGTTCTTCTGCTGTGCTTGGCAGAATAGGCTCTCCTCTTGAGGGTAACTCCTTGTTATGAATCCAAGCAGTGAACAAGAGATTCTTCAGCGAGCATGATTAAAAACCCCACATGGCTGTACCCAACAGAGCTCAGCACATACAAAGACAAGAATACACATAATGCAAAGGGAAAGAGATGTCATGGCATTCAAGGTTAATAAGAAAACAGAACGGAGGACGCCGGGGTGCTGGAAGAAGAAATCAAGCACCAACATTAGCATGTTGCAGGTGGTTTGAGGATACGTGTTATCAGCTGAGAGCAGGCATTAGTTTAGCGTTCTGCCTGAAATGATGTGATGCATTACAAGAACATGATGCTCACTGCTTTCAAAAAATGAAACTATTTAAACTTCTAGCCATAACATAAATATTATAAACATTAGCTTGCAGCTGTAGACAAAATATCTACAGCTGCAAGCTAATGTCTCATTTTATCTATAAAATGAGATTTAGTCTATTGAATTTTAGAAAAAAGTGAAATGCCATCACTTCACATTGCTTGTTTTGTCCAAACAGTCGAAAGCCAACAATATTTTGTTTACAATGATATAAAGCAGACACAAGCAGAAAAAAACAGAGAATAATTGGATATTTGACTTAAACGATTAAGCAATTATCAAAATAGTTGACTAATTGATTAATCAACTAATCACTTTAGCTCTAAAGAGAGACTTCAGCGATACATATAAAAATGGAATGGGAAAACAAAAGTTTTATTATATATCTTTGGTTTTGGTAGCAACGAGTTATATCTTCTCTTTATGTTAAGAAGTCACTTTCTACACTATATTTCATATGGATGCTTAAGTACAACATACTGCATCAGCCAATATTATAAACAGCATTTCCAACAAGGCCCACTAAAGTTTCAGAGGATTTGTGATTGCAATAAAACGTTACTTATCATATAACCACTTATGCAAAGCCATCATATCAGATGTTCTTGTAAAAATGGACAGATTACGAATCAGTGGGAGACAAATGTATTTGTACTTTCTCAGCCTGAGCACTGACGCCTGTTAGCATCAGCGCTCAATCAAGTGGCCCTCCACTTCCTCCCTCCACCCCTCCCTTCTCTCCTCCACTCATTCGTCTGCTGTTCCCTCCGGTCTGAACACAGGATGGATGGAGGGAACGAGGGAGGAAAATGGATGTATGTGTGGAGGAGTAGGTCGATAGACTATTATAATCAGCATACATTAAGCAAACTGTATGGAAAAGACCTGAACCACTCTACCACTTCAGAGATGGATGGTTAGATGGATGGAAGAGGGGGAGAGTGTGGGAGTGAGGAGGGGATGGAGAGGAAAAAGAACGAGGAGGGGAGAGGAGTGAAGGAGAAAAACATCAGTGATTGATTAAGTGACTGACGAGTGGAGAGAGTGAGGGAGGCTGATGGAGGATATGAGCCAAAAAAGACAGGAGGAAAAGAAATAAAAACTTGACAATCATTATTTTTGTGTGCATGCAACAAATAAGACTGAAGTGGAAGTGGGTAAACTGCTAAACATATATTATATATTAAATTGGATTCAGATTGGATTGTATGCAAATGGCATTCAAGCCATCATCAACTTTGTGTGTGTGTGCGTGTGTGTGTGTGTGTGTGTGTGTGTGTGTGCACGGGTGAGTAATGATGCAAAGACTGAGCGAGCCTCTCTCTACTCAAAATTTTCTCCAACTGCACTCAGACTATATGAAATATTCAATCTTTATTCAGATCTGCACAATTATGTAAATTTTAAGTAGGTATGTGCCTACAATAAGTGAGTCTTGTATATGCCAGCTGCCTTTTGGTTCTCTCTTTTTGTGGTTATGTATGTAACATCTTAATCAGATATGGATTGAACATGTATAATTCTAGGACATTCAATGCAACCACAAAGTAAACTTGACAGGACGGACATTGCTTGAGGATAGCGAGGTATAGCTGCTGGAAAAGGTGAGTTCTTGCCAGACAGAGAACACATAAAAAATTTGAAGTAAAAGATGTTTGTGATACTGAAGGAATCACAACAAAAAAAAAGTTTTTTTTGATCGTCATCCAATATTATGTTTGAAATAAAGGTTGGATAAAAGTGTTTTCAAACGAAAGAGGCTAAAAAATTGTTCAGGTCTCTTAACAATGAAAACCTTTTTCATTTGCAGAACATCAGTTCTGCAGACATCCAGCACCAGCACGTATGGACGTCATCCTACCTTGTCTTCAAGGTATGATTTATAAAAAGGGTAATAATTTCATAAATCTGTCACTTCGTGCCGTTCAGTAAATGGCACTTGAATCAATCAAAAACAGATCACTCCAGGAGAAATTCTTTTGCCTTTCTGTGATGTGTAATTTCCTTGCACTAGTCTAATTAATGGGTTCAAGTTTTCATGGTTTGGCCAACAGGTAAGTTGCACTAACTGAATGTAATATGAGCGAACCATAAGGTCTACTGTATGATGTTTAAGTCGAAGCAGTTTTTTCAGTCATGATGGGTGTGACTTACATTTAAAGTGAGCAGTATGTCTCTATGTGTATGTCAAACCGTGGCCTCCAGTGTAACACTAAATATACTGTATATGTCTGTGATCACTGTATGGTTTACTATTTATATGATGAACATCATTATTACTGCACTCAGTCTTAACAGATCTAGATTGGATGGACTGATACGTAACCGGCTTGTGTGTAGTGAAGCTGATTAATGAGGCAATGAGGCAGTTGTGTTAACTTTGTTCAGGTCAATTTTTTATATGCCAATGTTCTTACATATTATATTGTCCTTGTTTCTGCTTTTCTCTAGAGTGGGTAATTAGGCTGTCATGGTCCACAATGCTAAATGTCAGCTAGAGTACTATGTCACGCCATGTGTACGTGAGAGAAAGAGGGATATGTACAAGAGAGTACAGTATATGATAGCATTAGTCTTTGGTGAACTGAAAATTAAGCTAAGCAAAGGCATTTTTACATCACTTTGTCCTGGCTTGTGCTGCAAAATTACATCACTGGTTTTGACAAGATTATCAAACATTTCTGCCAAATGAGTCAAATCAAAGTGCAGTGGCACTTAAGACATAATGTGAAATTTAGCATATTTTACAGTAGAACACAAGCACCTTCTTTGCTTGTATGGCAGCCTGCCATATAGAGTCATTTTATAGAGAAATACAATTCAAGTATATTACAGTTATAAAAATGCAAAGTCTTCAAATGGCTCTTAGAAAAACCTACCTCCGGTAGTGTGTATGTTTACAGTATGTAAGTGAGAAGATTCGTCATGTTCAACTTTATGAAGCAGTATTTTGCATCAAAACACCACACAGAGTTCATTGTGGATTGACTGACTGACACTAAAAGTCTTCTGTCTGTAAATTTTGTTAAGAAAACCAGTCTAACATCTGCAAGCACAAATGGTTAAACATCAGAAATGTCAAATATATCTAAACATTTCACCAACTTGCCAAGACCTGCAGGAAGTTCAAAGAATCTGGGAACTGTCCATGGTGCTGAATCTTGCTAGCAAAGTTACATTAACACACAAAGACAGTAGATATTTTGGGGGGGGTGACACAGCTTGATAATCAAGTCACTGACTCATTAGAAAAACAATGGAAACTTCAGAATGAATCACCTGTGTTTTTTCAAATGTGTGTGTGTGTGTGTGAGACAGACAGAGAGAGAGAGACAGAGAGAAAAGACACTGAGCTTAGCTAACAGTGTGCCTGACAGCTCTTGACCTCAAGTCGTGGTCCCCAGCCAAGAGATGCTGACTGAGACATTGGCGGGGCAAAGACTCAGAGGAACACCCATGTCACTTTGTGTGTGTCTGTGTGTGGGGAGGACAGTTTAAATGGCTGCGTCAGTTGTCTGAAGCGAGTGATGAGGTCAAGACAGTCCTGTCACAGCTGTCTGTGAAGAAAGGCACATGACCTATTACAGTGACAAGTTTAACTGTAAAGATCTTTATAGAGAGCTGAATGAGTGGGACAGAGTCGATGTGTACATGAAAGTGAGGGAGAGACTGAGCGGGTGAACATGTGACCACCTTTAAAAAGGATATGTAAATATAGAAGTATCTACAGTAGACCTTAAATAAATAATTAAGATGGTGTGATCCCACATAAAACAATTTTACTAAATTGCAGTTGAAATTCACCAAACAACAAATGTTTGAGGAGGATCTTCATTATCATTCTGTGTAGCAAAAGATATAATTAAACATGGCACCTAGAGTTTTTCTCTCTTTGAATAAAACTTTGAAACAAAGTGGGCCAATAACTGTGTCAAGCATCTAAAGATTGTACTTGGAAAAGACTTCAATTAGCATGCAGTGAGTCTGATTGACTTGAAATTTGACACACATATCCAGCTCAATGTGCTTTACAAAAACGCCAACTGGACCATAAAAGTCTGCCATGATGGATTTTTTGCTAATTTGCATGAACTGAAGATCAGTCCAAAAACATGGCCGCCATCGTTCATAAAACTTCACAAAGAGCGGAGTTTAGCAAAATTGACCATAACTCATTGACCATTTGTCCAATCATCATATATCTTGGTAGATGTCTTCAGTCCATGTGTGATAATAGGTCTACCAAAGTATTTTGAGACTGACCCCTAGGGGGCGCCACAGATCCCAAAAACGTGTACCTCAAAACGAGGTGGACAGAATTTCACCAATTGTGGTGCACATGCTCTGGTGGCAAGTATTAACCAAAATTCGAAGTGTCACTCTGATTGGTGCATGTGGGTGTGGTCCGTTCATCATTATCCGCCTTTTTATGCCTTTGCTCAATTTGCCATGAGCTGGGATGAGCTACAAACACAAAACTTGGCACCATAACTGGAAATGATGTGCAATTGGCCTGATGGCGCGCTATAAGTGACAGCCAAAAAAGTGAAAACTTTGACAGGCCAGCCTCCCAACACCGTGATACACATCTACAATGTGCTCTACAAAAAAGCCTCTTGGATAATAAAGGCTACCACAATGGATTTTTTGCTAATTTACATGAATTGAAAAACAGTAATATGGCATCTACTTTTTGGATTTTGACTATAACAACACCACATTTACTATACCACCTTGTGGGGCTGAGCTACACAATTCTACTAATTCTACTATAAATGGGCATGATTGGTCCAAAACCATGGCCACCATCAATCAAAAAACTTTGCCAAGGGCTTAGCAGGAAATTGGCCATAAATCAAGTTGTCTTAGAGCAATCCTGATTAAACTCATTGGAGACATCCTGGACTATGCCTTGAACGTATATGCCAAGTTTTGTTAGCCAAGTTGTACTTCAGAAATTATGGCCAAGTGCATTGACTTCACTTTACACAGACAAACACCTGCAGTGACTGAAATAGGCCAATAATACTTTAGAGTACACCACAACAACAAAATGTTGAAAACAGCATAATTATATTGTTGGATTTATTAATTACAATTTTTTTTGGCCCATTGTCCAACAAGGACAAACAAAAGCAAAAATAACCCCTGAGGGTGTCAAAGTAAAATGAAAGAGCAAATTATATCCAAATCAGCATATACAAATAATGACCATATCAAAATATAGTTGCAAATTAAATCTATCATCATAACATCATGCTTCACTAAAGACTTGTGCCACACCATGTAATAACTACATTTTCTAGCATCAAAATCACAATAAATGTTCAAATTCTTCCACAGTAGGTTGTAAATAGACAAAAGACATATGCTTCCCTTGGTGTTCACCATTTAAGCATTCTGGAGTTCTTAGCCTAACGCATTACTTTGGTATAATCTGACAACTCGATGTATATTATGTGTTAAATTATCAAGTGCTCCGACACATGGGTACAATGTAATCTACAATATGGCACATCTGGTCCAAACAGGAGCTTTACATTCTATTGTATGCCCATTCTTCACTTGGTTGGCACTAGCTCATATTTCAGTCAATACCCATGTCTACTGAAACTTCTACTCTGAGGATCATTCATTGAATCGGTAATCAATCAGCTATACATGGAGTCTTCAAGTGTATGCATTTAAAAAACAACAAATTGTGAGGATAAACCACTTATTCATCTTTAGCATAGCAACAAATCAAACATACCACACAACCTGGATCATTTGTAGCTGAAACAGGTACAAAATGGCTTAGTATCATAATAGCACCTTCCAATGCTTTACAGACACTCCATCACGTATTTACTTTTGCTAATTCTTTTTGGAGGAAAATATTTATTAACAGCCCTGATATAGATTTTCATCAATGAGCTCCCCAATGCATTTACTATATGGTGGACAAGATAAGATGTTATTTACTTATGGACATCTTTGTTGAATTTAGATTTTTCTTTCTTTAAAACAGAATCAAACTAGCTGAAATGACTTTACTCGGCTTTGTGAAGCCTGAAACTCGCTCATTGCTGCTCACGGCTTTAATTTTGAGCGATTGAACTGCTTCCCTCCCTTGAGTGCAAAAAGGTTTGAACCCGCAAACTGCTGCTTGCGGCTATTTTTTTCTATTTCTGTTGCTTCTGAATAAAATAATTCAACTGCGTACATTTTCTGAGCAAAATACAGCTGGTTTCTTTTGTTGTGTTGTTTTTCTTATAGAGTCTTTTTGGATCATTGTGAAATAGTGAACCAATGAGGCTTTTTTAACCAATGTGGTTAAAAAAAAAACATCAGGATCTTTGTTTTGAGGATACTTGAGTATGATTAGCTGGAAGTAAATGAAGGTGTGAGCAAATGTAGAATTTAATACAGTGTGAATATAGGGGAAAAGGGGTTAAAGCAATGATGAAATAAATGTTTATTCTGCTCTTGCCAGTAATACATACTGTCCTTAGCTCAGAGGAAAACAGAAATTCAGAAAGAAAGTCAAATATTGCAAAAATGTTTATGTGAGGCAGAGGTGGAAAAGTTGGTGTATAGATTTTTAAAAAACTGTGATGTAAACATCACTGAAGTTTCCACTATCACGTTTTCCACATGGTTTTCCATTATTTGAAGTTTGACTGGTGCTCTTAATATGTCAACTTGTTCTTCTTCTTCTCCTGCAATGGTTTAATTTCACCAGACTGGAAAATTAGATCCACCAGCTGTTTATCTCAATGCACCCAACCCCTAATTTTCATATAACAGCAGTGGATTAAAATGTGCATTTGCTAGCATTTTCTTTTGCAGATTTTTGAAAATTTGGTAAAAAAATTGGCTGTACACTTAAATGGAAACCCTCACAGAGCTGGTAGCATTGCTGTCCTCTGACGTCTTGTTTTTTATTGCCACGATCATCATATCAGATGGAAAAATTTGAACTGCATGATGAATCCTTGTATATACATTATCATTATCGTAATTTGGCGTGATATATTCATTCTGGTTATGATCTTAAGTTCTGTTGTTCTTAACATTGCTTACCTGTGCAATATGTGACCATAATCTCCTACAATAACTGTAGCAAAATGTTCCAGCTACTGCTTAAGAATATATGAAAAATAAGAGAACAAATTTAGGAGATATGAGGGGTTTCATCTATGTGTGCTGCATGTCACTGTAGTGACATTTGATAATCTATGCTGAGAGTCTGTGAAGAATGGAAGGTTTTCTTTTCATTAACCTGTCTCCATTCTTATTCATCCTTAATATTCCTCCCTAAGTCTGTTAATCAATCTCTAACTCCACTCTTTTACAGATATTAGTATATTACCGATCAAATTATTTGTTTTTCCCTTGATTTGAGCGAACATGTGAGTTTTTAACTTGCTCTCAGCCATCATTATTACATTTATAGTTGCAAATATGCCAACAATCTTCTTTCTGTGACTGACATTCTACGCCTCTTCACCATTTCACCTCTCAGCTCTCCATCTCTCCCCGTCACCCTCCGTTCCTCTATTAGACCTGACACTGTCAGCCCTCTCCTCCTTCACTCCATCCTCTCTCTAATAGATCTGGCATTCTCAGCTCCATCCTCCCTCCTCACTTCTTCCCATTGCTGTTTACTGTCTCCATCCGGCTGTCCCTCTCTCTAATATGGTTGACATTCTTTACCCTCTCCTCCCTCCGTCTCTCCTGGCTGACTCAAGCCAAAGTGCTGCCTGAAGGGCTCTTTCGTGAGCAACAGATTTATAGTGCTCAGGGCCAAGGCCACAGGTTAAGTGCAGTCTGAACAGAGGAAAAGTGACAACAAGGCCTATGTGCATGGAGGAGGAAGACGGTTTATGTAAGACAGACTGGAGTTAATGATAGTTAGACATTAGGTAAAGATCTAGGACAAACGAATATGCTGCAAACGAAGACATCTTGGACCAACTTCTTTTACATATCTGAACTGTTTGAAGTGTCCACTAGCAATATATCAATAGGAATGCAGTTCTGTAAAGTAGCTGACATCGACCCTTAGAGTGCGACAAGCAGAAACATCTACAGGAATGAAGCAGGCATCATTAATGCTTGGTAATTAACAAATATATATCAATATATCAATTATATAAATCATATATATCAATATCAATGTATCATTTTTTTATGGTTTGGGGTAAAATGGACAGACTGGCACATCAGCTACAGCTGGAGATGCCACTGGAGGTGACACTTTTCACACTATGCTTGTATTTTCTTGCATTAAAATCAAACATATCCCCAGGAGCATCACGCTTGACAAGCTGGGAAACTTTTACAGTGGCTGCAAACAAAACAACATCAGTTTTTGTGCTTCAAATGGATGCAAACTTTTGCACAACCTTCCATAACAACTTGGTCATGTTTGCTTTCGCCTCTTACAGTGAGTGCAACAGCATGCAGAAATGTGTAGCTGTTATTGTAAATTCACATGTAAGTGAGTATATATTCTAAATGAACCTGACATTGTAAATAAAGGATTGCACATTTCAATTATATTATAAAAATATGCAATATGTAAATACAAATGTCACTCCAAAATTATATGCTCACAAATACTATATTTCCAATACAGTATCGGCCAATATATCAGCCAATCTATCAATTTAGCTTTGATCACTACATATAGTAAATTGTGAGGCACTTGGTCAAAAATCCATCTTGGCTACAAGCAGGACTGGCTCACTAGATGTGATGAATTTATGACCTTGCTATACACATACTGCATGTATCTAGCTAGCCAGTATTGTGTGTGGGTGGAATCACTGCTGGCCTTCAGATAAACCAACACACTGATAACAGCTTCAGTAGGATGGCCGGTCCTGACCTGCTATTGTGTGTGTGGTAAACCTACTGTATGATAACCAAACTCAACTCAAGACTGATGACTTAACACTTATGTTTGAGAACACTCAGCCAACAATAAAAATTACACTAGATAAAATACTGTGACTATTCCTTTGACAACCTATCCTTGTCTATGCTGTTCCTTTTTCCGATTTTATTGGTTTACAGGATTTTATAAGCTTTGTGCCTTTAGTATTCTAGCAAATACATGCTGAAGTGCAGTAACACACACACTCACAAGCACATACTGTACTGTACAATAAAAAAAAATGCTGAACCATAGGTCAAAGCCTGCTGGCTCTGCAACAGTGAAGCAACATGAGCTAAACACCCACATAGCATCATGGGACCAGGATGATGTGGGTGTATTGATTTCTATGTGGGAGTGGGGCAGAGGGGTGGAGCTAAAACTGGAAATGCAGTAGATGAAAGATACCCATTGAGTGATGTCTAAATGGGCATGTGGGGGTGGAGTGGATGTAATGGAGCGGGGTGGTACATAACACAGCTGAACTGGGAGAGTAAAAAAAAAGAGAAAGAAACAGCAGACTGGAACAGAGGGAGGGAGTTGAAGGGTGGGGCTGATGTCACAGCAGCCACACCTCACCATGGAAACGGTTGCTTAGTGATAGTGTGAGGCTGGCCAATAGGGACATTGACCCTTAAATTTTGCATCAGCACCTCACACCTGGTGATGTTCAATTAAAGGTGTGTATGCAGAAGGAAGGACTTATTTCAAATGAGAAAGTCTGACATATTATGAAGAAAAACTCCATCAGTGTGTAATGAATAACATTTTTCTTACAGTTACACTGAGAGGTATTGAATTTAGGAACATTTATCTCAAACCTTGGTTTCACAGCACAGACATGTTTAATGTGCCATAACCATTTGGATAAATCATTTTTCAGACTTGATCTTGCTTGAATGAGGTGTGAAAATTGAGAAGACCCTGTCTCATTTCTGTACAGCTGTAATTATACTTGCTAAATTGCCTGTCATATTTGGATGTCTGTGCTTTCAACATATCATAAAATAGTAAGAATTAATTACTCTCACATGTCATGAAAAGAGCTGCACAATCTGTATGTCTGCACAGCCTATAACAAACACACACACACACGCACAGAAATACATGTTCACACTCACTCACCTGGCAGAAGACAGGTTTGTAGGTTTCAGAGAAGAGCTGGGTCAGTTCTTCAGAGTCACAGAGGTCCAGCGGCAGCCGGTCCACACACAGACACTTGGAGTGCAGGTTCTCCTCCTGACTCAGCTGGTTTACGTCCATCCATTGCACCATCAGTGAGCGATCCCCCTGCACAATCAGAGCAGTGTGATATAGAATCAGACCCTCCACTGCCTTCACATTCCTACACTATATCAAAAAGCCCCTCTAAGACGGATATAATATTGTAGATATGGTTTTACTTGCTATTATATATTCTGTGCAAATTTGAAAGCTTGTCAGCCCTTGAGCAAAGAGTTTTATCTTACTGTTTGAGCCAATCACAAATGCAAGGTCAGACAAAATGTTGTATAATTTAAATTTTGGTAAGTCTAGACATGGAGATTGTTTTTTAGCTTTTTTGTGTTTACACTTCCACTTTTTCTTTCATATTCTCATGATAAACTGAAACCAAACTCAACTGGCACAACTCATATTTGTACTGATTATCTGTTCTCCCCTGTAGTGCAATTTTCCATCAACCACAGCTGATAATTGCAAAGTTTGGCAAAGTTGTGTGGGAGTAAACAATGACTGGCTGGTCCCATAATTGTCTGGTTCCTATTTTGTTGGGATCCAAATTAAATGTGATTATGGTAACTCCTCTGTAATATCCAGTTGGTCAATCCATTATGATCGAATCCTTTCTTAAAAATAGTAAACTTAAAATAAAGTGAAGTAAAATCTTATCTGGTAACTGGTTTGTTGAAAACAAATGCTTTTACTCAGGCCAGATCTTTCAAATCCCATTATGGGATTTTTTTTGGTTCTCTATATTAAAAGGATGATACCTGGAAGAAAACTAAAATACATCATCTGTACTCATTAGACACAGAATTCTTCTTTATGATCATTCAGTTCCACCTTTTCAGTTTCATAGATACAGCAAATGGAGCAGTACAGCATCAACTAATCAAACATGACAAGATCGTTTTAACGTACCAGTGGTCGGCCCAGCAGTTCGGAGCGGGCCCGTGAAGCTGAGTCCTTCTTCATGTATTCAACAAACCCATATCCTTTGGAGTGGCCCGTCAGCTCGCTGTACACCAGGAAGGAGCGCTCGATGTTTCCGTAGGAGCGTACCAACTCCTCTAATTGCTGCGCAGTGAAGGTGTGGGGCAGGTTGGTGAGGCAGAGCAGGGAGTCGGTAGGCTGCAGGGTGACATTGATCAAGCGTCCCCGGACAGTGCTGTGATGGAGGGAGCGGATGGCATCCTGAGCCTGGTCCCCGTTCAGCAAAGTCACAAAGGCTGGAGGAGGGGACATTATGGAGACGGCGACGAGAGGAAAAGACAGACAACGACAAGGACAAACACAAAGAAAGAGATGGACAGACAAATGGACAGGGACATGTGAGAGACGAGCAGAGACAAACACAAACATACATTTAAAGCAGACATTTAAAAGCAGGTAACAGGTAGAAAGAAGTTCATGGAACATGCAAAATGGACACACACAGTCAAAGAACATGCATAAATAATTGACATGAAAAGCAAAGGAAATAAATGACAGGCCAAATGTGGCAAAGTGACAAGAAAGTATGAGAAAATTGTGCACGAACAACCAAAATCACAGACCGACAGTCATAAAGACAGACAGACAAATACACAGAGAGAAAGACAACACATTAGCTAGAAAGCCAATAGGGAGCCACTATGTAGGGGAATCCACTGTGACACACATACATACACTTTCTCATTTAAAGACGACAACCTACATGATATATACAGTATGTCAGAGAACCAATAATACTGATGAGTACTGCAGTATATGTAGTATTTCAAAACAATCAAATATCACTGGCAGTTGCAATACATTAAGACAAATTTTTCTCTTTTTCATGTCAGTGATATCCCTTAATGTCACATTTCCCATTAACACTTCTGCTTATTATCAGATATTACTTGTTTACTCTTCTAATTCATGTTTGTTTTCTCTTTCTCTTTCAAGAGACCTGTCTCCCTTTCCTGAAACTGAAAACTTCAGCTGTATTTGGAAGAACAGTCCTGTCCCATAAAAGTCTTATAAAGCAGCATAGACAGTGTATAGAGGCTATAGAAACAACATGAGAAAAGCCAACTGCATTTCCTGTAAGTCAATCGAGAAGTTCCAATCCATTTTATCAGTCAGTGGGGCCTTAGTAAGAACTCCCAATAAGTCACACAGAAACACACACACACCTATGTATAGAAAACAGTGTTATTAGACTGGAATAGAGGAATAGGGATGACTGTATAGAGCATTAAAAGCATATAAAGTAACCTAAACCTAAAGCCTTTAACATCATTGGCATCCCATCAAAACTGCCATGGATGGATAAATGGGCTGTGAAATGAAGTGGTAATAAATGTATATGATATGTGTAGCTAAAAACTCAATGTTATACCATATATAGAATAGTTGGAGTACTGTGTATGATACTTTGTGATGCAGGTTGAGTATTTAATAAAAACAAACTATTTTAGCATAAGAAATATGAAAACAAGAGGCTCAGAGAATTATAAGAGAGCACTGACATGGATAACCAAAAACTAAACTACCAGAAAACTCAACAAGGACAGAAAACTGGGATCGCTGCCCAGGACACAGGATAACACTGATCTGAGGCAAGCCAAAGGAATTCACCAATAACCCAACATATTAATGTTCAAGAATACATTGTTGATGTATTCAGCATTGTTAAGTTAATACACTCGACAAAGAAAGAAGAAATGACAATTATAAAGTTAAAAACAATAATAATAATACTCTACTTTCTGGATACTAAGTTTGGTAAAAACATAATGCAAAGCTTTGAGCCAATTAAATACTGCAGGGGGAGGAAGAGGCATAGTGCTGAGGAGGTGAGCCATCTCTCCAATAAGTCAAAAGTAACATAATATCCTGTGAAAACAGCTGTGAATTACAGGTGGGGAGGTGAACTTCTGACCAGAGAATCACCAATTTTCACCACAAAATATGTGTCGAAAAGTGAGTAAGACTTCCCATCACTTGAGCAAAGCACAGTTGTTTCAGCTGCCCCACTGGACCTGCTCCGAGGTTAACAGTATAAAACTGAAACTGCATTGTGCATCTCTCAGGTTTGAATGTATAAACCTGAATGACTGTGAAGTAGGCATTGCCAAGATGCCAGATGCATGAATTTAGTTTTATAAAATAACTACAGCACCTTCTGCCACCTTCTGAATAGACTAACAGAATTAATTTAAATCGTAAACATTTAATTATGCCACTGTAGTAAGAACGCACAGGCCATGGGCAAGGGCGAAACAAACAAACTTATGAATAAAAATGCTGGTTGATATTGATAAACAACTTTGTGATAAGCAAAGTCTATCAAAAAAAGTGTCTTAACAGCACTTTTTGGTACACATAGGAGATAAAACATTTCATTATTAATTTATAATTAAGTAGAATAGGTCATCCGGTTTGGTACAGAAACACACAAATTTGCATACTTCTGTTACTTTTAAGATGAATAAAACATAATTTTGTGCCAGTTTAGCTGAGACTCAAGGTTGGGCTGGTCAAAAAAACATTTTTTTTGTGGGTGGGTCTATTCAAGTGCACCTCTAATAAGTAAAGACAGGTGCGCTTTGTACTGTGAGCGTTTGACCTGGAGGAAAATATCACTGAGCCTCAGGACAAAGCTGCTCTGTTTATGCACCTGTTTGAGCGTATATCCGAATGTCTTATCAAAGCTCCAACCTAACCTGCTCTGAACCTGACTCAAAAGTCATGCACAGATCGTACTTGAAATACCATATTTCTTAAAAAAGAAAAAAAAGAAAAAAGATGGTAGTCAGTTAAAAGCTGGGTCTCCAATAATGGCCAGGGGTGTGGTCGACACGAACAAATAAAGGCCTCACAAACAGGCTGGGAGAAAAACAAGGGTGAATAAAGCAAATGGAAGCAGATCAGAAAACAAGGAGGCTTTGTGGTAAAAATATGAGCAAATATGCTTATCAAACTGAGGGAATTAGAAATAAAGGCCTTTCTCCAATATAAGCCTGCTTCCAATAAAGGCTTGGTACCCTCTGCAGGTGAGGTAAATAAAGGCCCTGGCCACTATTAGAGGAAATGTGGTAGTGTTTTGAGTTTCACCACTGTCTACATTCACTCCTGTCATGTATAAATTGGCTACTGCTATGGAAACTCTGAGCCCCTGGTGCAACCATGTTTATATGTCCTCATATTTCACATCCTATAAAGATACGATATTGTCTGTGTTAAGATGTGTTTTATTTTTTGGAATCTGGGGTTGTCATCGATTTGATGACATTCTAAGATAATTATTGGTGTTTTCAAATTGTATTCACACAAATCCTCTGTTAATGTGCAAGGAAAATGCATATATTGAGGGGTTTTCTAACACACACACACACACACATACACACACACACACACACACACAGGTGCCCTGAACACGGTTGCATTTTGAGTATCCCATTTAGGTTATCCCATAATGATGCTACACATGGAGGTGAAAGAGAAAGCCTGACACCTGGCAGCATGGAGGACAAGTTGAGCATCACTTGTAGCTCTTGTCTTCCATTACTGCTGATAAGACAGAGAAGCCAAATCTGACAGAGGGCATTAATATTCAGCATTGTTCAGGTAGCCGAAACCGAAGAGGCTTTAACCTCAAATTCTGCCAGAACTCAACTCGCAGTAAATGGAAATGATAGAGACTAATATGGATGTCGACGAGTCAAAGGCAGTTATTAGAGAGTACCAGGTTACTCTATCCTACATTCTACTTCTGAATGAAACCAACCAACACTGAAAAACACTTTTATTATATTTCAAATGGAAGAGGAAACAAAAATATGTTGCCAGCTTCAACATGACATGTGTATAAAATGATTGCCTAGATAATTATGAATATTTTAAGATATTATTAGTAAATAAACATCAAGCAGATGTGAAGTTATGCCCAAAAATTGTCGTCACAACTAAGTTTTGTTTTTGGGATTAACCTGTATGGGGCAATACAGACCCTCCTGACCTCTGGCACCATGCAGGGCTTTCATCAGTGTGAAAAATCAAACAGGTATGCAAAGATATATATGCTTCACTACCAAAGTGAGCGAAAAAGACTATTTTTGAGCTATTCCAGACTAACCTCCAAACAACAGCTCATTTACGGCCTACACTCCTCCATCTGCATAATCTATGTGTACGTGTTTGTTTTTCATGCCTGCTGTGCATCGATGTGGAAAATGACCCCCAGAAACAGCAAGGAAATCGAGGTAAGAAAATAGCAGATGATTAATACCCTCTGGCTACTGTTCCAGGCATTAAAATCACACCAACACGCCTTCAATGCAATTCAGTGACAAGTTCCATGTCTGATCCTGAGTGCACAACAAACAGTCTGGCCCCACAGGAAATGGAAAGTTCAAAGCTGGAGTTTAAGTTCCAGTCCCACAAATCACTGAGTGATTGTTAAATTATTCAGCTGAAAACACTGGCAGCTGGTGTCTCTGCAACTCCTCGTAGGGATCACCGCAGCCAAAAAATTAGCAGGATGAGTAATTCTTGGTGCAAAAAAGGCACTTCAATCAGAGCCTATGCAAACTATGATTTCTCAGTCAGAACTGACAACATCTATGTTGCTTCCATTTCAAGACATTAGTTTTAGCCCTCCACCAAAAAATCTATTAATACTCTGTAGGCGTAATACTCTGAAAATTAACTGACAACATTACGCCTACAACTAATCTACGACTAATTTTGGCATTTAATTGAGGTGGTAATTATGGACAATTCCAACATTGGCTCCATGTTACTCTTGGCATTACATTTTCACTCCCTTTTCAACTCTGTTGCGGGCTGTCAAATCAAAATGTATTCAACGGTAAAACATTTGTTGAGCACAAAGCAGATCTGGAGGTGGCTTAAAAACATACAGTATGAAAGACAGGATGCCCCGACTGACCTGCTCACTAAACACCGCCTCTTTCATCTTCCATCAAAGCCACAGTGGGTATTTACATACGTAGCCAATCCCTCAACATAGAGGTCTATCATAAACAATGTCCACAAAGACTACAAAGATAGAGTATAAACTGTACCTCTGCATGTGGAGGCATTTATGATTGAGTGTATGTGCATCTCTAGGAAGGAAAATATTAGTAAAAAAAATGAGTAACAATTGAGAAATGTGCTCCACAGGCATCTTTTGTTTTTATTTGGGTTTTTTTTTTTTGTTTTTTACCAAGAACATCACGGTAGGCAGGTCTAATGCAAGGTCAGGATCACACAAAGAAAATCTATGGCCACCTCTCTCTATCTCTGTGTCTTCATCTATCAGCCTGCCTGTATTTGTCTTTCTCTCCCCAGCTGCATCTGTATCTATTGATCTCTCTGTGTTGTCTTTTTGCGCCTTTTCTTCCCACCTTTCTCCACTCTGACTACTGTATCTCTTCATATCTATTGGCTGTATGCAAGTCTGTCCTTTAGTCTCTCGCTACTTCTCTCTTGATCTCCATTTCCATGTGCCTCTGTCTGCCTTCAGATACCTCCCCCACCCAAATCAATTACCTCAATGCCCATCTAATACTCTTACATTCACACATACACACTCACACACACACACACACTCTGCAATGGATCCCTTACACTAAGCTGAGAGTCTAATCTGGTTTTAACCTGCTAAGTATGCTACCTAACATTTGGCATTACGAGGAGATGGAGAGAATATGGTTTGGGTTTTATACTAAAGCTCTCTCTCTCTCTATTGCCTCTAATGACACAGAGCAGACCCAGAAGCGGGGGCTGACGTCAAATCCTGCTCAATACTTCTCTGGCAGTCAAAAGGAGAACTCAAAGACTCTTAAATAGCTTACAAAATAATCTTATAATTCATAGGCTGACAATCATTGAGTGGGTTACCAAGTGAACTTTGCCAAAAAAAAAGAAAGGAAAAAGAAAAAAACAAGATTTTTTTTTTTTTCACAAGAGCGCAAACGTCTTAATTATGGGTCTCTTGGTTCTGAGCATGTCGATTATTCCCCATGTTCCTATGAGGAGTGCGTAGGGGCACAGGAAAAGAAAAGAAATCTTCCGTTGAAATCACCTCAAAGGCTGCAATTCTGCTGCCACGTTCCCTGTTGAAGGAGCTAATTAAAAACAGAGGAGTTATGAACGACGCAGCGGACCCTTGAAACCCGAGGGGCCGGTCCCTCATGCTGTGTGCGAGGTGGCCCTGCTGTTTCATCTCAGCCCCGAGGCCAAGATGAAAGTCTCAGGTGGAGAGAGGAGTCTCACGGAAATAAACAACTCAGAGGGCCGACAGGGGAAAAGTCCAGAGTATAACTTCAATCCGCTCGTGTTGTCATCTTACAGCTTTCTCGATTACTTCAATAGCCTGGTGCTTTTGAATTTCAGGCTGATAACTGGAAAAATATAGACAAGTAGTATTAGAATTTCAGAGCATTTTACAAGACACCTAAATTTTCATCATATGACTAAGAGAGAACAGTGTTTTATATAATACAGTTCAATGGAAACTATTGGAAACTGCAGCTCTGAAATGATAAGTCAATTAGCAATCAAGTAGTTGATGTGCAGAAATTAAGATTGATTAATAATTTAATACCAAAAATTCCCTGGTTTCTGCTCCTAAAATGTGAGTATTTGCTAGTTTTCTTAGTCTTCTGGTTAAGTGAGTATATTTGGGTTTTGGACCATTGGCCGAACCCAATACTTTAAAATGTTATTTTAAATATCTGATGTGCATTTCCTACTATTTTCTGACATGCTACAGTATAAAGACCAAACAACTAACCAATTTATAGGCAAAAAAATCATGGACCCATTTTTGAAATACTATCTTCAGCAATGTGTTGACAGTTTTTGACCTGGTAAGTCAACTCCATAGTGACGCTGGTTTGGAAATTTTGAGACACAATGAATGAAATTAAGTATTTCTAGACCAATATTTAGTAAATGCATATCAAATTTTGTTCCAAGACCCTGGCTTAAAAAAATAATAGCAAAAATAAATAATGTGCACCTTGATCCACAACTAATATCTAATTTTAGTATTTGTTTTGCCTTTTGTCTGAAATCACTTTGAAAGCATGTAACTTTGCCAGAAATAAATAAAACTATGACCCGAGGGCAACATTTGGAACATAAATGATGAATTTCACCAAAGATCAGAATGAAAGTCATCTTATCATTTTTTCATGATACTTTGGTCCCTTACAAGCCATCACGTGATAAATTATAATTTCATCCATTTCACTGATCCTCTTCTTTGCTAAAGGTGAAAAGTTGCTTGAGTAATGATGGCGAAGATTTCAGTTTGTTTTAGACATGAAAGGCAGATTAGAGGAAACCAGGGAGCTGAGGACGGTATTTAGAAATTACATCATCATTGCAATTCCAACCTGAACTAAGGTAACTGCGTGTGAAGCAGGGCTGAGAGGCTGGAGGATGACAGGATGAGCTTTCTCTGCTGAGTCTGTTGCTCTTTCTCTATCTCTATTAATCTTCAATACACCTTACACCAGTAAAAGCACCGCACATGTTCTGAATCATCATCCTAACAAAGAAACCCCCAAGGATGATCTTGACTTAACTGCAAAGTGCATAAATCCTCAGATCACAGCAAACATCATCTCTGAGGGGATCGCTGCTTTGATCTGGAAGGTTATCCCAACATTTGCATTGTCTGAAAAGCACGCATTACAAAAAGAGACTCTACAAACACAACAGCAAAACGATAATGATAAGTGCCTCCTTTAACAGAGTACTTGTGGTAAAACACCATCAGAAAGTATGTCTACAAATATAACGCACTCCCTAAAAACAGCTGTGAGACAGCCTTGATTGTGCCTCTTAGTTCTGTAGCACCAAGAAACCCTCATCCTCCTTTGCATCTCTGTGGCTTTATTCCTCCCTGCCGCTCTCTGCTACAGTATCGACATGAGTAAACACTTCAGACGAGCAGCATCCTCCTCTCCTCTCTCTCCAGCATCCCTCTCATCCTCAGAGCCTTTTTGTCTTCCAACGTGTCGGCCCTCCCACACTCCTCTCCATCATCACCACATCCTCTTGATTCTGTTCGCTCTTTCTCTTCTCTCACCGTTACCATCTATCAGTCCCCCCACAGTCCTCCAGCTTGCAGCAACTTCCATGACAGTCCTTGAGGGGATGTTGTGGCTTCAATGCTTGTTGGTGCATATGGATTTATTTCATAAAAATATGGCCAATTGTGCACCCATGTTTCAAAAGGACTGCATGTAGCACTTTAAATAATACCAGTAAATTATTATCACACTTATTTTGACAAACTGTAATAGATGGTTGTAGTACTCAAGTCCAGTCTCCGTCACAAGATGTATTTTTCTATTATCTCAACTTTCCATTACCTCAGCCACCTCGACCATTACAGTCTCAATCAGTCCAGTTGTTTGTTTGTTTGTTTGCTATGTTTTGCTGTCCAGTGCCATTGTCTGCTGTCACAGACTGGAGAAGCTGCTCTGCAGTCAGTTCCCCATAAAGATGCAAAATTCTGTAATATCACAAACAAGTGTAGGTAATGAATGTATTAATGAATTCAGTTAATTCCATACTGTGTTTTTGCCATCTAACAATCAATGATCCTCATTTTAGATGTGTAGTTTCATGCACAAATGTGCAGAAAGATACTGTATGTCATAGCACTGTATCAGAATATTTTATTGCTAATATGAATATTCTTTTCATATGAAGTGGTCTTGACTACAGCCGTGGTGTAGTGAAAACCAAAAACAAGAACCTTTATAATGACCTCTACAGTTTATTTTACAGTGTGTACCATTAGGTTAGATTTGATGAGAAGAAGAGGACTTCATTCTCCGTTCATTCTCCAAGTCATCATCAATGAGCCAATCCTTGAAGACAGAAACTCCTGAACTTGACAAATTGGCAGCTTTTAAAAGGTCTCCTTGTCAGGTGGAACATGGGACTTAGTGTGGCTTGGACTGTACCATATAGTTTCATTTGTCAACAATGTAAACTAGAATAAGATTTTTGTCTAATCCAGTTTTACAACAGCAAAATCGCCACACACCGGTGGAATTCGAGCTGCAACAAGTGTGGAGCTGCAATCATTTCTGTGATCATTTAGGCAAGCAGAGGCCTAATCTTGAAATTTGAAGGTAACATTAGAAATTACATCATTGCCAAATGCAAGAGAATATAAGATCAGTTTTGAAACAAGGAAGATATTAACACTTAGAGGAAGTGGATCCAAATTCGAACATAGACTACACTTAAACATGAGGCAAAGTGCTGGCTCTTACATTCTTGTGTTTGTTGTTCTTGTTGTTATCAGTAGTAGTGGTAGTATTCAAACGTTATAGTAAGGTATACGAAGTTGGTGGGTGGATGTTTGATGTATAGATGGACAGAGATGGAGAAATGAAGGGATGGAGGGATGAGATGTGTAAAGAGGCAGCGCTGAGTGGATCTAACACTCGGCATCTCTTCAACCAGCCACCCACTCACCCGCCCACAGCAACATTGTTCACTCAGCATCTGTGTCCCTCTTTCAAACATTTCACTCTAAAAATGGATGCATCATTTAACATATCCACAACAGAATTTTGTGTGCTCCGTCTTAGATACAGTTTTCAAGTAAACATACTGTGTGGTAATTTGCATTTCTGGTGAAAAGATATTCATGAAAGAAAGTGCACGATGTAGCCTCCCGATTGAGATTTAAATCTGAATTAATGTAAGTGCAGCTACTATAGCAGCCTGCAGTTTGAGGGAAAAGTTTAGCACTATTTGTAGATATTATAAGACAATTTGTTGTATAAATAACAGCATTTGAATAATGCATGTAATCCCTCCCCTGCCGGCCATTGTATCATAAATTAATCATCTATTGATCCTTCCAGTGGATCACTCCAACTCTCGTTTATCTATCTGTCATTCCAGCTGACCCTCCCTCCATCTGTCCCCTTTTTTTCATTAGTCATTCATTCTGTCATTTTAAGTCAATCCTAACCTTCATCCTCCATCCATCAATTCAGTTCCTTTACATCCTACCACCACCCTTTCTCTTGAAACATTTCCTCTATCATTCTCTATCATTTTTCCCCCGCCCTCCCTTGCATCGCTTCCTGTCTTCTCTTATCTGCATTCCCCCTCTTCTCCCTCATTCTTTAATGAAAACTAAACTAAACTACTACAATTAAAGCCCTTACAGCTAATGCCACGTTCACGCTTTGTCAGATGGTTGGTAGAATCAGTAAGAGTCACATGTTGAGGTCTTGAGAGTTTCTCCTCATCTGACAACTCAGGAAGGTTGTCATATCCATTAAATTTGAGTTCAAATACATTGGATGACAGAGTTTGGCTGATGTGAGGCATCCGTGTTTGCTTGGTTTTCAGGCCCTTTCAGAAAATTTCAAGTGTCCCCGTTGCAATTTGAGGTTGACGAGAACGCTATTTACAAGTCGGAAAAGATGTGACATGAGCGCGGCATAACATCGAACCACAAAACTGTCATGTCACTAAAACATGCACTAAAAGCATATGAGAACCGTGGAAACCTGTAAAAATTCAACGTGATCCAACACAATCTTCAGCTCTCACACACATCAGTGAAACCACGCACCTGTGAAAATGTCTCACTCTCAACTGAATAAACACTCGCACGCACACCTGTGAAATAATGCACACCAGTGAAACCAGAAGGTTCCGTTTTTCTCAGGAACCGACACTGCTGAGATACAGTTACCTCCAACACATCCTACTGACGGCGGCGCTACAAAAGGGAATCTACAGTATGCAAGATAAAAAAAGGCTTTGGTAATGACAAACTATTATACTATTTATAGTATTGACATAAAAAGCAATAGAAATTCTTCAGTTATATCATAGCTCATTTGGTCTCACTTTCTCCCTGTTTCTTTTTCTTTCACAAATGCAAACAACAAAAAGACACCGGGAAAGGGAAAACGTATATATTCAAAACAACATCCTGACGATACCTCCTGGCAATACCTCAGGGAGGCTCAAGAGGTATACTTCCTCTTTTGATGCATAGAAGATTTACAGTAAGACCAGCTGTGTGTGTGTGTGTGTGTGTGTGTGTTTGTGATCAGCCAACTCTCATAAGCTCTCCTTATCTTTTGTGTGCATTTCTGTGTGCCTTACACATAGAAAGCCACGTTGAAAGCTCTGATAACAAACTCAACAGAAAAAAGTATCAGACCATAACAATACGCGTGTGTGTGTGTGTATTGAATCATGTGTAGCATTGTGTATGTGTGTACTTTTGATTTGTGCAGAAGCTTCTATCCATAACAGTGAGACCAAATGTGTGTGTACATATACGTGTGTGTGTCTGTGTGTTTGTATTGGTCATGTAAATTGATGTGCACTGGTGTGAGCCACAGATAAGACAAGCACTGTTGGTGATAAAAAAACACCAACTTTGGTTACTGAAGAGAAATTTGATGGTTAATACAAACGTCAGTGGTTATGAGTTAGTGAGACATCTGCATTTTTTCCAGATTCCAGAAATACTTGCTTTGTTTTAAACATAATTTCTGATGCCGATTGTCAAAGGAGAGAATAAAAACTGCTTAATTTCCCACAGCTGGTTTTGAAGTCATCATTTCTACAGCAGTATCTTGTTTCTTACATTTCCCAAGTGTTCACTGCTACAAAAATCAAAGACAGGAAGTCCATGCTTATCAAAACCTTTTTTATTATCATTATCATTATCATTATTGCTTGACATTTTAGCCTAATTGATAGAGACAAAGCTACACAGGAAATGTGGGTAGAGAGAGGGGAGGAGGCGAAATGCAACAAAGGTCCCCAGCCAGAACGGTAGATGTTGATGCCAAATTCAATTTGGGTGGAACATATTTTTGCAGAATAATACAGGGTATGTAGTAAAACCCAATCTCCCAAAGTACAATATAAGATAAATAAAACTTTCCAGAAGGCCTTGAAGGAAGGGCTAAAATCAACAATTTGTTACACTTTTGGGGGCTGCCATTAAATGTATCATAATGAGGTGTCTGAAACCTGATCCTTAATCTTTAAAAAAAGAACTGGACCTCTATGAGATGCACCAAGGCTCCAAAAGCCCAAATTTATAAAAAGGTGGAGTCCTGTAATGACTCTGTTAATGCAATAAGACTTCTACACTTTCATTCATCACTTACATTATACATATACTATAAATATACCCCACCTTCTTTCCCCTTTCTCCCTTTTGTTGTTCTTTCGAGTTTGTTTTTCATTTCCTTTTGAGGTCTCTCAGTTTTTCATTGCATCTGGCTCCTCTGATTTTATGTTGTAATGTAATTAAAACTGGATAAATGTCAAGACAGCTGGAAACTGGAAAAAGAAAATGTTGAAAAGTGACATTTGTTAACATTTGTTAAGTTCACAAAAAAAAGCTTTTTGACTCCCAATAATTGTTTCTGAAACCATAATATGCAACTGCAGATATGCGCTGTACTTCAGAAGCACTCAAACGATGCAGTTATACTCACTGCTGCTATGAGGCAACAAAAAATACAAGCATTACCTACTTATTTGATGTATGCCAGCTAACCTATTCTACAAGTTATATGCTATAGAGTAGCAGCCACATATATAGAATGAAAAAAATTGTTTGATTGTCTTGAATAAGACTTTACTCATACAGAAAGCCAGCCAGTGCCGTTTTGTGTAAAAATTCATTTGAGGCTTTAGGTTGTCTCTCTTCCTAAAGTACAAAATGTTTTTGTTTCCTTACACTTTCTGGATGACGCTGCCTCTTCACTCTGTGATTTGAATCTGAGGTAGGGCTGGGTGATTAATCAAATTTTATTTTCAGTTACAATTTCGGCTTCCAACGATTATGAAAACAAAATAATCGAGATAAAACGATTATTGTGCCGCATTCCGTTTCGCAATGATGCTCTTGTTCTGTCTCGTGTTATAAATCCAGCGCACCTCTTTCCTTTACAGCGGCGTGCTTTCACCCCTCCATAAAAGCCCAAACTCACTCTCACTTGGAATCCACATAATAAGCGAGACATAAGCACTCTATCCGTTCAATCTACACCGACTCCCACCTGCGTTCAGCGTCTCTGTCCACAGAACCGGCCATCTGTCAGAAATCAACAGTGTTTGTATTTATTGATTCATTGATTTTATTTCCCCACCCACCATAGCGAGTGGGGGGGAATCTGCCTGTCATGTAACAGGCAGCTCACAGACAGAATGGGATCCTTAACAATCGACATAGATTCCGTTAATACGTTCAAAGCACATATACAGTGGGATATTGTGTGATTTCAACAGCTGTCTGTGCAGATTACATTTCACTAAATGCAACTAAAATAGACAAGGAGCTTAAAAAAACAAAGAGGGGTCTCCAGGAGAGGTGCGTCACTCATGTGTCTTGGAGTCTGTGCGGATTGATACATTTGATAAAATGGAAGCACTTCTGTTCTGGGAGTCAATGAGTAATCATGTCAAATAATTGTGATCTCAATATCGACCAAAATAATTGTGATTATGATTTTTGCCATAATTGAGCAGCCCTAATCTGAGGTTGACCTAGAAAGCCACAAACCCAGAAAAACACTAGCTACATGATTTTACTGTATAAGATTATTCAAGGAGGACATATCCTAGCCCTTTATGCAGCCCCTCAGTCCTTAAGGCCCCCCCTCTTGATGAGCCCACTCTATTCTGATTGCCCGACAGTTTCCGAAGTCTACACAAACAAACAGTCGTAGTGGGATTTAACTTCTTTGGAAACTTCTGGAATACATCCGTACATGCTTGAGCCCATACTGATCCACGATATGAGCGGACAACGTGAACAACCGATAGACCAAGCTTAGCAGCATAGGCTACGGCACGGACAGCCGTTTGTGGGCATGTGTGAAGAAATCTGACGTCATCACAAGGAGGAAGTAGAGGTAACTTTGCAAACTGAGCGTTCAGAGAAGGCTGAAGCCCTGGCTTTTAACTTGAAAGGAGCATTTTACATACATTCACCGCAGATTTCGGATATTTGACCATGTTTAACAGACATCCAACATCATAAAAGTGGAAAAATAAGAGAAAATCTCAAAAGCATGATATGTCCCCTCTAAAAGGACAACAAAGTGCACTGACATCATTAGAGATGAAAATAAAGTACCCTCTACTGTTACCTTTTAGACCAAGTAACTGAAGGTTAATGGAGAGCAGCAGTCTTTGTGTGTGTGTTAGAGTTGTTGATCATAGTGCTGCACCTATTACACCAAGGTCACCACTCTGAATATACCTTTGTGTGTTTGTATGTGAGCCTTTAGGGCATTTGTCAATCTATAAGACACACATTAAAGACAGTCTGATGTACTGTTTGATGTATAGTTTGACATCAAAAAACATTTCCGGAGCTTCTGGAGATACAATACAGCGATAACAAGGCGGCCTCTGGTGAAGCGACAGTATTGTTCATCACATTTTTCTTTGAATTACATAATTTGTGCCACATTATTGACAGTCGCATTATAACGATCGAATAAAAGAAACAATACCAGAGAACTGTGAGAACGGTGAGAACTGGCGAAGGAAAGAGAACCATCACAGTCATCATCATCTTCTCTCTTGGTGTCATCTTGAGAGGCGTGTGCGTGGGGGTACTTATCACTTCATTAGATACCCACAGTGCACTTGGCCTAATGAACATCTCAAGAATTGAAAATTATGGACACACACACACACACACACACACACACAAAGACGAAAGTACACAAACATGGAACATGACATAATATATTCACATATTCAGTCGGCCTGTCAGCAAGAGATACAGTCATAGTGTGTGTGTGTGTGTATGTGTGAGTGTGTATGTGTGTGTGTCAGATAACATCAAAGATAACAGCCGCATCACATTTGCGTGGCCTGTGCTGATTTACATTTAGTGAGCAGACAGATGGACAGATGATGATAGAAAGGGAGAAAAAGAAAGGAAGGAGGGGAGGAGAGGAGAGGAGGGGGTGAGATACAGAGAAACAAAGAGAGAGAGAGCAGTGACAAGCTGCTGTCCAGGGAAGCAATTAGAGCAACGAGAGAAGGACTCTGCTGCTGTCACTTAAGACAGGAAGATGGAGAACAAAAAGTGAAAAAATAGAAAAAGAGCAGTGTTGAGTCTCATAATGGCTCTGTTAGCTAGTGTTGTGCAGTCCTGAGAGAACAACCCCAAACACACACACACACACACACACACACACACACACACAAACACAAACACAAACAAAAACACATTAAAAAGGCAAAAGTCTTGTTCCACTGAAGAGGTAAAACCTCAACTCTAATTACTAATGCCCTAATTTGAATAATTGCTCTTAATGTGAAGTACAGCAGAAGAGTAAGAGTGGGCTCAGAACTCTTCAGAACAATGTTCACTTTAAATCTTTAGCTCTGTCATTACAGAGCAAACGGATGGATGCAGAGACCAGACTTGCATAACCGTATAGGGGCGTGCTATGTGTTTGAATATTGTACGATTACACTATGTATTGATTTGGGGAGGGTGAAGCAACAGATGCCAGATTACAATTCAGTAATCATTTAAGAGAAACAACAAAGAATGTAAAATGTTGGCATATTTAGGAAAATTAAATTGAATTATTGTTGGCCTATCATTTTGTGATGTTAAA
Organism: Thunnus thynnus; assembly: GCF_963924715.1. Taxonomy (NCBI): domain Eukaryota; kingdom Metazoa; phylum Chordata; class Actinopteri; order Scombriformes; family Scombridae; genus Thunnus; species Thunnus thynnus. Next base: position 10,437,057 of record NC_089524.1, on the reverse strand, counting down.
GTGTGGACCATATCTTGATTTTATTGATTCTGCCTTTTGATTCCAGTTCTTATCAAATCCTGGCTTCAGTATTATTTGAGTTAGAAAAGAACTCAAAATGTGTTTCTCAGATTTAAACAGTAAGAAACCACAATTTGGCATGAATGACAAGGTATTTGGTGGCTCTTTTGGTTAAAAAAAAAGGGAATATAAAACTATACACAACTTAAAATGTTTGCTGTTTTACATCATTATGACTGTGACTATATATAATATATAGAGTATATTTCTTTAACATGCTGCAGTAAATGCTTTGTAATGTTTTTGTTTATTGATCAAACTTTGCATATATATGAAGCTTAGATATAAATTGTTAACACTATTCATGTGCTTTGACGGCTGTATAACCACCAATATGGAGGTGCTTTAAATCCAAAACTCTCAGATGAATTTCTAAGGAATTTATGGACAGAATTGAGAAGTTTCTTTACAAACGCCAAGTTCTTATATATATAGAAACGTTTTAAATTCAGAACCAGCTTTCATGACCCCAGTGATGCTGCATGTAATGAGCTTAATGCTTTTTCAGACATTTGCGAAAACCCCAGGCAGTGAACTGCAGCTGTTCCTCAGACCATCAACTTCGCCCTACTTCTAAACTAAATGCACCAGACATCACAAACAACTAAGAGCAAAGCTAATCAACTTTCCATTCAGCAGCATCATTAACAGAGAAAAAACACAAACCAAAAAAACAACCCAAAGACAAAGATATTTATCTTTCAAGGCAGTGGTGGAAAAACTGAGGACAGAGAATAGCTTATTGATGTAAACACTGACAGCAGAAAGAAAAAGGCATTTAAAAAAAAGAACAAAAGAGGAGCTTTATAATGATTTTAATGACTGAGTCAAAATGAAAACGGTACAAGTAGGGGCACTGGTGATACACGGTGTTATTACTCAGTGATTGTCTGCTGCGGGACGAGTCACTGAGTCCATGCAGGTCTCTCTCGGCTTGTGTGTTTTTGTTTCGCCCACCCCGTCTCACACGCACATACACACAAAGCGACAGACCAATGAGCTTTTTGCCTGCATGTGTTGTCTTCATTACTGGACAGTGCAGTGACAAACACAAAGGCCTCCATTGAAAGGCCAGGATTCCCAGGATAACCCTCGCTATTGTATTCCCAGATCCCCGGTTCCGCAGCGCTGCCGAATTAGTACACATACCTCTGGACTTGTGCTGCGCTTGGGACTGGTGGCATCATGTGGAAGCAGCTGGCTCACTGTGGCTGATTGGTGGGCTGCCTGGATGGTTGGATATTTGGATGGATGGATGGATTGATGCAGATTTCTAACAGGCGGGCAGACAGCTTCATCTGCCTGTCTGTGGGTACATATGCAAATGTGTGCATCTGTGTGCCTGTGGAGCTGCCCGTCTGCCGTTCTGACTATCTGGCTGAGGTTTCAACTCAAAGCTGATTTTTCAGTCTTAGCAGCTGAGACCCGATACTAAACCGAAATACGCCTCAAACTTTTCCTCAAAGTTAGACATTTAACAAGACTGATAGTATGACCCAATTCCATACTACATACTTATTGTATACAGTATAATTTCCTGTTTGCTACACAAGTAATCAACATACAACATGGTTTAATACAATATTTCAAAAATTCAATAGTTATTTTTTGGTTTTTCAGAAGTGTTTCTTGAACTGTTTCACCACCATCAACAATTACTTTTTATTTCGTCCATCTCTGTGCAGCTCCTCCATTTCCTTTGTGCATTACATTGTGGGAGAATAGTGTCCATCTACAGCACATTCAAAAAAAAGTCAAGGGCTTCTTAGCGTGCCTACCGAATTTTTTGACGTGAGTACACTTAGCTTTGTCACTTTCCCAGTGTGAGCACAACACATACTCAAAAAAGTACAACTGAGGATGATGGGAATGGCATTATTTTTACAGGTATTTGGTTGTGAGAAAAAATATTGGACAAAGAGGAAAGTCATTAGGATTCATCCTCTGTGGATCATGAATGCTTGTTTAAAAAGTTCAGCTGTTCGGATATTTCAGTTTGGACCGACCAGCCTACTGTATATCGCCATCCCTTTAGCTATCCTGCGAGCATGGCTAAAAATGACGATTTGCCCAGAAGGCTTACTTTTCTGATCTGCATTTCAAATTGTTCTTGGATCAGCATTTGCTCTTGAGAACAGATGATCTCAAATGAGTTGTCATGGATATAAATAATAGCCTAACTAGTTGATTAAAACTGATGATGAGGAATAAATAATTAAAACATAACCAAGGGAGATATTTACCCTCTTAAAATTAAACATGCACAGTGGACAAGCCATTTTAATGACCAACACACACACACACACACACACACACACTATCATTTATAAAAGGCCTCTGGCAACAGGTGAATTGAAACATTTTGGATGTGAAACACAAAATTTAAATTAAACATCAACAAAGCTGGAATCTGAACATGAACAAATTTTGAAGCCAACTCCTAATCTGCTCTGATAATGAGATTTTATCCAGTTCTGGCAATCCCGCCAGATAGTAATGTGAGCATGAAGACTGATAATGATGGATGCTTAACTTTTTGAATGCAGGCCATGGACTGGCTTACAAGCTGCTGGTAAAGTGCCTCCAATTTGCTAATGGTGAGAAAGGATGGAAGGAAGAAAAGAAGTGAGGGAAGGAGGGACTGAGAGGTTGGAGGCGGTGAAGACATGAGAAGGAGGCAAAGATGAAAGGAAGGTGAGAGGACTTTTTGAGGGTTATCTTGGCAATAAAAAGTGTTTTGGTGAAACATCAGGAGAGCGGGAGGGGTACTCATAGTCTTCTTGTTCATCTATGTGTCAGTGTGTGTGTGTGCGCGTTGGGTGTTTAAGGAAAAAATCATCATTAGCCAAGGAGCAACAGCCCGAAGCAAAGCCGCAAATGGAGACACGGCGATATGTAACCACACAGCGGGACACACTTAAACACACACATTAACACAGATATGTGCACTGCAGGACACACTGAGAGAAACACAGACACATAAACACTCCCCATCAGTATGACCTAATAAGTCCAACAACGGTGGAGGCAGGCTCAGTGAACTGATATGGTCATGAGGTGCAGATGCATGCCAAAGCTGTTCCAAGCAGTACATTTCTATCAGAGCAGAGGTCGGAACGAGCCAAGAGAGGTTCCGCTGACTAGTTACCACACAAACAGTGAGAAAAACACCCCTGAGAATTATAAGACAGAGAGAGGGGACAACGGTCTGTCTTGGAAATATCCTTTGCTACACCCAGGAAATTCAATTAGTGGAAAAAAAATGTGTACTATGAGTAAATTACCATAGGGTCAATTACTAATGCATCCGGAACAAATTATCTTTGGTGTAATTAACACCTTTATCCCAGGGGAAGCCTGTTACATAAACCTCAAGGAAAACACTGAGGTAACATAATCACATTTACAAACACTGCTACAAAGGTGAGTCTTATTAAGATGGCGGTTAATTAGGGACATTTCTCAGCTATAGAGGAGGTCTGTCTTTATCAAGAGACAACTAAACGAAGCTCTTCCTCATCATCATCATCCTTTACCTTAATTGCAGGTACAGTACATGACATAAATTTGGGAGGCCAAAACATATTGGCAGATATATCGGTATAAAAAATGTTGGGCACTAAGTAATAAAAAATTGATAGGTTATGATAGAAAGTTTATAAATATGGATTTATACCAGTATTGGCCCCAATAACTGAACTTATTAAGCGAATTGGGTATCAGCCAGATGTGGTGATTCATATTAAATACAGTTTCTTTGTCACTGTCATGAAATTGACTGTTTGTGCTGTCATTTACAGTCACAATGGGTCGCTAACTCAATTTTTAGTTTCACACAGTGGAAGTGATTGTTATACAGATTTTAAATTTTGTGAAAAGAGGACAATGATATTGGATTGGTACTCAGTATCAGCAGATTTCTTTTAATCCATATCAGCAGAGAAAAAGGCAGATCAGTGCATCCCTATTTAGACTAACTTCATTGCCATTACATAGTTTGTTCACAAATGAGCACAGATAAGTTTATTTTTCACCTTTTAAATCTCCTACAATGGACTTATTTTGGTCACAATTCTTTAACAACAAAGTTAAGGGATCCTTATCAAAAATGTATGTTTATGTTATTTGATTATGTAAAAAATGAATATACTTCAATATATCCTAATCAAAAATGTTAAACTCTCCAATATTCATATCTGTGTTTGCCTCAAAATCCAATATTCGTTGGGCTATACAGCCCATCTACACCATTGCATTTCTCTACATACAAAAATGGTATAATTTATTTGATTTTCTGTATCATTATCATTGTATAATTTTTTTCATTTTGCACTGAAACTCCAGAGATTCGGTTACTACATTTTCATGAAGTTAAACAATTGTGGATTTTTTGAGAAAGAAGGAATCAAACATGTAATCTTCCATCATACACACCTTTGCTTTTCTTTCAATGTGGGTCACTATTTTTAATGTCAGTCTATATATATATATATATATATATATATATATATATATATATATATAAGAGATATATGAAATAAAACTGGGCTTCTTGCACACATACATAAACTACTAAATGAGGTTGGTATGAAAACAGTCCAAACCTCTCACCCTTATCAAAAGGACTCATCACTAAGAGGAGTCCCCAAGTGCAAACACACTTTACCATTTAAAAACAAACACAGACTCTCAAATTCCCAAGTGATCAACTTGCATTCAAAAAATGTTCCAGTTCTATGCATGCCTGACTGTGTTTCAGTGTCCACATGTGCGATACGCTGAGGGAATATATGTGCATTTCACACCAATTATAAAAATCTCTCTCCAAACATAAAACCACATAGCCATTTTCTATTCCCCAGAGGAGTGATGCCATTTTTGATCCATACCTTCTCGACAGCAGTGCCTGACCCTTATGGGATTCTAAAATATCAGAATTGATGTTTGGAGATAACAATGAAAAGCGACTGGACTGTGAATGACCTGCTGAGCATAAACATCTATACCGCGGTCTCTTCATGTTAGAGGTCTGAATCTGGCTCACAACCTCTGTAGGGAGGCAGAAATTAAATATCCTGGATAGGAACAATTATCTTTTAGTATACATCCTTTAACCATAGTGGCCTTTTTAAATAAAAACATATTGGATACTTCCGTATAATCTAGCCTACCACTGTAAAACTCAATTATTCATAAATAACAAAAAAAAAAAACACACCCTAAATGACCCATTCATCTCATAATCTTTGAGACATTAAAGATGAATTTATCTGATGAGACTGAAACCTTTTGGGTGAAAATTCTTCAAAGAAAGTTCACAAAGCTTCCGTTCCCTTTGCATGATTAATATTTTATTGTGTGTTTATTACAAAGCAACAGCAGAAAGATATATAAAACCCAATTACATATCAAGTTAATTTGACTGATAACAGCCGTGATCTTCTGCAAAAACACACAGCTTTTGTCTCTGAATATTGCGATATGAAATGTGCAATGGGGCTCAATATTTTCTCTATTAACGGGAGAATCTGTCAAACTAATTTCACGGGGAGGAGTGTAAATCCTTCAAGTGTGCCCAGTTTGAATTAGATGACAGATTATTAACCATGCAGCATGATTTGTAGGCAAATAATTCCACATCATAAAAAATTAAACATATTTCTAATTCAACCTTGTGGGGAAATGTAAATGAACCCGCTGACCTGCCAATCACCCTTCTTGTTAAAGCTGAATAAATTACATTGAGGCAAGCTACGTCTAGTAACAGATTACCTGACCAGGCTAAAGCCGATTTTGGGCTAATTCTCTCCTGGGTGCCCAGCATGTAACTGAATGAGCTGAGACTGATTATAGTGAGAATCTCTCCCTTCTTTTGCCTCCGTCTATCCCTGTCTCTTTCTCTCACCACCTGCTGATACAGACAGCCAACGTTCCAGCCCACTCCCACTCTACATTCAAGTTCTGCATGGGCCGATCCATTTGGGCTTGTGGCTGGCGCATGTAAAACAATTTTTTTTGGCTCGAACCCTGCCGAAACTACGGAGCCCGGGAGGTGTCGCTGAGAAAAAAAAACTAATTTGTGCTCTTGATTTATTAATTCAAACTCTCAATGAGTAATTTGTGTGCATGGTTACAATTGATTTAATATTGTTTTTGGCATCAAACTTTGTTTCTCGCTGTCTTCCCACCCAAAATAAACCACTCCTTAATGTAATATATACAGTAGCTATATATTATAGGTTAACTGCAGCCTCCACTCAAGGTCAGGATAAACTTTATTATCCCAGAGAGGGAAATTTGGGTGGTCAAGGTGCAGAAGTACACGGAGCAGTCATAAAAACAGATATAAATACAAGATGCAGTCCCCCTTCCATCCCCCCCAACAACAACAACACACACACACAGCATTTTCAAGCACCCTCGCTCTAGCATATGCTGACACACACAGTAATGTAGAGACAAAAAAGTACTTCATATATTGTGGACTACATGATCCCTGAGAAACTAACTCAGCATAATCATTAGAATTAACTAATAAAATATATTGCACCATGCAAGTGTTGCGCAAGGATTACCACTGCACATAACCCTGGCCAAAACACCATCAAATCCTATGTTTTGTCTAATTGCTGAAGGAACAAAAGACTTGCTAAACCTGCTTGTTCTTATTCCCCTTTGCAGAATCCTTCCTTCGCCCCGATAGCTAAGTTGGAACCTGTTGTGTAAAGGTTGAGTAGGGTCATTGGGGATGCACTTAGCCTTACTCAGAATGAGGTCTTTACACAACCGAGCAGCTGACATCTGGTCACACCCAAGGACCCCATTCGTCATCTTGATCATGATGTGAGCAGCAATTTATCTCGATCTTGGCTGCGCATGTTACCGAACACACAAATTGGGTCAAAGGACAAGATGCTCTGTTGGACAGCCTTGTAAAACAGTTGCAAGACATAACGATCAACATTAAAACTGTACAATTTCCGTAAGAAGAACAATCGCTGTTGCAGTGTTTTGACCTTCACAGTAGCACATTAATTGAACTTCAGCTGGTCATCAATCTCTATCCCTAAGTATTTGTAAGTATTAACTCTTTCAGTGGGTACATTGTTGACACTAGTGAGTGAGATTTCTCCTCCACTATGTCTTAAATTTAGGACCATTTCCTTTGTTTTAGTCACATTAATCTCAAGGAAACTGTCCGAACACCATTTAATGAAGTTCCCTACCTCTTCCTGAAAACCACCCAAGGATGAGTTGTCAGGCTTTAGGAACCCCATCAAGGCTGTATCATCTGCATAATTAAAAAAGGTGCGAGTGGAGACTGAAGCTCAACACTCATTGGTGTACAGCATATAAAGTATGGGAGATAAAACACAGCCCTGTGGGGCCGCTGTACTTATAAACTTAAGGGAGGAAATAGCTGTGTTAAATCTGACCTGCTGGGCACAATTCTGGAGAAAATCATTAATCCATAGATTGAGCCTTGGATTAACCCAAAGATCCATCAGTTTGCCCACCAGCAGGTGGGGTTGGATGGTGTTAAACGCTCTGTTAAAATCAACAAACACAATCTTCACAAGACTGTGAGGTTGTTCTGTGTGTTCATATATACTGTTGGTCATTGTCAGCAGTGCATCCTCAACCCCCCGTTCTGACTGGTATGTATATTGATAAGGATCAAAGAATGGTGAGATTTCAGTGAGGAGATGTTGCAACACTATCTTCTCAAAACACTTCAAAGGTACTGAGGTCTCTTTGGGCCTACTGTTTTTTGGGTACAGGTACAGTGAGCGCTGAAAGAGCCTTTGGAAAGGAGATGCAAGTAAATCAGCACATGACCACAGGACCTTGCAGCCAATGCCATCCGGACCCAGAGATTTGCCATTGTTAACATGCAAAAACAGTTTTTTAGCTTCATCAACGGTAATCCTTATATCACTGACTGGTGAACTTCTGACCTTATCAACTGCCTCAGCCTGTTGTGTCACATAATCAACAGTGTTGAATCTATAATAAAAACAGTTCAAGTCATTGGCAAAGACAGAATCATCAGCAACACTCATGGTGTGGGTTGTAGGTTTATAACCTATGATAATTTGTAGTCCCTGCCAGGCTTTCTTTTATCTTTATAGGCAGCCTTGCACTCTTATTTTCTTCTTGATTCTATTCTGCACAGCTTTCATTTCCTCTTTACTTACCCTTGATTTGAATAACGACTTTTTTTGATTATTCATTTCTTTCAGTTCTAGAGAGACCCAAGGTTTGTTATTTGGGCAAAGTTTAAATGTCTTTTTGGGAATAGTTAAGTCCTAACAGAAAAGAATGTATCCTGATACGTCAAGCACTGCATCATTAATATCTTCATTCATCTATCACTCAAAGTACAACATACAAACATAAGGCTCCACATTCGAGCTCTGAGTCAAAAAGTCCCACCCAACAAGTACTCTCCTTAATCTTTTGTTATTTAAATTTATAGAGAAGGGTTTCTTTCATTATTTTTTCTGAAAATATGAAAATTGACGCTGGAATATTCTGTCCAAATTCTAAAACTAAACGAGTAACAGATTGAGCATTTTATCTTTGTGCTTAACTTTCATTAGCATATACTTGTTCATCAAACAGAATACCACAGAAAAACTCAATATATTGTTTGGCCAAGGTTTCTGTAACCCACACTAACTAGAAAAGGGGGCAGACTCCAGCTCTCCATATAAGTCTTCAGCTGTCTTTCCATTAAAGTAGAGAAACATTTGTGAGTTGGTGTGTGAGAGCTTAAGTGGCAATCCTTAAAGGCCCTGCACACCCTTGATACACCCACACGTGTTTTCACTTGTTTTACCAGATTAACTCTCTTCTCTGGACTGTGTGGTCATGTGCAGACTGTGTTTGATTGACACCTCCATTATTGTCCTGTTAACTTTGTTGCACCTGCTGTGGTGGGACAATTTAAACCTTTATCATTTCATATTGACACACAAAGTCCAGTGACTTCTCATAATTCCCACTGTGCTCCATCTATCTTCATACCGATCAAAGATCTAATCAGCCAGAATAATGAAAACACCTGTGTGGGTGTGCACTGCATTTAACATTTTCATTTATTCATTCGTCATTTCGCTTCTCTTTATCAACAACAGACATGACATAACACACACACACACACACACGCACACACACAAAATCTGTTCATGAAAGCGTACATTTCCATTTTGACGTCTCGAGCTTAAACAGCAACAGCAATGACTTCCATGGAAAACAGAGAAAGAGTTGTCTGCTTAGTATTAGCATCAACAGTCACCATAGCTTAACAGTGATTAAAAAAAGGAGTGTCACGAACAGAAAGTCCAGTACATAAACTCAAAATCCAAGGAAAAGAATGTACTGTAGATACTGATTCACTGGTGATCATATGTGCAGCTCAGGAATATAGATGGGTGACAAAGGAAAAACCTGAATAAATGAGAAACATAATGAATGCAGATGCTACCACACAGGTGCACTGCATGGTACAATTAAGCAATTAACATCCAATCATGCTCTGTGGCGTGTATTAAAATGCTGAGCAGGCCCAGTTGATTCTGATTTTGTATCAAGATGGCAGGAGGAAAAGATCTTTGAAAGAGGGTTCATTGTTGGGGCAGGGATGGCAGGAGCTTCAGTCACAAAGATTGCTCCACTGGCCAGTGTTTCAATATGAACAGTGACTAAAGTAACGTCTGCATTTAGATCTGTGGGAAAGACATCAGTAAATAGGGTCAGAAATTGTAGTTGAAAGCACACATTTGATGACCACGATGCTCATGCGATATGTAAGAGAAACAGAACAGCAGCTCTTCCTCAGCTGACTGAGAATGTCAATGCAGGACGTGATCAGAGTGTGTCGGCAAGAACAGTCCGTCGACAATTACATAAAGAGGGATATTATAGAGGGATTGCAGTGCATAAATCCCTCATCACAAAGATGAATGCACATTTGAGAGTTCAGTGGTGCAAAAACCACAGGCATTGGTCTACAGAGATGTGTAAAAAAGTGATATGGTCAGATGAGTCATCCTTCACCATATTCTTGACAAATGGGCGAGTGCATGTGTGGCGTACACCAAGAGAACCAAGCCTGAATGCTTGACCCCTACAGTGAGGGGATCCAGTGGCTCTGTTATGCTGTGGGGGACATTTTGCTGGCATGGTTTGGGTCCACTTGTCCCCTCAGAGTGAAGGATCACTGCAAATCAATACAAAGTTGTTCTGAGTGATCGCCTTTATCCTATGATGAAACATTTCTATCCTGATGGGAATGGTCTCTTCCAAGATGAAAATCCCCCAATTCACAGCACATGAGCAGTCACTGAATAGTATGAAAATGATGTGAATCATATACTATGGCCTTTGCAGTCAGGAGATCTCAACCCAGTTGAACACCTATGGGAGATTCTGGACCAACGTGTTAAGACAGCGCTCTCCACCACCATCATCAAAACACCAAATGAGGGAATATCTTTTGGAAGAATGGTGTTCATCCCTCCAGTAGAGTTCAGAGACTTGTAGAATCAATGCCAAGGCACACTGAAGCTGTTCTGCTCACCAGACACCTCACTAAGACACTTTGTGTTGGTTTTCCTTTGTCACCCATCTGTACTTCTGTAATGAGCACCTTGCACAAAAAGGTTTTGCTCAAACAAACTTCAAATATCTCAAGGATTTCACTTTGATGAGGCAGAGTATGAGAGAAACAATGATGACTTTGAGACATAAAAGTAAAAAAAATGTATAATAGTGAAGCTCTCACATTCACATTTTTGGAAATTAGGATCCAATATTGTGTTATTTTACTGTTTACTGTGTGTTGTGTTTGCTGTTCATATGCTGTCTTAACTCAAGTGGAAATTGTCAAAACAAATTAACAGTGAGTCCGTATAGAAGATTCTTAAAACTGCGCCCACACACTGTGAATCTCAATATGCAACATTGGCATCTTTTCCTCTCGGTAAACAATGGAACATATAAAACAGTGCCGAGGGTTTGGGTTTTAGGAGCTTTTCTACACATTTCACTTCATTCACTTAAAACCATTTCACAGAGTGCTACACTCCAGTGTATTTCAACTGTTTCATGGTGGCGGAGACAAAAAAATAAAGAGGATCTTGTCATTTTTTTAAAGCTGTGAGTTTGTAGAAACAGAGAAGGAGAAAGAGACAGAAGGAGAGAGGAGGGAGAGTGTGAGTCAGACTGTAAACAGTTGGTTAGGGTGATGTTATCCAGCTGCCATGAAAACTGATCCAATGGCTGGCAAGTACAAGCTGACTGCCGTGTCACACATTCAGACACACACACACACAGACACACAGCACCAACACTACCCTCCCTATAGAACATGTAGAAACACAGCTGTACATTTTGTTATGACACACATCTAACATATACACACACACACAGGCATGTATACATCAGCACACGCACACACACACACACACACACACAGAGTATAAAACCACAGGAGCTGAGGTTGGATGGAAGTGTGTGTTTTGGTTAAGTGAGGAAGCGAAAAGCCGGGGGGTTAAAAGATCAAGGCAAAATATTCAATCCTTCAGCAGGCGTGCACGCACACACACGCGGACACATACACACACACACACATACTCACAAAGTGACAGGCTACAGAGGCTTGAAATCAATCTTCCACACCTCTAAATGAAGCAGTCGGGGATCTCCCAGCACACACAGCAGCTAAGGGAACCCTGCCTGCTGAGGTTGTGGCCCACCTAAAACAATTCCCAGGAGTTTGGAGCTCCTCAACAGCTTCTGGTTAGATTGTTTTTCAACAACTGTTTCCAAGGTCGAGAATGAATATTAAATTTATATTTTTAATCCGACAGGAATGAGAAGTCCTTAAAGCTACAGTGTGTAGAATTTAGTGGCATCTAGCGGAACGGACTTGACAGAAATGGAATATAATATTCATGTTTTAATTAGTGTATAATCACCTGAAAATAAGAATCATTGTGTTTTTGTTACCTTAGAATGAGCCCTTTATATCTACACAGGGAGCGGGTCCTCTTCCATGGAGCCCACCATGTTGCACCACCATGTTTCTACAGTGGCCCAGAACAGACAAACCAAACACTGGCTCTAAAGAGTTCCCTTCGTGGTTTTTTCACTCATTTCACGGCCACCATAGATTCTCCTACATGCTTGGAAGGGGCACTGCTAGATGCCACTAAATCCTACACAATGCACCTTTAAAGTGCCCGAAAAATGGAAACTTGAACAGTTACAAATCCATCTGCTGAGGAGGATCTTGTGATATACTCAAAAACTCCAGAACAGCTACTGAATGGACCTTATGGTGAGATTGCTTTGTCAATAACTTTCTGTTGCCTACATTTCTCTTTGATCACTCATGTAGTGTGTTTATACAGCCAATGACACAATTCAGAATTTATATTTATGCTGATGTGATATGTTCAGAGTACTGATTTGTTCACAGGTGTCAATGCAGCAACTCACAACATACGGTTAGCTTCAAGTAAATGCAACCCTATCAAATAAACAGTTAAAAGCGTGTTAGAGAGCTACATGACAAGGATTTTTTTTGTTTGTGTGTTTTTTTAGTTAAGTGACACGCTAGAGTGTGTTATCACAATTCAGACTGAAAAGGTGGATTTTCAGCTTGCTGTAAAAGATGATTTTGCTGTCCTGATTTTGTTATGGAGTTTATTCAACTACTGTGGGGTCAGAGCAGAGAAAAGCCTTGACCAAGATGAGAGACCACAAGTGAGGGAGTGTAGGGTTTGACCAAATAACTAGGAACTATTCAGAAACAAAAACAATACTGTATTAAAACACCTGTATTGCATTTTAGCCAACAATGCAACACGATAACAGACTACAAGAGTTTTTTAAAAAGTTCTATAATGCAATGATGTTTAATCTGCTAAAACCAGCTATGTCTGTCAGAACAGTCGATCCGTTCAGCCGCATTCTCAACAAAGCATGCCGAAATCCACAATTTCTTTGTTTGCCAACCGAAAGAGAAAGAAAGACAAATTTAACTGCCGATTGTTCTGTCAATTCAGGGAGTATAGTGAGTTTTAGAATATTATCTGAAAATGCTCTTTGTGGTGTTCAGTCTCTCCCTATAGACACTCTTCCTCTCTGTAGAATTAAACAGCACTTCCCTGGACACTGTGATTAGCGTCAGCCTAAATGTAAAGCTAACAAGCTGTGAAAGCTCCTGCTCTTGCCTCAGAGCAGACAACACCTCCCACAACCACACCTCTGCTGCAACGAACCATCTTAACAGTGTCCTTAATAAAATTCATGATGATATTACTTGGAAAAATAACTTAAAAGAAAAACCTCTCTCCCTATCTCGCTTTCACCCGAGGCCCTTCACAGAACTCTTTGAAAATATATGTAAATTCCTCTGAAAACATCTTCCATTTTAATTCAGAGAGCTAATACTGAGACCCCCGGATGTTACCACATTATGTTGTCAAACTACTGAAATAAGTCCTTGAAATGAAAGTGGTACTTCAGTGAAGTGGAGCGAGAGGAGGAAATGGAAAGAAAAACAAAAAAGGACAGAGGGTAAAAGTGTAGAGGGTGAGGTAGAGATTGACAGAGATGAGTGGCAGCGACTGAGAGAGAGACAAAGAGCATAAAGTAAGACAGAAAGAAAAAGAGACAAAGTGACGCCATCGCTGACATCACAACAGGTTTGTTAGGGAAAAATCACACCGTGTCTTAAAAAGCTTCTGTGCTGTCTGTGACGACAGATTCCCATCCCACTCCACCCACCTCAGTACATCAGAGCCACGGGAGTAGCCTAATTAGTAGAGTACAGTGGCTGCCGGTCCGACGAGGGCCCATGTTTCATCAGGTCCTCCTTTGCTCTGAAACACCATTAACCTTTTGGACAGGCCGGTGCTTTGATATCTCAGCTGTTTACAGCTCCCCTCTGCTTTCTAAAGCGTTATGTTTCAGGTACTTGGCTGACTGCACGGGCTAAATATAGGCACTATGTAAGATTTCCCCGGAAAGGGACACACTCTAGGGGCAGGGGGTCTGCTCTGTCTCTGTGTATATGTGTGTGTGTGTGTGTGTGTGTGTGTGTGTGTGTGAGACTCAGAAGGTCAGACAGATAGAGAGAACCCTGTTGTGAAAAGTTATGCATCCTTTATTTGTTCAAAGACTGTAGGAACAAATTTTACCATATGAATTCAGTCCATGTTAATTCAAACACCAAACAGCCAATTAAATGCTTTAAAAATCTTTGTTCTGTATTTTACAAAACAGTTGATCGAACCTATCACTTAATCCTTACTCCTCATCCTCTATTGCTCTCAAAACACCAGTCAATCTTGCAACAACTCATCCTTATGAGGAGATTTATCCGGCAAACTTGAACTCCAAGTGATGTTGTATAAGATTGTTTGATTCCTCTCAGTGTAAGGCAAAATACAGCACAACAAAAGCTCAATCCTTCCAATTACTGAATTACAAAAAAATCACAAACAAACTATATTTATTTATGATATTTATTTGTCATGACATCTAACCTTAATGTTCAAATTGAGGATGAATTTCATTCATTCGAGTTACTTCAGAAACAAATCAGCTTGTTAAATGACAACTGACATGTTTTTTTCCTATATCTAGATATTGCCAGTCAAATAACCACTAGTACTGTGCTCAAAAACAACAATAACTATATAAACAAAACAAAACAAATTCAGACCTTGGTCACTGGAGTCAAAGGCAAGACTAGCCCTACACTATTATACCTTGAACTATTATCCATTACAATCATGTATCCTGCTTCACTCTATTCATAAATAACACTGCTGCACAGCTTTCATTCCACTATAATAGCAGATTTGAAATGGGGTGGGGGGGGGGGGGGGGGTTGTGTAATGGCTCCATGTTTACAATTAGTTAGTCGTTAGTAGTTAAGCAATACATTAATCTGAGTAAAGCTGCATTTATATATGGCTGCATGTCGGTTTTAGAGTCAGTTTTACCTGTTCCTTTGTTGCGATCCACGAAGCAGTACTTCAGTTCATACTCTTTCAGAATTTCATGGACCTCCTATAAGAAGAGAGAAAGAGCGAGACAGAAGTTTAGCCAAGAGATCACCAAAACACCAGAATAACAAATAATCAAAGAACTGTTCAAATTTGAATGTTTTTTTTTAAATATATATATATATATATATATATATATATATATATTTAAAAAATTGCTTACACAGAACAAGAAAGCTAAACACAATAGTGCCTCACTCTCAGAGTGCTGCATCGAACAATTATTTGCAGTTTCTATCCATCTATAAATTAATCTACTCATTCAGTTAATCATTTAATATAAAGGATGTAAAAAAAAAAACATAAATGCTTATCACACACAAGCAGAGGCAAAGAGATGTCTTCAAATTACTTATTTTGTGTGACCTGTTAAACAATAAAATAAAATTGAGAACCTGTAATTTTGGCATTTTTACTTGAAACATTGTACGATTATCAAAATTGTTAATATAATAATGATAATATTGACTAATTGATACTAATTGATTAAACCAAACTGCATCAAATTGCATACACTTTAGCAAAAAGTAATGTTTAATTAAATATGTCAGCAAATCCAGTACAACTCTACTACTGTGTAACTTACTGTGCATGTTCACAGAGTACTCTTTTAACAGGAAGTTATTGATTTACCAACTGCTTTCAATAACACACTGACTCTCAAATAGTCACCATGACAGCTTATTTAGATAAATCTTATTAAAATGTATTTTTGCACATCAGTAAGACACACACACACACACTCACACACTGAAAAACTTATTTTTTGGACACTTGAGCAAACTCTTTTCCTTCACAATAAACTCTTTTATGGGAGACTTCCCAATTACAGTAATTTGTCTCTAAAGGGTAATTATGTTTTTTAGTGTATTTTTAAGATAAAAAGCCTGAATTTATTTTTTTTTAAAGGCGAGTGGAGTCCTTTCTCATGTTTTTTTAGCTCTTTACCGACAGTATATGATGCAGAGAGTAATGAGAGAGATGCAATAGCACAGCCAGAGATCCTCACACCCTGCCTGAGTGTGTTACGCACTTGCTAACTCTCTGTTAGCCTCAGTCCCTGCCTGATGGGTTTCACTGTTATGCAGCCACACAGACTCACACAAGTATTGCGCACAAGTAAATGACAGCACAGACTGTTTTCGAGCTAGGCAACAAGTGTGTTTTTTAGATATGCTCATGTGATACGAGCAACCCTGTTGGGTCCAGTGACTGTCAAACATGTCCGAGAGCACAACAGTTACAGATTGAACAGCAACACGGTGAAGGCAGAGGGACTGAACAGTGAGCAAAAAAAAAAAAAAAACAGCCGCATTGCTAAAACAACCTGCAAGCCTCAGTCTAAACTAACTGTGGAAAGATCATTTCAGCACAAAACAATTATTGTTAAGTGCCACCAAAGGCAAAAAGTAATGGCCAGTGCATAATGATGCACATCAAACAGGACTTTCAAACTGTTTTATCCTCAGGTACAGACACACTGAACTCACCATGATCAAAGTATTATGTGGTAAGATTCTCTCCTACACTTATCCTACACTTTTCTACTTCCTCTTACTCTGTCTTATTATGTTGCTATCCAATTTTATTCAAACTTTTAAAAAAACAGAACAAATAAATGTGAGCCATATGCGTTTTTTGGTTTAAAGCAAATAAACAGGCTTTATAAATGAGCCTGAATGTGGCAAACAGAGAATAGATGAAAATAGTCTTTTAAGAATTGATTAGTATTTGGGAGAAAGCAGCTAATGTTACCAAAACTCTGCTTTTGTTCACTGTCAGCTAATGCTGCCCATGTTTTTTTGTGCTTCCATTCAAAGATGAAAACAAAGAAAGGAACTCTGCAATACTGAAACGCACCAACTCACAGTCATACAATGATCACCTTTTCCATGAGAGTGAAAGAAGGTATGACATTTCCGGGAGGTCATGTGGACAGATAAAACATTTCCATTCCCATTTACCACATCGTTTCTATAAAGACAAAACAAAAGAAATCTGCCTCAAGTGATCAATACAACGTTCAAGGGGTTTCTAATATGTATGTTTTTCTCTTTTCTATCTCTCTAACCACCATCCAGCCCACTCATGTACACAGTGAGCAGGCATGTTCCATATGAGTGAAGGCCATGCAAGGCAGCCCACACATAGGGTTAGCTCACTCGACCTTCAAATCAGTGCAGAGTGAGCAGTAATCGCTAAGAGGAACAAAGATAGAGAGAGATGGAGAAAAAAGGAAAATAAGTGTTTCAGATTATTCTCCATACACATTTATTTCTTGCTACAATCTCATGCTAAAGGGAAGGGATTCAGGTTAACAGCAGCAGTGTTAAATGAAAGGGATTAAGAGAAACCACCTCAAACCAAAACAGCGTAAAAAAAACCCCTCAATTTTAATCACATCATTTGTCTGTTAAAAAGTAATACCTTATCCTCTTAACACAAGTTAAGAATCTGCTACTGCAGAAAGAATATCTAAACCCATTTCCTAGAAATAAAAAGAACAACTAGACTTGATTTAAGAAAAATATTTCAAAAAAGTTAATTTCCTTTGGAAAAAGGTCAAAATATTCTTAGCATACTTGTACATTTTTTCACGTATTTTAAGAAAATAAGAATTTAAAGACTCAATAATAGTAAAAAAAAAACAAAAACAGATTTCAGAATGGAGATTTTTTGTTGTCAACTAAGTTATAAGGGGTTTTCTGGACATAATGACAAAGCATGAATTGAAACTGTGTTGTAGACAATTAAACAACAACGCAAATACAACAACAACAAAATAGGATTAATCAATTTAGATTAAAGCGTGTCAGTACAAATGTGTGAGGATTTAAGCTGTTACTGCCAAACAAAGCTCCCCTCAGTTTTTATGTCAGCTTATCCCTCTGTTTCACCGCTTACATACTGTATTTCTACTCTCTAAATGTACTGTTTTTACTGTATCAAGTGTCTCTTTTTTCCTGATCTCTTTATTTCTCTGCTACATCACATGTTTGTTTAAGTTAAAGCAGAGATCTTGTATTTACTTTAATTCTGTGTCTTTACAGCTCTGATATAGAGGGACTAAAAAACTAAATCCTAAATGCAAGAAATAATGAGCAAAGGAGGACCATAAACAACACAGAAATTTTCATTAGATTAAATGGTGGTGTTCAAAAACTGATCGATAGTTACCGCTGTAATGGAAAGTATGCAGACAGTGACACTGGAGAGTACTTGATGACATTCAGACAAGGTTGAACCATGCCACTCTGTGTGATTCTCTTTGGTGTTATTTTATTGCACAGTGCTGTGCTATTCTGTATTTAGACTGAGTTGATATTGTGTTTCTTGTAGCATTGACACATTACAAGACATTTATAGAGTATTTTTAGGAGTCTTAACAGTCCTGCCTCTTTTCTCAGCCACATAATTGACCAAATAAGCAAACCATGCTGCATTATAAAAAATAATATTCCAGTTTGTTTCACCCGATTTCCTTTTACACTCCATGTTTTAATGATCTTTTACTTTCACTACATCCCTTCACGCTGCTCTCTCATGTTCCATTTTGTTTCAATGGGATTCACACTACACCGTTTCAATCGTGTTCTAATTAATACTTCCTTAATAGCCAACCAACATTCACAAGTGTTTCCAAACAGCCACTGGGCTCAGTAAAGAGACAATCTGGAAAACCAGCCCACAGCTGTAAATTCAGACAGAGCAAACACTTAAACTCTACTAAAACTAAATCTACAACTTGCAAAACATAAATGACCCTGATTTTAATAATCCCAGACAAATAGAGTAGCATTTTACTTACCACCTGCTCTATTACAAGTCTTCATCGCCAACAGATACGATTGAGAACCGGATGGTATGTGGGCAGAATGCCATTCTTTCTTTCTTTTTTCAATTTGTGCATTTACAGAGAAGGTGTAGCCTTTCCAGAATGAAGACAAAGTGTATATTAAAAAAAAAAAACACAAAACAAACAAAAACCAAACTAACCCCAGAAATTTTGAGTTGGCGTGCAAAGCCATACCGAGTGAAAGTAGTTGTCTGTAGTGTTGAGAGTGCATTGGGGACATATGCCGTTGTCTGTGAAACCCATTAAGTGTATCCTGTGTTGAGTTATGAGTGTTCTGTGTATGGTTTTATAGTGAATGACCTTTAGACTGGGGTTACTGGTCATAGAGAAGAAGTTGCAAATTTGCTTCCAGAAGGTTGCATCAACATTAAAATCAAATCTTTTTCCCAGTCTGTGGTGGGGGACAGTTACGATGGAGTCTTTGGTTGATGAAATAAGTCTGTATAATTTTGACAGTGGTTTCTTGGATGTTGATATTGTAAATAGGTCTAAATTGGGGTGAATTTACATGTTGAGGGTGTGTGATTGGGTATCTTATTGATTTTCCACCACGCTTCCAGAGTTGTGGCAATGACTGTGTTCCTTTAGTAGTTATGTTTTTTTATAGTTGTTGAGAGAAATGGTAGATCTTTCATGGACAGTTTGTTGCATTCTGTTCAATTTCGAACCATTTCTAACCACTTGATTGGCTAAGTAACAGTGGGGGAAATTTGGGGCATTTAAACCTCCACTCTGCTGTTTGTTTTTCTGTAGTGTTGTGAATTTGATTCTCGGTTGTTGGTTTTTCCAGTAGAATTTTGTGATTAGTGAGTCAAGTGTATTGAACCAATTGGGTGTTGGCTGGACAAGCGTCAATGAGAAGAGGTAATTGATTCTGGGTAAAATTGACATTTTGATTGTTGCAATGTGGCCTGCAAGGGAGAGTGGTAAATTATCCCAGCAGTTTAACTGATCTTCGGTGGATTTAAGGATGGGGGGTAAAGTTGAGGTGGAACAGCTCTGGAGGATTGGAAGAAATATCAATGCCCACATATTGAATGTTACCAGTTGGGATGTTGAAGGGTAATTTTGGGGTTGCACTCATCCACTGGTGTTGATTTAGTGGGAAAATGGTGGATTTGGATCAATTAATGGAATAATCAGAGATAGAAGAGAATCTTTCTATGAGTTTAAACACTGCAGGTAATGATATTGATGGTTTTTGTATATATATATATAAGAATAACAATAAATCGTCAGCATAAAAACTGACCTCATGGGTTGTGTTGGTCATGGTGATTCCAGTAATTTTTGTGTCTTGGCGAATGGCAGCTGCTAGGGGTTCTATACATAGTGCGAATAACAATGTAGAGAGAGGACATCCTTGCCTGGTGCCATGGTTTAGTGTGAAATGTTGTAAACTTATTTCATTGGTGATTACTGATGCTGTGGGTGAGTTGTAAAAAAATTTTGATCCATTTAATAAATAACTCCAAAACCAAATCTCTCTAGTGTTGCAAATAAAAAAATCCAGTTTACATGGTCAAATGCTTTCTCTGAATTTAATGATATGATGGATGTGTTAGTCTTTTAATCTTTGGATATATTTATTAGGTTGAATTGGTGGTACATATTATTTGAAGTCTCTACCTTTGATGAAACCAGTTTGGTCCAGGTGAATTAAAATATTAATGACTTTTTCCAATCTCATAGATAGAGCTTTACTAAGATTTTTGATGTCTTGTGTTGATGAGTGATAAGGGGTGGTAGCTTGAGCAGAGAGTAGGATCTTTGTTAGGTTTGAGAAGAACTGAGATGAGTGCTGAATTCATATGTGGTGGGATGTTTGGAGATTGGTAAATTTCTGTTATCATCTTAACCCTTTTAGCACCATAATAAAGTCATGCAAAGCTTTCTCCATGTTCTGCCATACACTACTGCGCTGTAGCAAATACTGTGGTTTTTGTGAAGCCCTCAACACTCAAAGTCCGCAGTGTCACCGGTGATCCCCGTGGTTTTAAAAGGGTTAAAAGTAGTGATATTGTGGTCCAAAAGTGCTTGTAAAATTCAGTAGGGAAACCATCCGATCCAGGTGCTTAGTTATTTGACATGGCTTAAAGTGCTTTCTCACAGTCATCAAGAGTAATGGGTCTGCTTAAAATATTGCATGAGGTTCTGGTAGTTTGGTAGCTAAAATTGAGCGCTTTATTGACAATCACTACAACTTGTTAGTCAGAATGGCTGACGCGGACAGCCATTCACCAGAGGAGGAAAAATGGAAAATCTGCTGCTCATCTATCAATATGGACGACATGTTTACATCTACTGTATGCCCTTCTGCTACATGCTGTGCCATACTGATTTCTCTGCATGTTTCAACACTTTGAGAAGCTGACATTTCCAGCAAGTCTCTCAGCATCAGCCTTAAGCCCAAGGCCAATTTCTGTGTGTGCCATTGTGGGTGCACCCATGTGCCCCAACATTCAGGCAAACTGCCCTGAGAGGACAAGCTTGATAAGGAATGTGATAGCAGCCCTTTCTGACACCTAGTCAGAAACAACTAACTTCCCTGAAGAGTGGCTATGCTGCAGATAAAAGATACCACCCACCACTCCAGTCTTCACTTACCTTATGTTATCTTATTTTAAGCATGCCTATTAAGGAATGGCAGTTTGCCTGGGCAAGACCACTGCCTTCAGCAGAGCAATTACACCTACGTAATATGCATTTGCCATAACCAGCAACAGTTAAGTGTGAGAGTTCATTCTTGTCCTCGCAGGTTGGGCAAATTCCATCAACTAGAGAAGACCAGAAAATGCAGATCTTTAGTTACTGGTGAAAGTGTCGTATGAAACATTTTAAACGAACTATAGCAACAATGTTTTGGACTGAAGTATTGGTAATCCACTTACTAGCCCAAAATGTATCAGGAGGGCAGTATTATGACGAGCATCAGCACAAGGTTACACATGTTGCTGTGTCAAAGTTACGTTTGAGTTTTAAGTTTGTGCACGTAAACACTCCAGAAAAGTAGCAATTTTATCACTTTCTTTCCCCAGATTGACACATTCCAATTACTTTACCGTAACAACTTATATTGCCTATACAGTGTATTCCCTATGTGCTCTAGGAATCAAATGACACACAGCTGTGCTGTTTTTGAGACAGCCGGTTGGATAAACAGTTAAAGAGGCCATCCTTCACATAGATGACTTATCCACCAAGTGTTTAAACAGACGTTGAGTCCTTAGCAGCTCCTCTATATCCAACTCTATTTTAAATATCCCAGGTGATGAAATTAATTTGGTTATGTGTCACAGTTGTTTGATTACTGTAATTTCGGTGCAAGAAACAGTCGCATCCTTGTGTTTGTCAGTAACTGTCCTTTCACTCACAGCTTCTAATATCAATTTTCTGCAAATACAGAGCAAATAAACTCAAACTGCCTTTCAGTAGGCCTGGGTGTTGTTTTGAACCCCCCCTTCACTCTGCGACTGACAGCTTGTACTATTAGCCAGTTAAGGTATTTCTGTTGCACTCTGTAAGTCACTCTAGAGAGGACCACATTATAGTGGAAAGCATACAGAGTAATGTACATAAATCTAAGGCAAGACAGCTTTACTAGAATGATTTTATGAACAAAAAAAGAAAGAAAAATGCATAAACATACATAATCTCCTTTTGTCTCTGGCTTACAAACACACAGAGGGCCATTGGGAAAAAGTGAAACCGTGGGCTATCATTTCAGCTCTGTGTGAATGTGTGTGTGTGTCGGTGTGAGAGAGAGAGATGGAGGGATAGGGGGATTAGGGGACAAACACACTCTGCATGGCCTCCTTACCGGCAATAACTGTGTCCTTGACCTACTGATAGAGTGATATATGCTAGAGAGAGAACAGAGGATGAAGCCCAAGTCTGCCAGCAAACAGAAGGCTACTCTCACACTTAACACAACTGTGTCTTTCAAAATTATTAGCATTACAATAACGGCATCATTATCACTCGCATTTTTGGAGCTGTAATACTAACAGTGCAATCATACTGGTGATTTTAGTGGCACTGTATTTGTATGAGCAGTGTAATCTTTTACAATATTACAGTTTTGATATTGGTCAGTGATACCCACAAAACAAAAAGAAAAATCCCAACTTTGAGTGAGAGATTTTGACAGTTTTCCATTCAGGTGTCAAACAGCCATTGATGGGATGGAAAACAGTTAATGCTGTGCACTTTGAATGTATGACTGGTATCATTCAAGTGGGATATAAAATTTTTATACCTTTTGTGGTTGCTTTCAAACAAGCATCAAAAATTTATTTCAGCTGCATTCAGTTATATCTCAACACTGTGTTATAATCTGTTGCTTATTCAATGCTAATTACAACATTTCCCTCATAGATCATGAAAAACACTCTTTTCCCTATTTGGTATTAGCCAAGCAGTGTGTGTGTGTGTGTATATGTGTGTGTATGACAGGTGGTTCAAACCAGGCACAGCACGGATCACTGGCCCATCAAATGCCTGCCAGGAGATCTTCTTAGAAAACGTGCACCTTCACATATTGCGAGGCAGACAAGCATAAATACACATGAGTGCAGACATCTATCTCTCAAACATTCTCAGAGTTTTCACACCTTGTATGCTACTCTCACACTCTTGCTCTGCACTGCCACTGGTAGAATTCTTCAGTTTAACAAGTTTGTTTTGATTCCTCTCCTCTCCTGCTCTTTATCTCTTCCTCCACATCCAAGCTACCTCCTTGTCTTCCCCCTCATGTTTATCCTTCTGATTTCTCTCATCTTTCCTTCCCTTCATTGCTAAACTGGCTATAATGGTTACATTTTCATGCAAAGTTACAGTACAGTTGCCTTCTGGGAGAGAAAGGCGAATACAAACTGGGGACACAGAATCAGATCCATTACGTTCTCCCTGTCTGATCTTTTCTTTAAAACAATCAATTTATCAGTCTCTGTTTATTCTGTTATTCTTGCTCACCCTTTTCAGATGGTTTGTTTATTTCCAGTAGAGTCAAGAGAGATGATGCAGTGAAGCAGCACAGCGTAAACGGGGCCTCAAACTCATAATCAACCTCAGCAGTCATGGGCACACTGTCCAAGCGGTGCGCTACACACTGACCTTCAAACCCTTGATCTGACAATACACTACAAAGGCTCGAAGTAAGAACTTGTTGAAATGCTCTCCCTGTTTCATTCTATGCCCCCCCAATACACAACAATGTCTACAACTGGCTGATAATGCTCCGTGGGTCCAGCTTTGGGTGCATGTGTCCAGTTAACTTCTTGTTTGTTTTACTTCCACCCTGGGTAGCTGAAATGATTGTGACACCCAGATTTGGCCATTTCAGCCAACTTGACACAGGAACCTGATAGTACAAAGAGAGGCTATTTGCAGGTAGCTTAGCATGATGGACAGTAAATTGCAGTTGCAACGATAATTTCTAAAGCTACTGAAAGTACCTGTACTGATGCACCTTTCATGTAAGTGGAGGAAGAATGGTTGTCATGTTTTGGCCTGATTTATCTGGTTGTACCTGTACATGCAACAAGTAATTAAAGGACAATAATAAAGCTTCTTGTCAGTAGCTGTATAAACACTTTTCAAGTAGTCTACCATGGATTATCACATGTTTGTGTCTACATAACTGCCCACAGATTAAGTGTATAGTAAACCAAAATAATTTATTTAAAATTGGGGCAGTGGTGGCCTAAAGATGAGAGAAGTGAACTTGTGACCAGAGGAGCGGGGATAAATCTGAGTGAGGAAAGTGAAGAAGCAGCGCTTGCCCCTCCTTCATTACCACCACTGAGGTGCCCTTGAGTAAGGCCCTTAACCCCGACTGCTCCAGTGGAGCTGCTCGGTGGCCGGCAGATCAGACTGTGATTGTGCTGGGCAGCTTCCAGGTATGAATGTGTAACTGTGTGAATGTGATAAGGGTTTTCCTGAAAAAGAGAGCACTGCTTTCTCAGTGAAATCTCCCTGAATAAATAAAGGTTTAAAAAAAAAAAAAGATTTAAATGTTACAGTATGTTAAAGTTACATATTAGTTGCTGTTAAATGTTTTTTCCAGTGGACCACAGTATATTGGAGCCCATGGGCAGAACAAAAGCATAATGTCTTAATATCTGTGCCATTATTCATTTGCTTTTGAAGTAATGTTTTGAAGCCCAGAGCTCAACGTACCATTCGCTCCCATCTTTCAATCACTAGACTGAAAATCTAAAATTGGGAAAAATGGGGGAGCTGCGGGTGTCGCTGACGTGGCATAAGCAAGCAGGAGCTATCACCATCACATCTGTGTGACCCATCAATCAAGCAAACAAGCCTCAAAATAGATTTCTCTTTACATCTTAATAACTGCTCATTGGGAAAACTGCATCTTAAAGGCATGTACTGCCGTGCTGGTTGCAGCTTGGTCGAACCCTGACTCTGTCTGTCCATTTCTTCCATTTTCCTCTGTTCATATGTCTTTTACAGAGGAGCTTGTTGATCTGATTTCATCAAGGACAGAACCGGGGGGTTGAGGGAAGCAGGTGGCTCGCTCTGAGACAGGACTCATTCTGCTGTCAGCTAATGTGACCCCACCTCCCCTCCCTCATCCACACCCACCCATCTCTGCTTGGCTCCAGCCCTGAAGCCACTGGACTCAGATTGGAGGTTATTTTCCCCACCGAGCCAACAGTCACTCCTCCTCACATATCAACAGTGAGTCCTGCAGACATTAGGTCAAAATAGCATTATAAGAATATTCATTATTTTTGTTGGCTTCCATTACCAGTTGGGGGGGACTGCGCCACATAACATAATATAAATTCACACAATTACATTACAAGCGTAATTTATCAGCAGTCTACATTTATATAACTGACTATTCTCCAGTGACACTGACATGCTGTGATGTGGTGAATTCAAGCTTTAATGTAAATAGAGCAGAAGAGAAAACAACCTAACCAAAAAATTAAAAAATACTTGTGCGTCATGTGTTGCTAAATTCTTTCTCATCTATTTTTGACATGGTCCATGACATTTTCCATCATTCCCATCTTTGTTAAAACGTATTTAACACTCATAAAACAGTTTTAGCACACAGCTACAGCATGAAGCACCATCATAGCAGCAGTAAAAGCACAGCAACTGTAGAGAAATGTGCAGACTGGCAGAGAACCTCTTAGACATAAAAGCTAAATGGCCTCTTGTAGTGATTTGTACTCATACTCCAAGGCGCCAGTTAAAGCACCATGATGTACATCAACAGGCGAGATGTACAAAAGTTAATGTCTTCCCTACAGAGATTACACACATTTCTGTATCATTACTGATTTTAAACAAAAGAAGCTTTACATTGGAATTGTAAACTTTGAGTCAAGTCTTGCTTGGAAAATTATATTGCATAAACACCGATTTCAAATATGGTGTAAATATTGGTTTTCTAATTGGCTTTAATTACAATATGTGTAAGGTAATCATGTTTTGTAACTGGTCTTCCTGAGTTAATATCATAACATTGGTGCTCTGTTATGTTGATCAGACAACAAAATCTAAACATTTTTGAGCTTTGGTAACTTTGGGGACATTAATCAAGTAAAATAAGCAGATTACAGACAAAACAATTGCTAGATTAACTGAAAGCATAACAGTTTCTGTTCATTTAACCAGGGTGTGATTTGCCTGGGGGGTGGGGGGGCTTCCCCCCCCCCCGGTCTATATATCCCTGCACTGCTGAATTATTTTTATCCCCCTCATAGTGATTTATGCTGCTTCACCCATAGACCATATAAAATATCTAAAATAAAAATAGCCTATTTAAAAAAAAATCTAAGTTAAGCACTGCAAGGTGAGAACAGTCTATAATGCAAACACCTATAAAATCAGAAATGGACTTTCACTGTCAGTGCTAGAGTGACAGTAGAGATGACATCACATCTAGGCTCCGTGATGACGCCTCCTTCCCTGCTCGGAGATTTGCAGAGATTTGGGTAAAAGAGAGGCAACACGCCATGGACGACCCCTTTACAGGAAAGCATAAAATGAAAACCATCAT
Organism: Thunnus thynnus; assembly: GCF_963924715.1. Lineage (NCBI taxonomy): Eukaryota > Metazoa > Chordata > Actinopteri > Scombriformes > Scombridae > Thunnus > Thunnus thynnus. Next base: position 10,410,017 of record NC_089524.1, on the reverse strand, counting down.
CAAAGCAGACTGTTCTCTTAGTCTGACAAGTAGGCATCTACTGTAGCCTATTTATTTTTATGATGACAGCATTTTGTACTATTGCATGTTGTGATTATTTTCTATTCAATATTGAAGTTTGCTGCACGCTGTGCATAGAGCTGAATTAAACAAAGACTTGGAAGAATAACATTAAGTGTATTGGCACGTCTAGCCGAGTGATGCTATCCACAGTACTGAAAGGAGCGTTGGGGGATTTAATTCTAGCATATTAAATTAGCATTTAACCTTTGTTTTGATCACATCTCCTATGTGTCCCCATGAGGAAAGGACAAGGCATGAACTTGACATCACATCGCTGAGAGTGAAAATATCACGCTACTTAAGGAATTACATTTTTAAAATTGATTAAAATATTCCTGCAGATGCAGTGGTCATGTTCAAGTTCTGTATTTGTTTTATTAAAGTTCATAATTCTTTTATAAATGTTACTGTAGCCCACTGTGGTTCTGATTTATTTTCATGAATAAAAACATTTCAAAAACATCCCCTCCTCTGAAATCACACCCTGTATTTAACTCAAGGTATCAAGCTTGAAAGTTATGAATTTAATACCATTTAATTGCATACTGTAGATGATTTTTGCTACAGTAGAAGCTGTCAAGCAAGCTAATAGAAGCATTTTGACATTAGGAGTTGATTAATAGATGTATTTTGGGTTTTAAAAGTTTGCTTTTCGTAGTACTAACATTTCTGTCTCTTTAAAATGTTTTATCCTGACAGAATAACAGTTGTCATTGTTCCCCATGGGTAAAATAAAACTCCTGAAAGTGATTTATGAAAATAAACTGACATAAGGATGGATGGGTTTATGCTTTTAATTCTGATTGTGCCGTCAGCATCTCATAAGCGAAACTGAACTTCAGGTCAAGCATTTCGCCGCTTTCAAACTCTTAGGTCATCACCTGCTAGATGCTTTCTGCTCTTAGGTAACAAAAGTGGAACTTGGCATTGCTAAATCTTGTCACTCTAGTCTGACCTCATTACTAAGGTGTTTTCTCCCACAGATCTGCCACATTTCATGTCGTAGACTCTAATTTCAGAGGTCAGCTGTTTCTAAGAGGACAAAATCTACACTTCTCACACTCAATGTCCGAATGTCCAAGGTTACTTACATTGTGTGTGTGTGTTGAGTGTAATCATGGTGTTCTGATCAGTGTGGAGAATTGTGTCTCCTCTCTCCTCTACAGGAAGGTCAAAACATTCAGGTCAGCCAAATATCAAAATGATCTCCCCCAGCTCATTACACCACTGTCCCTTCCAAAATCTCCCTTCAAATGTTCAGTCTTAAAGGGCAAAGACACTCATGGTCCACTCAGACAAGTGTTTTCACTTGAATTATCTTCACTTAATTAAATTTTGCCTTAATAGACCTCGTTTAAAGATACAGTCACATTACCCTTTACAAAATTTGACCACACTCAGCTCCGAAAAAGGACATGATGTCCAGTTTCTGATGCCGGTAGTAAATAAATGTTGATCAGCGCAATCACAAACTATACGGTGTATGAGAGTGATGCTACAGTTTGAAGTGAGGTAGAGTGATAATGTACTAAAAATGGTGATGAAACACACTAGAAAAATAACTTCTCTATGCAGTGCAATAGTGTTTCTATTGGCCGAGCCAGTACATCCACTTGTCACAAGTTGAACAAAGATGATCTTTGACCTGCAGATCACACTGAAACACACGTTTGAATTTGTAAAAGTGTGATATAATGTCCTTGTGTAATGCTTGATTAACATAACATCTCACCCTTCTATAAGTTGTGTTTCACTTGTTAAGTTGGTAGAGGTTACACTTTATAGATTCATGAAGTTTGGTGACCTCACGTAATTCATCAGCCCCGCCCAACCTCAACCTGAGGTCTGATTAGTCAGAATAAAGTGTGCAAGGTTTTTAATTTGTGTATCAAAAGCATTAAACAGTTGTTTCGCGTTGCTGCTGCTGCTGAGCCAGAACTGTAGTAAACAGGGACCAGCAGGATCCTGATCTACCAATAGTGTTAACCGCCCCTCCACCTGCTCTATCTCACTAACACACTCACAACAATGGCAGCAGTTTGTGAACAGCAGGTGTGTGTACCTTTCCAAGCCTAAACACTATTTAACCAGCCATGTGAGAGAAAGTCAAGAGGAGGAATGCACCGACTAATGTAAAATATTCTCTTATTGGAAGTTTAAGCTCTTTTGAATGAAGGTGAATAGTGAAGATTCAACCAGGAAGGCCATCTTGCCTTAGCACTCCTCAAACACACTCATTATTTCTCTTTAGCCTTTAATCCAATTAGTCCTCTGCACATTCTTACTGTGACTGTTCTGTGTCCAGTTGATGGTTTACTCCCAAACCTTTTATCTAATCCAATTCCCACTTTCTCTGTTTACTCTGAAACCATTTAACCAATATTTTGGTTTCCCTCTTTTCACGAGGCCACTCCCAAATCCATAATAACCTTCCTGCCAAATACTTACAGCTTAGCCTCACTGTCTTTAGTTGGCATATATGGTAGGACTGGGCAATAATTCAATATTATATACTGAATATACGTATAATCATATATTATCAACTTGAACTGGAATGATATGTTATTTATTATAGTCTCATGTCACATGTTGCTGTATACACTTTAATGCTGAGCAAATTGAGTTTGCCTGTAATAAAATGTTTTAAATAAATTGATTCTGAACCCATTTTAATATAAAACAAAATTAGTTCAGTTTTTGTAAGAGCTTTGTCTGACATAATGCACAAAAAAATTTGTTATTTTATGTGATTATACATACCTGGCAAATCATTTACAATAAATAAAGAAATACTCATTAATATTCTGATATCAATTTTAACCCCCTCACCAAGGCCAAATATACAGTCTGTCACAATACTCCCCCCCCTTCCTTCTATCCACCACCGTCGTCGTCCTGGTTGTATTATCAGTAGTCAGTTGAACAGGTGTATCTCAGGTGCCTGCGGGATCATTGCCGCACAAACATGTGCAAAACTTCGAGGTGACTGATGCCACAGTAAACAGCTAAATCATAACACTGTGTTTGCATGCAGACTCCTAACTGATGAAGGTGATGAAGGCTGCCCACTGTCAGGAGGGGCAGATTTCATGAACATCTGCTACTGACACACAAACACACACATACATACACACACATCACAGCATGTAAAACGAGAGGAGGAAGTGGGTGGAAAGAGGCACATGCTGCTTTGTCACATTTACATGTATTTGTGTTTACCTGTACATATGCAAACAACTACACACACACACAAACACACTGTCCACACTGTCAAAAAGAAACGCACATAAACACATGCACAAACACATCTCACACAAGTTTTGTGACACACGCTGAATAATTCAAGAACTTAGCAGAAGTCCTTGGAAGCTAACCTCGTCCCCACACACACACACACACATTTGTATAGCTATCTTAGTGAGGACATTCATCAACATAATGTATTCCCTAGCCCCTAATCATGACAACTAAATGCTTAACCCCAACCCTTACCCTAAACTGAACCTTAACCCAATTCAAACCTTGACCCTAAAACCAAGTCTGAACCCTCAAACAGCCCGTTGAAGGTGTGTCAGGAAGTGAGGACCGGCCAAAATGTCCTCACTTTCACAGGTCTAAAACTCAAATTGGTTCTCATAATGATAGCCATACAAGTACACACACACACGCACAAAAACAAAACCCACATTTATTCTACCCTCCTGTGTATCTGCAAATATGTTTTTACATTACATGCTTGACTTGAATAAAACAGCATTTTTATTCTTAATAAAATATCAAGTGTAGTCTGGGGTGCGGTAGTGAGTTAAGGGCTTGCTAAATACCAGGGATCAACTCATGGGACTTTTTCCAATTTGGTTGGTGTGTGGGAAGCTGGTGAGGGATGATGTCTAGGAACAGGTTCAGATAGAAGATTCCATTTTAAAATCAATTTTCTGGTTGGCGAAATACACAGATTCACTAAGCTCCAACTCTAACAAACCTCTTATCTATCTTTGGTGAAAGAGAGATATAAAACATTCAGGTAGCAGTGTCTCATTTTTAGCTGGCTCTGACCATCAGTTTCACCAGTTAAAATGCCAAACATCACCGGCGGCATATCAGTTGTAAGTAATTAACAATAATTCTGTAAACTGTTAAAATAAAACTTGGCTGTTGTTTAATGTGCCATCTTCAAGTCTGTATTCAACCAATGATCATACATAAGGACCACTGTAGAAACCCGAGTGGACTGTATGTTTATCTAATTCAACAAGACCAAGCTTTCACACATATAATGTCAATATTTTAAAGCCCCCCCCACCCCTGCATTCAAAAATGTGACTTTGTTCTTGTTATTTGAGTTGGATTATTGAGCTTCAATGTGCAGAATAATATGCAGAGTTTGACAATAGAAAACTGTTTTCACATTCATCTTAAACCATATCACCAAGGAAAGTTTGTCTGTGCTCACCAAAAATCTTGAGTTAAAGGCGTGTACCTACAAACATGATTTGTGACATCACAACTGGTTTGGAGCCAATCGTGGTCCAGTATGTACAGTAATTTACTTGTACTGAAGTTCTGAGATTTACAATGTAGTTTACAAGGTAGAACAAAATCAAGAGGTTGCTGTTATTAGTCTTCAGAGAAGGAACATGTGACCTAGTGCAGCGATGTGGCTCACTGAAGTGTTTTTTAATAGTTTTTGAGCAACACTGGAGGTTTATAGCAACAGAGCAATAAGATATATCAAGCGTTGGATAAACAGACAATTCTTGTAAGTGGGATCGGTTCGTTGTTTGTTTGGTTCTGCACAAGAGATTTGTTGACAATAAGAAAAATCATAATTCTGAATCGGGACCTCCGGTATTTGGAGGTGTAACAGTTATGTATGCTACACTTGTTATTCTAGTGTGTCAGAAACATATTTATCATTTTCAGTTTGTAGGTACAGGTTTTAAACATTAAATCAAGCTGCCGCCCAAAACTGACACCTTTCTGCCTTCTCAGCCAACAAAAGCTGATTACAGAGCTCAGTTGAATCTTTGAGGTTTAGTTTTTTAAAGGTTTAGTTACTTGCAAATGTTGGCAGTTAAACCTGATTAGAATTGATGAGGGGTTTAAAAAAAAATTCTGATTCAATAAGTGGATTTGATAGTGGATTTGGATTTGATAAAATGCAATAAACCCTATTAGCGACTCCTATCTGGGGGGCATTGCAGAATGTGGGGTGGAAAAAAAAAAAGAAAAAACTGAGCAAGAAGTCTCATTTCCCCATCTTTCTTTCAACCAAATGCCTCTCCCTGTTTCTCCTTAAACCACCTTTGTATTTTCTTTCCTTTTCATTTGTCTTTCCTCCGTCTTCTACCTTTTCTTTTCCTCTCCTCTCACCCAACTCTTCTGTCTCCCTTCTCTCGTTTCTCACTGCACTCTTCTCACCATCATCCCCCCCCCCCCCCCACTCTACTTCTCTCTGAGATGAGGACTGTCAGCAGGGCCATATATCTGACACAGTGCACCATGAACTCCACACACTCACTCACACACATATCCAATCTGCAATATAGTGTTCACTAATGGGGCAGCGGGTATGGGGGGAATGGGAGATAGAGTCGGCTGGGTGTTGTTGAGTCCATCAGACAGGTTATATAAGCCGGTGACGAGGACTTTCCTTCGTCATAAATCTATACCCTTATAGAAGATACTGTAATGTAAACAACTGCGCTATGAATAACACGGGGCTCCTACACAAGACCAAGCAAGAGCAGCAAAAGCTTTTAAGCCCTGTTAAATACCAAAACATAGAATCAGGTTTTACTGTATGAGTATAGGGCTGCAACTAACTGATAGATGCATCTGTCCATTATTTTCTTGATTAATCATTTATAAAATGTCCGAAAATGGTAAAAAAATATTGATCACTGTTTCCCAAAGCCAAAAGGTGACGTCCTCAAACGTCTTGTTGCGTCCCGACAAACAGTCCACAACCCAACGATATTCAGTTTACTGTCACAGAGGACTAAATAAACCAGATAATATTCACATTTGAGTAGCTAGAATAAGGCAATTTGTTTAAAAAATGCAAAATCACAATTTCCCAGAACTTGAGGCAACATCTTCAAATTGCATGTTTGGTCCAACTAACAGTCTAAAACTCGAAGATACTTAATTTATATGACATAAAGCTGAGAAAAGCAACAAATTCTCACATTTGAGAAGCTAGAACCTGGGAATATTTGGCATTTTTGCCTATTAAATGGCTTTAAGAATTAGAGAGAAATAGAGAGAGAGTGAGAGAGAAAGAGGGAGAGAGAGAAAGATAGAGAGAGATAATTTATTCACCCCCTTGGGGAAATTCAGGTGTCCAGTAGCTAACACAATCTGTATTAGCATATAAATATAGATTAAAGACAATACACAATAGAAGAAGGTAATGCAGGATGCACAGGGTTAAAGCAAAGAGTCATATAAATAAATGTCCAGTGGGTGAGGGTGGTGGGTAGAGAGAGAGAGAGAGGACAGGAAGAGAGAGAGAGAGAGGGGCAACCAACAACCCAGGTCATGAGCCCCTGCCATTGGCTGAGGTGTTGTAAAGCCTGATGGCTGTGGGGACAAAGGATCTCCTGAACCGTTCAGTCCTGCAGCGCAGCGAGATGAGCCGTCTGCTGCAGCTGCTTCTCTTGCCTGCCAGGGTGTTGTGGAGAGGATGACTGACATTGTCCTGGATGGCCTGCACCTTACTCCGTGTTTTAAACCCATTCGATCCATTGTCAAAAGTGTCGCAGATTAATTTCCCGTCGATTGATTCTTGACTAATACATATGAATCTCGAGGACTCTGCAGATTTTTGGACACATTTTAAAATCACAACAGAAGACTCAGAATAAAGTTCTAATTATCCACGGTGATGCTGTAGCCTATGATGGACGGTACGCTATTTTTTGAATGCTGGGATGTGGTTTCTTTCTGACAAGCAGTTGGCAAGATCCATAGTCTGAGCTGATGTCATTTCAATAGCATCACTACCAGTCAGTAACTCATACCACCTAATGTCAAGACTCTGAACTACTCCTTTAAAAACTGATAGATTTATGTGGCACATTCAGCGGGGCAGACTTCATGCTGCTGCGCTCTTCCGACTGCTCTGCTCAGGCTCACTAAACATATCACACTCGTTCTGACACATGAATAATGTGGAAAATACAGAAAGAGAAATTCCACTTCTGTTGCTTCACCTGATCCAAGTGGCTTTTCCACTCTCTCCCCTCTGTTTCTCATTTCTCACACACACCATGCAGTCACACTCCCTCCCTCCCTCTCCCTCTCTCTCTCTCTCTCTCCCTTTTCTCCTTTTGCATATACACAAACACACAAAAAACTATGCAGAGTGCCGGTTCTCCTTGGCAGCCAGCCTCTATCTGGTGCTACAATCCCGAAGGAATACACCATCGGGGCCTTTGACACGCTGCCTCGTGAAGGTTTGCGTGCTGTCACGAGTGATGAACGACACCCGGGAGGAGACATCAAAAAGCTCTTAAAGTTACAAACAGTGAAAACGCTTTGTGGTCTTTGACGAGAAACACGCGCACAAAAGTTCTCAGATGTATAATAAACATAAAATCATAAAACGTTTAATCTGCTGTTGCCTCCGATAGAGAAATCTGATTGAAGCAATATGTTTACAACGAGTCTGGAATTATGGACCTGTCATGTCTTGAAAACATAACAACGTGAGCGAGCAAGAGAAGTTCTGCTTCTTGTTTACGTTGTCGTGAAACATTTGGGCGTGTGCGATATTGAACTGTCTGTAACACATTAAGTTTAGCAAATTAGCTGATTGCAATGTCAAATGTGCTTTTATATTGTTATATATCATTGTATATTAATCTTTATGCTGCAAAAAGCTACAAGAATAAAAGAAAAAGCACACAGATAACAGATGTTACCCGAAAATGCACTGCTGCATGCAGATAAAATATCTGATCATGTAGTGGTAGAAGAAACTAGATAATATGATGCCAAGCGGGTGTTCATAAAAAAAACAATCGTCCACATCAACAAACAGTAATCCTGCTTTCTTACTCTCACACAAGGGTGTCTGCTGTTAGTGCAGGTGCATGAATAAGTTTATTTCATCTGTCTCCTCGGTTGCAAGGAAAAGCAGCAAGCATCGGACCGCTTGTGCAAGATCTCAGAAACACAACACAAGATCTCAGAAACACAACACACATCTATAACGTGTATAATGTGTATCGTGTTTGTGAGTGGAAAAAAAAGGTTACATGTTCAAAATATGTCAAACAACGTGCTTTGCAGTAAATAAGGAAACGAGGCATCTAGGAGTCAGAATAGATCAAATCACATAAAGTTACTGATGTTTTTGATGCTGTTAATGGTTTAATTACATCAATGTTAAATATTAGGCTATAGGATTGAAAACTATTATTTACCTTTTTTTTTTAAATCAGATGAGAAATACAACTGATTTGCATCTGTGGGGCTTGCTCTTCAAGTAAACAATATGTGGACTGTGTTTAACTGCTGAATGTTAAAGTTCAGTCAGTGAATTTATTCATACAAATTAGAGTGATGGTGTGCAAAGTCATGGTGTTAAACAAATAACCTGGTGACTAATGTGTTTCCAACTCCACAGAAGATTTATTGCACCCATCACAGTGATCCTCCGGTGAATTTAAAAACTATATAAATAAAAACTTTAAAAGGTTTTTAAAAGATATTTGGTTTGAAGAGAGAAGGTAAATTATGGTAAAATCCCTGCACACCACTATCATTAGTCTTTGGAAATGCAGATTAAACGTATTGGAAAGTGCGACGGTCAGTGCAAACTAAACTACTGAGCACCACTGACTCACAATAAGTCTCGATACGCTTCAAACCGGTAAACTAACTGCACCACACTACTTTTGCGTCAGTTGTCCCTTTTCTAAACTATACCTGGTTAGTGGTGTCAGGCGGCAGGTTCTTAATGAGGATTTTCCTCCTGTTGCTCAGCTCCTGGCGAGTTTTGGCCAGCCTCCGCTCGATCTCCTCCGGCTCCAGGTCCGGCAGGTCGCGGAGGCTAATCCCCGGCTCCGAGGGCTGCGCTGCCGCCGCCTCCTCATCCTCCGGCTGCCGGCTCTCGGGGCTGTCCATCTCCGGGGAAAGTGCGCTCTCCCGGGTTAGAGAAGAGTGAACGCTCGGCGGCTGGATGGATGAGGCTGCCGCCATTTTGGGTAGCTGAGGGAAAAGTGTGAGGGAAGTGAGAGAGAGACGGAGAGAGAAAGCGAGAGAAAGAGAGAGAGTGAGAGAGAGAGAGAGAGAGAGAGAGAGAGAGAGAGCGAGAGAGAGAGCAGGTGGGAGGTGTGTTAGTGAAAGAGAGAAAGAGAGAGAGAGAAAGATAAAACACCTGAGTAAAATGAAAAACAAAACAAAACTTATAACTAATTATTATTTTAGTGAGTCAAATTAACACATTTTTCCCTAAATGTATTTTTGTAATAAAACATTTATCTATTTACTTATAGCCTATCAATCTACAGATTTTGCCTATATTATCAAATTATACATTTAAACTTATGCTTTTATCTCTCAGTTTGCTTTTTGGCTGCTAAATATATCTATTCCATATGCAGCTGCTTAAATAAAACAAAGAAACTGCAACCAGCAGGATTTTATTTCAATATAAAAAAAATAATATTAATACATTTTTGAAAAGGTTTGAAGGAGCTAATAGTCGAAACAACGTTCAAAATGGGCAGTTCGTGGTTTCCACATGGCATATCGGCTGCACCTCAGACTCCTGGCGACCCCAACTGTCTGCTAAATGTATAGGAGCCAATTAAGATTCCTCATTATCGCCAATAGGCCCTCAAACATTTGTTTGGTGTGTGTGTGCTTCTGAATTGCATTGACAAGCAGCTTTTTTTTAGCTACAGTAAGGATTCTTGATTTTTGTATGGCACTCTTTTTAATCCTCAAAACATCCATGTCAGCTCCAGATATTAGGCAGAAAGTTAGAGAGAGTGAATAGATCATCACATGTTGAATCTGACAAGTGTTTTGAGTTCTCTAAAATACATTTTAGACAACTCTGAGATCGTAAATATATGCACATCTTTGTGCATTTGTGCACAAAGAGAAACTCTAGTTATTTTGGTTCTGTAGCTCAATTAACACATTTCTTCTTTTGGTCAAAGAGAGAAATTGGAGAATATCTCTAAACCACCAGAGCTTTCTTGTTCCTCATGTGCATAATGTGACCATGAATGGCTGTGTGCCTTCCCTCCTTTCTACCCAAGTCATCCAGTGAATGCCAGCCTCGCAGCCAACTGAGCCTGCCTGCCTGCCTGCCTGCCTGCCTGCCCACCGTGGGTGGAAAGCTGCTCCTGGCAAACACAAGGGAAACAGAGCTCCCTGCCGAGTCCTCACAATGCCTGTGTAGCTTCCGCAGGCTGCATGAGTCGCTGACAGACACACACATGGCATACTCACAGTCATAGGATGCATTCACACTCATGTAGGCACACAAACATGTTAGCAAGCACACATCAACCCACTTAGGAAATTTTTAGAGCGCGATTATGCCAGGGCCTGTAAGAGACAGTGAAATCAACCCCCATCATTCAAACTCCATGTTCTTTCTCTCGCCATCTGTGTGAAGCGTTTCTTGGCAGATCGGAGTCCAGACAATCACAGTTGTCAGTGGGCGAAAATGATCTCGCATTGCCAAGTGGCTGAACCAGCGTAACTGAAACGCACCTACTGTATACGGACTGTTTGTCTGAATGCTTCAAACAAGACTGTGCCCAGTCCACTCCAGAGTGGAGAGGCCAAAGAAAGAAAAAAAAAGCATTTTGTGGAATTTCAAACAGAAGAAATGGAAGACCAGCAGCATGTTTATTTTTCTGTGAAAGATTCTGCATTAATCAGTTCGATCCTACTTAGTATTGTGTACACTACAAATATATCATAAACATGCCCTCCTCCTCTTCCACCAGCATGAAATTTATATGGAGGACATATTCTACCTCCAAAAGCAGGTTTTAATTGTGTCATCTATTAGCGCACATCCTGAAACAAAAATACAAAACATACTCTGCTTCCGTCTTCAAAAATGTGACGATTTGCAGCTTTTCTGTCAGATAGTGAATAGTATAACTTTTATATCAGTAGATCTCTAGTTTTGCACTGTTAGACAGACAAAACAAGTCATTAAGAAGTCACTATAAGCTCTAGGAAATTACAATGGGCACTTTAATCAGGAATAATTGGCAGATTAGTCAGTGATGAAAATAATTGTTAGCCGCAACCCTAATGGGACTTGGTTCCTGATACCTTCAGCTGAATCTCAGACTCCTGATCAGATGCAGGTTTGCTTGTCTTCAGACTGTCATGTCCTCATCAGTTAGATGAGAGTTTAAGAATCCAAGTCACAATCTCACATCCTCCAGGAAATCAAAAGGTGTGAAAGGCACCTAACCAGAATGAATCCTATATGCAAGACATGTTACGTTAAATAAACATTGCAGTCAGCTGAAACAAAGCCCCTTTTTTGACAGTTGAAAAACATTCAGTAGAAGTCAGTTTTGGATCTAACTACAGCTCACACAATAGGCAGTGCCTGCTGACAGATTGGGGGACATGAATCATTGAGCAGTGGTTCTCTGAAAAGACAGCAAGGACTTGCCTGTCACTTGCACAGGCTGATTTTGGAGATGCATGAATCACTCCACTAAGTGCTAAACAACGTTTCCATGAGAGAACAATTAATTTTTTTCCTCTCAGTCCCCCTGGCACACACGCATGCCAGCACCATATTACACTCAGAGATACACTAACACACGCTTGCATTATCTCATGTCAGCCTACAGCCGCTCCACACGGTTACACACACTCTGTATCTTTCAAAGCGTTTTACCAATGTGCAAGTCAAACCCCATAATATTGGACTATGCTCAATAAACCAAAGGAAAAAGAGATGTGAGTCCCTTTCCATCTAAATCACAAGAGCCCTGCTGGTGCTTCAGCGTGTCAGCCAGTGATTCACAGCCTTTTGGAGTGGGTGGGAGTAGAGAGGAGAAGAAGAAAGCGGGAAAACGTTCGCCGCTGCTCGCTGGGACTGAGAGTTTGAGGGCGTGGGTGGGCAGAGTGGCTGAACGGGCAAAGCAGGCACCTGGGATGAGCTCAGTAGGCGTCAGGATGGGAGGGAAGAGGAGGAGAGGGATGAGGGAGGGAAGGGATGAACCCTAAATGGCAAAGTGGTTCATTGCGTGTGGGAGTTGACGGTGAACATGTATACGTGTGTGCATATTCTCTACGACTGTGCAGTGTGATTATGGACATCTCACTCTGCAATCCTGTCTGGAGTGCAGCAAGCAGGAGATGTAAAAATGGACTCCCCCTCCTTTTATGAGCCGGTGCTGTGCGCTCATAAATGATCACAGATGCAGTGTGGTAGGGTGGCTTCCTTTCTCTTACATTATAGAAGAGATTAAGGGACATGTGACCTACTAAAAACAGCTGACCTGGACCCATGGGGACAATATGCACAAGAGTTCCCTGCCCAATTCATGTCCTAATTACTGTGGTCATAAGCATACCTCTCTACTGGTGCGTCAGGGAAACTTTTATGTGGCCAGCAAGTCAGTAAGTAATGAGAAAGTAGCTTTTATTTTGACTTGATTACCCCTTTGCTCAAGTTTGTGCAATTTTTTTTTATGTCACTTGATCCTCTAAACAGCTCCGATTAGCCAGTAATTGCTGATTTCTTTAGTTTATTTTGTTAAAATGAGGTGGGAATCGTGTAGAGATGTACAGAGCTGATAAAATCCCTCCTTGGCAGATTTCAAGGTTCAAACTGTGTTAGTGGTTGCAAATGTTTTCTACATATTTTTAGCAAAAGCCACATGATAGGATTGAAAGTGCTGTCTGTCAAAGTGATTTCAAAGTGCTTTAAATTGCTTGCATGCAAGACTTGAGATGATTACACCGCTAAGATGCGTTTGGGAAAGTGGGACTCTGGACTGCACAAAAATATGCTGCTAGTGCATGTCTGCTGGACTAGTTGGCAGAGCGGAGACTGACTGAAATGACCCGAGGGTGCTTGGACACCGAGCTCAGTGTTCTAATTCACAGTGTTTCCCTGGCAGGGAGCAGGAGACGGCTTGAGAGAAAGAGTAGTGGAAATACTGTGACAAAAGAGACAAAAACAGGTCAAAACATGTACTGTAGGTGAGGTATGAATGAATGCTGACAAACTGTAAAGGTTTATAGGACATGGAGAGAGAACTCCTTCTGTCCTTCAGCTCTCAACAGTGCTGAACTACTTCCCTGCTGATGTTCAGTAAACTGAGAGCCCAGCATGTCCCTCTCTATTTCCACTATCCACCTTAAGGAGAAACAATTTACATAGCTGCACTCTATGACCTTCTCTCAAAATAGACAGCGACACAGTACCTTTTCTATCGTTCATTTAAATCAAATTTGAGATCTCAAGATATGAGATCAAGTGACTGGGAAACTAGAGACTGACCTTGCAAAATCACAGATGTTCTTTTCCAATTCAGCCTTCCTACATGCTACAAACACAGGTGTCCCTCTCAATATTAGAATAACTAACTTAGTCATTGCATTGATTATTATGTCATGTGCTGTAGCAGAGACAGGGAGAATATTAAAAAAAAAAAGAATGAAACTGAAATATCCTTTTACAGAAATTTGTGTAAAATGAGGAGTATTAAACAAATCCAAATTAACCAGATTGTTCCCATTCAGTCATTTTGGCGTGCAACAGGAGCCAGACATATAAGTAAAGTCTCAGCACATTTATTGTTTCCCCAAATACTAAATTGGATTGTCAAATTATGCATAAAACCTGCGATTTTGGTGTGCTAGTGAATATTTCTGGAGGCAGGATGGTGGGATTAACTCAAAATAAATTGCAGAACATGCCACCCAGTGCAACAGTGTGGCTTATTGGTGTGTTTTTAATAGTTTTTGGACAAACATGGAGTTCTACAGCACAGGAGAATAAGATAAATCACAGTTTGGCTACACAGACAATACCTGGTAAAAAGGTCAATTCATTGATGGTTTCTGTCTTTTCATTGGATTTGTTGACAATAAGAAAAATATATAATATCACCAAACTAATCCTATAACAAGTCCTCAACAGGCAGGTTTTATGCATTTATTATAGGCAACAGTAGAGAGATGGGGACTGACATGCAACAAAGGCTGGACGCAAACAGGAGATGATGTTGGGGCTTATTGCACAAAAAAATCCGAGAGCAGAGCAGAAATCTGAGAGCTGATGTTAAACGAGAGCACAGAAGCAGCCTGAGTGCGAGGAGAAGGGCTGAAGCTGGAGCCGAAAATCTGTGCAAGCAACAATATATCTGAGTGCAAGCATACAGTTTGAGCAGAAGCAGAGAAAACGTAAGTGCAAGCAGGGGCTATTTGAGTGCGAGGGCAGGGTTTTGAGGGACAGAATTACAAAATCTGAACATGAAATCAATAAATCATGCTCTCAAATTGAAAGACCACACTCTTGAATAAAGATAGGAAGAAAGCCCCATACCCTGGCGCCCCTGTTTCACTCTTTGTAAAAGTAAAAAAAAAGAAAAAAAACAACCCATAAAACAGCATACTGCTCTTTCCCCCAAACCAAAGCAGCCTGTTATATTGTTGTGTCAGAACCATGTTGCCTTTCCATCTGTGGTTGTTTGTACAGAAAAGCCTCATAAATAACTGATAGGGTCTTCCAGGCAGTATGTACCACCATTTTTCCTCCACCCACAAACTGCATGACCTATGACCAATAGCTTGGAAAACATTGGGAAGTGCTTGTTTCTTGTAGCCGGGGTCGAGAGTTTATTCTCAAGGTTCACCAACATACCGACAGTAGTTACATTCTTTCATTTAAATTTACAAAAAAAAAAAAGAAAGAAATATTTTTTACTACAAAAGCCATAAACCTCTGGTCCTTTGAACATTAAACACAAATAAATGTTCTATTCTCAAATGCCTTTTTACTTCTCAAGTTCACTTCCAGCATGGTGGATGCTGGCAGACACGAGTCTTCATGTTGAAAAACTGTGTTTCGGCCAGACAACTATCCCAGTTAAACATAGCGTTAGTCAGTTCTACATGTCATTACAATTCCCCCCTTCTAAACAAGGCCAAGAAGCCTCTGAAGAGCAACTTTTTGGAATGTCATGTCCTAAATGTCCCTCCATGAACCAGAGAGAATAATGCGAGGACATCAGGCAATTTTACTCTGCCGTCAGTGGATACGAGGTCAGGTAATGTATTGAGACACACACAAAATCCCCTGCAGATAATCTCCGTGGTTTACTGTGTGTGTGAAGGGGGTTTGTGGGTGACCTGTTCCATGACCTCCACTGTAAGAGCAAAATGGTCTTCCTGATAATAGAGAAACACCATTGGCATATTTTGGACCTAAATATCAGCGAGGAGGAGTTTTTTAAAGCATAATATTTCTGTTTTTCCATGTTAGATAAATTGGCCGCAACACTGACCGAAGTTTTGAGTATGTGGAGTTTGCTTTTCTTCCTCTGTTTGAATGTTTCTTCCAACAGTCCAAAGGCATTCAGGTCAGGTGTAAAGGAGACACTCCTGTATAATTCAGCATGTTGTGCTTGAAATACTACGTGTTTGACATATTATTACATTTGGAGTTATATTTGTGTGAGTACAAAACTGATCAATTTTTGGTTATCTAATAGCAAACTTGAACCAAAAAAGTTAATTAGTATCATCTGGTGGTCACTTTCGTCTGTCAACATTAATTGAGATTTAAAAAAGTGAATTAACTTACCTGACATTTAATTATGACATAAATTGATTTGGGGGATCTTTGAGTAAACAGTAAACATATTTAAAAGCTGCACTAATAAATGTTTTCTATATTAGTTTAAAAAAAAAGTTAGGTAAAAATGGATAAAATGACTATTAACTTACATTGTCACACTATCACAACTCATATTTCCTCCTCAGCTCTACAGAGCTTTTCAGTGTATTTTCGCTCATTGTTTTGATTATATGTTACTGCCCGGAAATCCTGCTTTCATTCATCCCATTTCCAGAAATTACAGTCAGCTGTTTTTATTAAAAAACATATGACAAACACACTATGTGTACTAACTGTCAAACGTGGACATAATGTACACAGTTGGCCACAACTAACCAATAGGCAGAAGCTAAAAACACATAGTGTTTTCTCTCAGGAGAGACCAAAACAGAGATAAAAAGGAAAGTGAATCTTGGACTTACATTCATCACGTGGCATTTAATTATCTCAACATGCAAGTGAGAAACATAGACAATAACAGGAGCTGGACCGCCTAAGTATTGATTTTTCACAGCAGACATTTTGACACGTCAAAGCAGGAAAAGCACAGGTGCAATTAAGAGCATTAATGATGGCTGCATTCCACTTTTTCCAAATGTGTGACCCTGATCTACGTATAGTGCATGATGGAACTGAGTTAATGTCATCAGTCCTACCTGAGCTTTTCCTGCTATGATGACAAAATATCTG
Source organism: Thunnus thynnus (assembly GCF_963924715.1). NCBI lineage: Eukaryota > Metazoa > Chordata > Actinopteri > Scombriformes > Scombridae > Thunnus > Thunnus thynnus. Next base: position 10,393,411 of record NC_089524.1, on the reverse strand, counting down.
TTGTAAAAATGTGCATAAAGTGGGTTCAGAACAAGGTTTGCTGCACTTCAAGTGTAGCTGCAATGATTGTCTTGTTCCAGCTTCTTAAATGTGAATATTTTCTGGTTTCTTTTAGTCTGTTATGACAGTAAACAGAATATCTTTGGCTTGTTGACTCTTGGAAGACATTTGAGGACGTCACTTTTGGCTTTGAGAAACAGTGACATTTGATAGACTAAACAACTAATCGATTTAATCAAGAAAATAATCGACAGATTAATCCAGAATGAAAACAATCATTAGTTGCATCCCTAACTTCAAGCCATGCCCCAATCAGTGATGCCACAGCAGGTGTTGAGCTTTTGATAACTAATTGAAAACATCTGCTTTGACACTGGGATTTGAGATTGGAGCACAGCCTGAAGGCAGTATACTTAAAAATGTAAACCCCCAGTGAGCAGAGCAGCAGCACTTTGCTGAGCTATATGCTTGGTTGTAGATTGACCCACTAAAAGCCCTCACAAAAATTGTATGGAATAAAAAAAACGAGAGGCAATTTAAGTGTAAAATGGACTTTATCACATTCACATTGCAATAAATCTCAATTTGATAACTTTATATGATACATGAGGGGGTGATGTACACATGTTCCTTCAGTACATTAATTAATGCGATTCAGAGTGTTCTGTATACACACACATATACTTGTTTACAACAGCTGGTAAATACTGTTTAAAAGCTCTCCAGAAAAAAATGCCTTTGACAACAAACTCAATTTAGAGGAAAACAAATTGCCTCAACACACGATATCTGCAAGACTGCATTGATCTAAAAAGATTGCCCTGAAATGCTACAAGACTGCTTTGATGTCAGACTGAACTGAGAGCAGTTTTTTCCGTTGTTGTGAATGACTGTGGGTCTAAACATGACATACAGGGGCAGGAACTGTTAATAAATCTGGTTTATACAGACAAACCTCTATCAGTAACTGGTCAAATAGAATAATGATGACTGGAATATTTCACCCACTACATACATCCAGTGAGTTCAAGAACAGTGGTTTTATGAAGTGAGGATGTACAAGGCAATACCAACACGTAATGTAGGTTTTAGTCTCTCAGCTCTATCAGAGATAATTTATTTCACACTTTTGCAGCTGAAACTTTAATGGGCTCCCATCGGGTGTGTTAATGTAAATATTCTACTAAAGTGACAAACACACAACACTAGCTGTAAATGAATGTGATTTTCAGTCTTAAGTAGCAACAGAACCATAGCAGCCTACTGTAAACCCCCGAATCTAATACACTGTTGTTATTTTTGGTCATTACTCAGTGAAAAGATGAAGTACCGTTATTCTTGCAATCTAGAATTAGTTTACGGAGAGATAAGCTTTCTTTGACATTTCCAAAACACACAATAAAACTTTGAAAACTAGAAGTCTCTCAAACGTAAAAGTGTGTATTAATTTTTTCCAAGTACTGACTTCCATCCAATATGGACCTAAAGAAAAATAAACCTAAAAAAACAAAACATCCAAGGCATCAAAAATATAGTGAGACACCATGAACAGACAATTCAATATCAACCCAAATATTTGAGCATCACTTGAAGCATACATCATGTCTTACCAACATAAAAAAACTGGAGTGTACAGGACATTAATAGCTATTTGTGATTCTGTATTTACACTTCATAATGAATCTCTGAAAAAAAAACAAAAAAACACAACAGACATTTTTTGCACCCAGAAATAAATGGATGCCATACTGACATGATTTGACCGGTTGAACAATCAAACCAACTAAGCACAGATCGGGTCGAGTGACGCTTCATCAGAATAAAAATAAGTGGATTTCTCAATCATAATAATTTCACCTATATTCTCTAATACTATCTTGAAAAAAAAAATACAACAATGCATTCAATGAAAAGGTTCCAGGTGGATCAACATTCATTCTTCACACTATCTCTCACATACACACACACACTCTCACACACACCAGAGACGTGTAGAAAAGATATTTTGAGTGGTTAACCACAGAGGAGCTGACAGATGGGTGTAGCCTCTGTACAATAACAGCAGCATCTCTCCCCTCTCTCACTCTTTGATGAGGGGGGGAGACTCCATCACGGGCATCAATGGAAACTTATTTTTGCACAAAATTTAGCACACAGCGTTAACGTACACACACTATCTGCTCGGCAACACAGGCAAAAAAACTGTAGTAAAATGGGGGGAAAAAAGAACAACATTCTGTATTGGTGTTTTTCTACTCAGGCAGATAGAGAGGACATCACTCAGTCTCTGTCAGTTTCTCAAGACCACTGTGAGGGTCCCCAATTATCCGGACACACCAAATCCCCCAGCAGTGACTAAAGCCAGGGGGATGTTTTGCTGGTGTTACTTTCTCTCTCTTCCATCCTCCATCCCCAGGAGGCTTAAAAAGGCCAGCGAGCGTCCAAGTTCTCTCTCTCTCTCTCCCGATAGAGAGGACATGTCCAGAATAAAGATGTTCGGCACAGCGAGTCTTACCTTGCAAGTACACACAGACCTCAGTGAATCAGAAGTGTGAAAACAGACAGAAACAAAAAAATGTGCTGTGTATGTCAAGGACCACCTCCTCCTAACTGCTCTGACATGACGTGAATAAGGCTTGTTGTTTTTGTTTTTTTACCAATACCCTTAAAAATATCTGGATTTTTTTATTTTTTTTATTATTTTTATTTTTTTTTGAAAGAAGCACATCTGATTTTGACTCAGATTTTAGGTCCCTGCCCATCCAAAGAGGTTTCCTGCTTAAAGAAGACACTGTTCACCACTCTGTATAGTGAACGGGATCCTCTGGTGGAGAGCATAGCTCAGAGTACTGTAACAGAAAGTGAAAAAAGAAAAATGGAGGAAATAAAGCAAACGAGCTGCTCGTTACGCACCAGAGTGATGTAAAACAAAAAATGAGTTGCGCTGCAAATAGTCCAATTTTCACTTCTAGTAATGTAGTGATATTCTTCAAATTCAAAATAAACACATACATTCACAAATTTTGGGGGAGAAATAAATGAAAATGATGAGCTTATGATATGATGCATTAGTTACAGGGAGTGTGTATGTGAATAACACTTGACTAGCTGCAGCTCTTTGCTCATCTGTCCTGCAATCTACCTCTTTAATAAATAGTAGAAAAATAATCTTATTCCTCTTAATAGTGTTTTTTTTTTTTTCTGTATTCATGTGGATCAGAGAAAATCTTTTCTATCGTGAAGTTCATGGATATTTATGTAAAATGTCCATATATTTTCAACCCTTTCATATAAGACCAGCAGCTACTCCTTTGGATAAAAAGGCAGAAACTCTCACAGATGACCAACGTTTTGAGTGTCTATCCGCAGAATCAGGGAGAGTAAAGTTGTGATATAGAATGATAGAATCCCACATTAGATCCATGTCTGTGTTGGAAATACAGTATTTTAACTCTTCATCAGAGATGTCCAGCAGTTTTCACAAATGTAAGGAGTGCTCTGTTCCCCTCCTGCCCCTCACCACAAGTGGAGCTTAGTGGGAAACAACCTGTGTGGAGCTTAGGAGGGAGAGCCCTGAGGAGAAAGGGCTTCCCATCAGGCTCTAGATTTAATTTAATTATCCACTGGTTTTATAAAAGTGTTTGCTCTGGCCTTCCACTTGGAAATGAAGAACTTTGTCCTCCCTCAAGGCTTTTAGGTTCCAGTTGTGTCCTCTCCTTATGAAAGGCCGATGAATGGGCTCAAACACCATTTTGTTTGCTCCCAAAGGTTTTTTGTGTGCTCTTACAGAGTCCTCAATGTCAAATTCCTCCAGAAAACAAACATTTCGTTATTTTTACTGGCCCCGGGTCTGATTATCTTCACTCGCCAGCTTTTGAATGGGGTTCAATGAAAAAAAGGTTGAGATGGGGATGTTGGCAAAATGAGAGCATGAGGATAATACCCATATTAAGCTAAACATCCATTCATGGCGGAGTTTCCAGGGACCATCTATCCCGACAGTACCCACTGAGTGCCGTCTAATCAAGCACAAGTGTTTTTTAAAAATAGTCTTTCATAAAAAAAACAGTTCCATCCCTGGCAGGAGGGTGCAGTTCACACTGAGGATCAGCACTCTGCATCCACACTGTGCACGGTGACTGCAGCTTGCAGGTGGTGCGTGTGCAGCGGGTGGTGGTGTGTGTGCGTGTGCCGGTAGGGGTGGAACTTGTGGCTGAGCAACGCGGCCGTCTGGGGAGGCGTGTCCAGGTCCAGGTCGTCGTCGTGGTTTCCGACGTCGACACCCGCAGAGAGCGGGTCGTTGTTGCCGGGTGGATTCTCACTGTCCTCCTGTGGACTCATGGTGCTGTAGCCTGGAGACAAAAACATGGAGGTTAGTGGACTGTTTTCATTTTAAACAACTCTAAAATAAATCTCATCAGTACGCACAATACTGTTGAGACCCCGGGTTGTATCTTTTTAAAGTAATTTGAGGTTCTCTGCATGTTTTTGAAAACAGAATATAAAAGTATCCCACAATTTACAACTTGAAACTGTAATTGCTAGATCATAACTTGTTTTTTTTTGTTTTGACATTGTTAGCCTTTGATAGTTAACAGTGTAAAGATGGGCAATGTGGGGAGAGACAGGGTGGTATGAAATGCAAAAAAATGTCCCCGGCTGGAATCACACCGAGGATACTGCAGTTATGTAGTACATGCTTTAATCATGAGGCTACCAAAACATCCTTAATTTGCATGTTTTACCTCAAAATGCACACCCACTCAATAAAAAAATGCAACATAAACCATCACCATATTATATAGCAAACCTCATTCAGACACTGATAGTCAAGCAAATGTGATAGACTTGCCAGTTACATGTATACTGGTTTGGCATAGAAATGGGAATATGCCATAGCGAATGACGCCCTCAAGTTGTAGACATTCAACAGAGAAACATTCATGTGAATACATGGTAGCACATGGTAGCACTGAAAGCATTACATTATTCCTCTTTGATGGCACATTGACAACTTAACATATCCTATGGGCAGTTCCTCCTTATGTTTTCAGCAATCTCATACAATTTGGAAAAAAAAAAAAGCAAGCATGCATATTCATGGCCAGTTCCCTACACATTTTGCACATACGTTCTGCCCGAGGAGATAAAAACACAAGCCAACATGGCAGTGAGGATACATTGGTAACTGGAGCAGTGGGAGGGCAATACTGCTGTCATAAAGAAAAGCGATTAGTGGGTCAGAGAAAAAGTAAATAACTGGTTGAATTTTAAAAGCCCAAAATGGAATAAAACATGTCTTAATTTCTGAAAGCTTTATGAATCTTACAGCAGTAAATTTCATCTTCTGAGTGGGTTTCATCACCTTAAGGACCATGAAACATATCAGGAACACATGGTCTGACTTTTCTTTACAATTTTGGGAGCTGATCTGGAAACAACCTTCCTTTCTTTAATTCCCTTAGTGCCGTCTTTTTTCAGGTTTTAAAACGACACCAACATGCTGCATGATGAGAACATCAATCTGTTATTACTGATGAGCAAATAGCCCTACAAGCTTGAGTACCTCGACCATTATATTTATGAAAAAAATTGCCTCCATTCTGGATGATGAAACATTAAACCTCCAGAGAAACTGAACCAAGTGATTTGCGAGCATGTGTGTGAGTGTGGATGTGGGTGTGTGTGTGTGTGTGTGTCATGTAGGTTGAAGTATGTGTGTGTCTGGCCTTGTGTCAAATTTATCGACTAACAAAATCCTCTATACTCCAAACATCTGAATCATCAAGTAAACTCATCTGATCCTTCAAGTTCTTCTGGCTTTTGGAGTTTATAGTATCATGCAGAAGCCTTGTTTTGTATTGGCTAACTCAACATGAATGTTTAACAACTCTAGGACCAAGTCAAAAATTCATAAAGTCCAACAAAAGATCTGCTTTCATTATATTCTTCCTGTCATATGTTGCTGTAAGAATGCAGAGGGAATACAGATAGTAACTTACTATAATGTCCCACAATGCAGTGACACACAAAATAAAGTAATGTCCTGTATGTACCACTAAAGTGTCCTAAAATCCTGTTCTGAAGTCAAAATGAGAGGCTTTCCAATAATTCCCCCTCCCTGATTCTCACAAGATTAGCTGGGCTTTGATACCAAAAGAGAGAAAGCTGACAAAGAACTGGAGAGACAGAAGAATGAGCAGAGGGAGTGACAAGGTGGGGAAGGAGAGGGGGGGAGGGCAGAGAGAAGGAGAGAGGAAGGAAGGGATTTAACGAAAGGGAGGGATGGAGACTTCAAAGAAGTTCCAGACATGGAAATGCCAACTTCAGCACAGTTTATCCCCTTTTCCCACAGAGCAAGAGCCAGAGTTTCAGGCAGGTCTACAGCTAACCGTGTCCTGTTGACAATCTTCAGCTGCATCAGGTGAAGGAAAGCAAATCTCTCTTAATATCAAGAGATGTGAAGAGACAGGGGAAAGCTAGCATGTGATTGCAGCTTGGAGACAGACTCCAAAATTTCTTATTATGATTGGACCTTTGAGGTTTCAGAACATTTGGAGACTTTTCTTCTAACAGCTGGAAACAAGACAAATCCTGGAGACAGTTCACAGACACCTCAAAGACATCCAAAGTCATAAACTGAATGACATGTTGACTAAAAACTGTGTTTAAATGAAGGGTTTGACATCTCGGGGAATACGCTAGCTTTTAACTTACTTTTAAATAAGAGTCAATCTTTTTATTCTCTTTTATTCTCTTTTACTACATTTGTTTTCTACTGTTTTAAGGTATGTTTTTTGGGAATTTTTGCATTTTTTCAACAGTTGACAGTAGAGAGGCAGACAGGAAACAAGGGAGGGAGAGAGAGAGGGACATGACATGCGATGCAGATTTGAACCAGGGACGTTGCGGTTATGTGGTATGTGCTGTAATCGTTTGGCTACCATTGGTTTTCTACTTATAACACTGTGTCTCTCACCAAGAAAGGTGATAATGCTACTTTATGTTTATTATTGTGCTCGTAGTGGGTGGTGATGGTGTACTGGAATGCATTATATTGAAAACTGTTCCTAATATTTTGTCTACTCCATTAACATATATGAGGGGGGCAATATATTAGCAACACTTTTGCTTGGTGAGTGTATATAATTAATATGTCTCTTCCTTTCTCTACATACTGACTTTCTAAAGCAGTTGTAAACATAAACTCTAAAATTGAGCGTATGGAATAAAGCTGGAGATCGTATGTACATTGTATATACAATATTCATGATTAAATGGGTAATTCAAGTCATATATTGCAGCTGATAACCATCATGGCCTTCAGCATTGCTTGTGCATCACTCACTTAACAGATTTTCAGCTCTGATTTATCTGCTACACGTAGCCTGTGTGTGCATGTGTGTACTATCGTACCCTTCAGCAGTATGAGTGAGTGGATTGTGGTAGGAGCGCACAGAGCGTAGAGGAGCAGCAACTTTGAAGCATCAACTTTGTAATGAATTTATTTTAATCCCTGACGGACTAACACCCCCTCTTTCCATTATTTCAAACTCATCTTCCTCTCTGTCCCTGTCCTCTTGCCCTTGCGTTTCACTCCTATTTCCCCTCTTTCATCATTTTTGCATTTCTATATCTCACCACTTGTCCTCCATTTTCAGTTTTTTTTCTCATGCCAGTTAAATAACATGTGATGTGTCTTTCCTGTCCACTTATCAGACTGCTCATTTGCAGATATCATTTGTAAATGATGTTCCGGATTAAAGATTTTCATTTAAATGACACAATGTTCCTATGAATATGTTAAATAATCTCATTGATATTTAAGATCTTAAATTAAATCAGTACTGTCAAAAGATGTCATGCAGCAGGGGTGAATAATCTTCAATGAACTACAGAAAACACAATACTAGAGTTTAAGAAATTAAAAATCAGTTTATGGCCTAATCTAGTCTCTCATTGTCCTTACAGCTCCACCTCACATCTCTTTATCCTCTGTGGCTTAACAGCAACATCGTACATAACACGCAGCTTACTTGTGTCTTTCTTTCACTTGAGCCCACTCCCCACTCTTCATACTTGTCATCATCAGTTATACAACAAGCAACCGAGACACTCATTGCCAGGAAGTGAAGTGATGCTATATGTAGGTGTAAGAGCCCATGTGGGTGAAACTGTCCGTCCACACTCATCCGAGTGTCAGACTCGCAAGTTCTACAAACGGCTACAGAGAACATGAGCAACACTGTCAGAGCTGCAGATGAGAGAAAACAAGGTTCTGAGCTGTGATATAATGAAAAGAACAAGCCAGGAGCTGTACTGCTGCCAAAGATCTGAGAACTAACTGTGGATGTGCTGTAGCATTCAAAAAAGGAATAAGACTTGTTAAAAAAAGGTCATACCTAAGCCTAAAATATGCAATTTTATGCCAATGTAGCTAAAATTTTATCATGTTAGGGGTTTATGGTCTATAATGTATGTTAGTAAAATATCCTCATTGTAGAGAAAAGAAACTTAATGTTTTGTCACTTCTATGGCCCTGGGTCACTGTGGGAGCAGGCAAAGCGTAACCCAGCTCTTCCAGCTCTTCCAGGGGGATCCCAAAGCTTTCCCAGGTGGGATATGCACACCATCCGGCTTGTTCTGGGTCTACCCGGGGGGTCTCCTCAGGAGGGCATCCAGGAGGTATCCCGATTAAATGCCTGCTCTATACCACCTCAACTGGCTTCTTTCAACAGAGAGGAGAAGTGGTTACTACTTACGAGATCCCCCCTGAACATCTGAACACCTCACCCTGTGCTTAAGGGTGAACTCAGAAACCCTCTCTTTGTGGACAGCTCGAGGAAAATGAAAGTCCTATCGTTGAGAGTTTGGTTCCAGAGCCCGTTGCTGTGTGTGTAGGTGATGATGCCCGCATGGTTGCGTTTATACTAATATTCCATATTTACATTGACGTAGCTGTGCTTATATTGTCTCCGCCTGAGGCAAAATCTCAGCAGAACTCATGGGTGGTTATCAGTTGTTTTATGGAGTGTGGGATAGGTCAGTTTTGTGTAAAAAAACAACAACAACAAAAAAAAAACTGATTCATTTACCACGAAGATTATTTTAGCCTGAACAAAGTGTTGTATAAGAATAACGTAACAAAAATTGATCAGTTGCAAGAACCGCCTCCATGGAGAGCTGATTATGAGGACATTTGACCTCCAGAGCGTGGAAAGGAAGTGAAAGCTCATGACCAATTATTGGAAATTTTATATAAAACAGTGCCCAGGGATATTGTAGGTGCTTCTTGTTCTGACTAAAAACTGTCCACCCAGTCATGATTAAATATAAATTCTGACAACAAACAGCAGTAACATAGCTCAACTGTTATTTTTAAGTATATTCAGTTGAGTTAGACCAGGTTTCACCTTTTAGAGAACCATGTAACATTACTACTAAGTAGTAGGAAATCTATGAAAAGTCAGTTTTGCTTTCTGTCAATGCTGATGTACCGCATGATTGAATGTCATCATGCTTGTTCTTCTTTTGTAAACCTCCCACCTCTATTGATCTATGTGCTTGTGAGAACTAGAGAATATGTCTTACCATGGTCACTCTCTGTCCCCGATCGTCCCCAGTACCTCCGTCTCCGCTCTGGAGTGTGAGTGTGCCTCTCGATCACCGCGGCAATAAATCGAGTGTTACTTACTGGAAGTTAGGAGAGGACACAGGTCAGCACAAAAGCTCTGTTTAATGAGCAGATACTCCAGCTGTACAATAGTAAACCCAAGTTTAAAACTGTGCAATCCAAAGTATTCAAACCCTTGTATTTGTGGTAGCTTATGTTACATATAACTTAATTCATATCAATGAGACATCAAACAAAACTTACTGATTCCTCTGTCCTCATGGCTGTCTTCATCCCTCTCATCTCTTTCGTTATCCAGGTTGGACATTCTCACTGACATTTCTGGAGGTGAAGAGAGTGGGAGGGAAGAAGCAGAAAACCAAGATGAGATAGATGCTACTATCCTAATATGCGAAGTATTACAAACATGGTTTATTTATCCAAAACCACAACCCAAAGGCCAGTTAATTTTAGATGGAGTGTGTGAGGATTACAGTTAATATTCCAATTAGCTCTTCAGCCCAGATAATAACTCGTGTACATGATCTTAGCAGCCAGAAGGAAGGCTCGTTTTTGTGTGTGTGTGTGTGTGTGTGTAAAGGTGTAGTTTTTACTTAAAGGGAGGGTGCACATGTTGCACCTTAAAACTGCAATTTAAGTTAATCTTGCCTTTAACTGTGTATGTTTGTGTGTCTTGCCAATACAAGCTAAAGCTGTGGAAGAGATTGAACATACCCTCCATGCACACACACACACACACACACACACAAAGCTAAGAGTATTGCAGTTTTTATGAGCCAATTCCTCAGTGTAATGCCTTGAGATAACGTAACGCTGTATGCTCCACCATCTATTCCAAGTTGTTTACCAAACTATCAGACTGAAAGTGACTAAGACGAAGAGTTTTAATGAGGCTGTAATCTTGTTAGATGTTTTTGTCAATAACGCTGAGTAATTACACAAATCATGTAGCAGATGCTGCTGCTGTGTGACGCTAATGTCAGCTGTTTAGCTCCAACAGCATTTGCCACACTGCTTTAAAACTTTCTGTCTTTCTTTGACACTTAAAGAAATGTGAGGAAAAACACGTGAAGGGTAACACAAACAGCTAGCAGATTTGTTTTCATTGTTGCTCTTGTAGTTCTTTTAGTACTACAGGCCAACCAGTAGGCATAAAGCAGAATTCAGAACAGAATTTAGTGTTTTTCTACTTTCTGGGCCAAAATATATGACAGTGTGCTGTAAAAAGCAGTTAAAAGTGATGAAATTTCACGTCATATCTGTAAGTTGTATGTATGTAGACACTGCATTTCTACATATGTGTGTCCATCCTTCAGTCTTACCCTGCGCTGCCAGTGGTGACATGTGCTGGTGTGAGCGCCTGTGAATCTGGTGTCTGTACGCATACACGGCCAGCACCAACACCATGATGCATCCCATGATGCCCCCGGCGACGGGACCTACAGGTGCGCTCTTGATCATGTTCAGAGACGCCACCTCCTCGTCTGCAGGAGAAATAGAGAAGACGAAAGGATAGAAAGGTGTAATCAGACGTTTTTTTAATGAAGTTATAAAGGATTTCAGATGGCTCAAGAAGTGGTAATACAACAAGCTTATGTCATACAGCACAGGGTCAGATCTCAACTCCTGCTGCACTGCTAGTGCTTCTTCTACTTCGCCTCTATTCTCTCATCAGTGTGAACTGCTGCGGAAGAGTTATCTAACTGCAGGCAGATGGCCAAATCCCCCTCTGAGAAAAGTGATATAAAAACTGAGGAAAAACAACAGAACGTTTGAAATATTGGTTTTCTGTGATCTACAAATGTAACAGCTCTGCTGGTCTGAGGACCCAGAAACATTGTGCCTTCTGAATTCTTTTGTTGTTGCTTGTTTGTTTCTTTACTCTGCTGGATGACATTATACATTGTTTTTTAATGTCTCATAACTGTGGAACCAAGCCTGATTAAAATGTTAACTAGAAGTGCACTGAAGTTAAAAAAAACCAAAACTTTTATTACCAGTTCTTAAATATAACTTGTTTGAGATGCAGAGTATTTGAAAGATTCAGCTCATTTATCTCAACCTCAGACTTAAAAAAACCCATCATAGTTACAAACAGATGGCCTAAAATAACCATTTCTTTAGGGTAATGGTTCAGTAGAGCGTGCTTTCAAACCCAAATGTCACTCACCCAGAAGCCCCATGCTATCCACATAGGGACTCTTTGCGCCAACGATGCCCCCGAAACACTCTTTCTGCAGGGCACAGTATGGCTTGTCTAGATGAGTTTTACCATCTCTGTCCACCATGCACCACTCACAGTCCAACACACCGAAACAGTCGCTGAAACAATATACAGAATATACATACAATGATCAAAACAAGACACACTTGAAAAAACTTTTTCAGAGATTGGCAAAGTGGTAAGTCAAGATTCTGGGTAAATACACGCAAAAATGTTTCTAAAGTGACATTCTTCGTCAATACCACTGGGTGGCACTGTGCTGTTAATGTGTACTATAATGTTCTCGTGGTTGGTGTGTTGGTTTATTTATGATGTTGTTATGAACTGTGCGTGTTTACCTGCTGGTGTATCTCTGGCTGCAGCGGGTGTTGATACACTGGGGCAGGGTGTCATGCAAACTGGGATCAATCACATTCAGACTGATGGGCTCCTGATGCACCTCGCAGCTAGGGTTTCTGCACAACACACACAATCATAAAACACACAAGGTAAAAAAACAGAGAAGCGTAGGTACATATTCTTGGAAAAAAATACAAACAACAACATTCAGCAGACAACATCCATCCAATTCCAAGCATGAAACATGATTACACATGACAAAAGCAGATAAAGTAAAATTGACATTAAAAAGCATGAGCCCACAAAGTCATGTCCTCAACTTGTCAATTTATGCAAAACAGCTTGAAAAAAAAAAAAAAAAAAGAAGAAGAAAAACATCAATGCTGCTTGACACAAAACACAGAGAAAAATCTGACAGTGAAAAATGATAATTGCCTGTCTTCCTGAAATAAAAGAAGAACTGGCATTTGAAACATTGATGCGCTGTCAAAGGCTGCTGATGGCTGATGAAAGGAGGTGGGTGAAACAAGAGAGAGAGAGATGTGAGAGACACTGTGAATGATAGACAGAGTGGCAAAAACAGTAGAGGAAAAAAAAAGACTGACACAGCTAGAGCAAGCTAGATATACAGAGAGAGAAAAAAAAGTGAGGAAACACCCACTAACATTTACACTGGACGCAGCAGCACACGCATGTCCGCAATTCAAATGATAACAATAGGAATATGAAAGAGACTTGCCAGCTTGGAAAGATGTGCATTTTTAAAAGACACCACAGTCATGTACAAGGACTAAAGACATGATATTTACAAATGTCAATCATTAGTGCTAACACGATATAATAGAAAATAATCTATCTGAGAAATAACACGTAATAAGCATCTGATGTTGAGGCTGCAAATCATTTACTTATATTCATTATTTAAATAAACATCATACAATGAATATGTTCTTTGACTTTGACAAGACATGACTTTGCACTGGGGTTCTCTGACATCCATCTAGCATCTATAACCAATATCTCCAGTGCAGGAGTCAATAAACTAAACTAATAAAACAGTGTACAGAACATGCTGGTAGTCTTTATCTGAATAACAGTTCAAAACCTATTTCACAGCACCCTTTCTAGATTTCCTTATGATTTGTTAATGTCAACCTGAAGAGACTGTATCTGCCTGGTTTGTGATTGACAGCTAACTGTCTTGTCTGACATATACACCAAGACTGGTACATTCCTTAGGTAATTCTTCAATTAACAAAGAGTTTGGGTTGTTTTAATTAAATATAAAATCCTAGTATTAAGAACTACCTTTATTGAGTTATAAAACATTAAGACTGGCTTGCTTCTGGCCTTTGTTTAGACACAAAACATCCTCAAATACCTCTGAGACAATGGGGACTGGTAGTTTGTGATATTACTACTGTAACAATCCACACATCCTCAGAAAAAGTATCAGGCTTCATCATAAGCTGTCTAAATGAAACTCATTCACTAGTTATGTAGCCTTCATATTACATCACTTAATGTAATATAAGAAGCAATGTGAAATGTATAGATGTAAATGTAGTGTATTATGTTGCTCAGGAATGTCTTCTACTGACCTGTTTTCAGCACTGGTGAGGTTGCCTGTACACTCGTTGACCTCTAGAGGGCACTCGCACGGGCACTCACACTCATTCTGCTCCATTCTGAAACACACAAGTTACATGTTCATTGAGAAACGTTCACATCATAGTTCGTTTTTATGGTAAACATAATTGACCGTGGAATATTGGCTCTGTATAAAGTGGCTTCCCTGAAATACATCATATATCAGACAGAGCAAAAGTAAAAATCTTCAGAGAGAATGAGCAACTTTTCAGGACAATGGATTATTATTATTAGACACATTTTTTTCTAGCTGAGTATCTGTTCAAATAAAAAGGCAGGATGTGATTGTACATAAAATTCACACAAATTATTGACTCTTAAAGTCACAACTACAGGTGAAAGGATTCTTTTCTGAACTTAAAAAAAGACTAAACATCAAACATATTCTGCAGTGAGTCCCAAAAGGAGTATCATCATTTTTTGTGTGCCTGGGAGCTAAAACAGGTAGGTGAAACCCTGGTGGGTATGTGGGTGAGGCAGAGACCTGTGGCAGTTGAGACAGAGGCGGTCCACGGTGCTGCAGGCGCAGAACGCCAGAGAGTCACAAGTTTCGTTGACGATACCAGCAAACGCGTTGGTGCCGGGGATTCGGGTCAGACGATACTTAGAACAATGGCTACCGTGGACGAGGTTGGTTAGATCCCCCTGAGAGAGAAAAACACAGAGAGAGAGCAAGATTAACAAAGTATCCCACTGGGTGTCTGGAAGTTTAAGAGATGTTTTTAAAAGATCTTTATGGTCCTATTAAAACAACAGAATATAAAAAGGGTTGGGCCTCTTTGTAATTAAGCACAACAAATTAATCTATAATCTATAAAGAGAGAATATAAAAATGAATGAGACACATGACATTATCTACAAAGGGACTTGAGGTATTTAGAAAAATGTGTAATATTATTCTAACTCTGGGGTTATGTCTGTTACATTACTGTAAGGCTGTAGGCTTTAAACTGCCCTCTAACTACCTAAAAACACACAGTAGCTCTAATACAATCAGAGTAATAAGAAATACTCCATGGTTGCAACACCAAAGATGGCCACAAGATGGCAGTGTTATACTATCAGATATTCACATTGTTAAGAAGGACCCTGACAAGTGTGTCTGTGTTTGTCTACTAGCAGATCCATCAGACTGAAACTGTTTTCTGCAGCCAGTCGTACATCCAGTTATCTTCTCTATCTCTGACGTACCAGTATGCTGGTGTTGAACTTGTAGAAGCGCTGCACGGTGCGGTCACTGAAGCTGTTACACAGGTTTTTCTTGACAAAGTTGGGATGGTTCAGGATGTCATTCGCCACCAGTGGCTCCTGCCATCAAAAAGTCACGAGGACAAAAGTGATGAATGAAAGAAGGAAATAAAACATTAGACAGATTAATTAGACAAGTCCAAACTAAATCTTGCAAGGAAGTAGAGGGTGTTTACAGTTTGCTTGTTTATGGATGAGAATGAGTGTGTTTGTGGGTGCAAATGTTTTTTGTCTTGCATGTTGTACACTACAATAAAATCATTCTGGCCGTTTGGCCTTGGTTATGGACATATTTAATGTGTTGTTTTGTGTCTTGTCAAAGAGACAGATTGTTTCATTCATGTGTGATGTTTTTTTTGTTGTTGTTGTGTGGTTGTGATTTTTACATTTATTTATTTGTCTCTGGGTCCTTTACCTTGTGTGTGATGTGCTGTTGCTCTGCGGGGGCATGACCTTTGGGGTCAATGAGAGTGGGATGTGCTACCAGGTATCCCCTGTCCTCCATTATGAAGCACCTACGACACACAAAGACACAAATATATGTAAGTGAGAGCAGACAGTAACTGCTAATTCTTTGAGGGTGGATGGATTAAATCAAACAATAAATATTAACTTACACCTGTTTTACCATAAAATGATATTAACTACAATTATTTTAGATCCCTCTTTTTACCCAGTACATAATCCAACTCATCCATCTGCTAAATACTGCTCCATTCTACCTCCCTTTATTCCTTAAACATTCTGCCAAATACTGCTCCTCTTTGCCCCACACCCCCGTTTGGGCTAATCCTGTTTTATATGGCCCCTGAACATCAACAGAAAGAAGGTGAAGGAAGTGAAGAGAGAGAGAGAGAGAGAGAGAGAGAGGTGAAGACAAGGGAAGAAGAGGGGACTGGGAGAGGAGGGGGTGGAAGAAAAGGATGAGGAGAAAAAAAAACAAAACGGTCGACATAAAAGCTGGAGAAAGTACGTAGGACTGAGGCAGCAGCAACGCCACATCTCCAGCAGCCCATGATAATCAGCTTATCTCTTCTTCCCTCTGTCTTTTTTCTTCTTATTCTGCAAGTTTAATTCTTGCTCAGTAAAAATGAAATTTTGTCACCCTCTAAGGAAATTACAGGGGCAACCATAAGGGAAGCAATGATGTGAATGAAGAAGGACAACAGAACAAATGGGGGGAAAAAAACTCAAAAAGATGACAAGTAAGCCAACCGTCTTACCTGATCTTGTTGCCCTTGTCCTGGTTGCAGATGGGCAGCAGGTCCAGCAGGACCTTATAGAAGTAGCGTAGGGTAAAGTCTATACCCATCACTGCAACTGCATAACCAGGGGCCATCTGAGAGCTAGAAAGAGAAGAGAGGACAGAAAAGAAGACAAGGAGAAGAAAAGGACAGACACAAAAAGGAAGCATGAAGGGATTGAAATGACCTGGTAAAAAGTAAAACGTCTTTGTTAAACCGTTGTTGTGTCTGTGTCTTAAGTATCCTTCAAGTCAATAGTCTACTTTCTACAGACCTTACAGGATAAGATCAACATTTACAGACACCTTCAATAATCCACATTTACCTGCACACTCTGGGAATTACTGTTTACACAAACGACAGACTGCACAATGATATGCTCACTGAGCCAGTACACAACAAACTAATCCTGACTCATCAAACACACCGATACGCACTGTTTGTCTGTATACTGTACATTTGCATGGACCATGGTAAACAGTTCTTGTTACACTGCTTCAAGCAGTGTTGTGGCTATCCTAGTGAGTGGCATTTTAAGCTTGCTGAACTAGAAACATAAACACTTTAATCTCAGCTGCAATTACATGCTTCTTAAAGCCTCCAATTCTCTACTAAAAGAGTTTATGTAGAAAGCAGTCTGCAATCATTTCTGTGATAATTGGGAAAAGCATAGGGTGTGTTATCCTTTTGGTTATTTGGCTTTCTTGTGTCCACACCAGACGTTTGGAGGAATACAGCGACTTGCTTAAGAGCACGCGAGAAGAGGATGCTTGACGATATCTGGGACTGAACCCAGTACATTTGGGTGAAGAATATGCTCTCACTGCAACAAAATAGTTAATGGTGTCTCCTTATGTCTTCTTCAGATTCTCCTCTGTCTTCAGAGATGGTGAGATCTGACTGAAGTGACTTCCAGGCTGAAAGCCTAAGTGCCTAAAATGATGGCTTGGATCATAATAATCATGCAACTGCCACATTTGATAATGAGTGCTCTTAATTTATCGTTGCTCATCACTAGTGGTTCTGTGTAAAGATTCACACAAAAAATTTAGCAATGATGAAATGATTAAACAAGTCATCATTTCTCAGATACTCATTCAGGAGCAGATGTGACTTGTAGAAATAGATATCCCCCTGTGCAGTAATAAACTAATAAAGCAGAGGGGTTTACTGTGGTAACAATCCATGCAGTCTTCTTACCTGGAGGCATGGATGGTGTGACTGATGGTCACAACATAACCTGCCCCACCCACATCCAGGTAGGGCCCCGTGAAGGTGATGAGGCCAGGGTTAGCCACCGCATGCTGGTACCTACACGACACAATACATGAAACAGTCAGAGGCAGGGGTGTTTCATAAAGTTTGCAGTACAATGTACAATCAATGCAGGTTTGAAAACACTTGCCAAGGGCTGAAGTGGAAATTTTAATTATTTACTGGTTATCACCAACAAGCCTTGTGCTCACAGTGATTGTACTCTACAAAATGTGCTGATAACCATCCTAACTGGACAAAGAAAAACAGAACATGCCAGAATAATTGAACATGACTAAAAAAAAATGTGTTCTCTGTTAACTTTATTATTTCAGCTTCACTTTATCTTTAGAGTAAACAGTGATGAAAAATGTTATGCCTGCCTAATATTCTCTTGGCTGTATAAGAATTTATTACAAATCAACAGCTAGACAAGATTCAGCTCAGTAACGATTATGATCCATTTTTAAGCAACATGCACCTACAGTTTGCACACACTTCACTTTAACTCTTACCTACCCAACCCTGTCTCATAACTCCTTGTTCTCCCCTAAAACACACACACACACACACACACACACACACACACACACTCCTTCCTCCCCCTTCACACCCTCCAAAGTATGCCTCACCATTGTCTACGGGTCGGGTCGAAGGCTTTGTCCATCAATGATCCTGGGTAAATCCGGAGCACCCCACTGGGCGTTGCTATGTAACGCCGCACAATGTAGCAGTTGAGGCTACTCATTTCCATTAGTGTCATCCACTCATCCGTGACGTGACTGGTCGCCATAACCTCGTTCCTGACAGAGGACTGCCGAGGGAAAGGATGGAGAGAGAGAGAGAGGGAGAGGAGGGATTGTGAGGGTGGAGGAAGGAAGGAAGAAAGAAATTGGGGAAGGAGTAGAAAAGTAAGAGATTAAATCTGTGGTTGGCCTGAAATGTAAGTTGGCAAAAAACTTTTGGCAAGTCTGCCTCCAGTCGAGCCACAAAAACAAAACAGAAATAAAAAGTGACTACTGTCTATTCAACTCCTCTACTTTCAAAACTTAACTTACAATCAGAAGTGAAATTATTCTACTGTCTTACTGCTAAAGACAGTCATACACATTTTCCATCAAATATGATGTGTTTAAGATGAAGAAATCATAATCAAGAAATCACAAATGATAAGGCTCGGAAAACCAATTTTCTCTATTGCTCCTAAAGACCTGAAAAACACTCCGAAAGATCACATCACAGGACCATTTCAGAAAAGCTTCGACGTTTGAAAGGGGTGATGAGGTCACTGGAGGAGGCCTTTAAGACTAGCCTGGGAATGAGAGCTGGGACTGTGGCTTAGAGTTCAAACTCTAACCCCCTACTCCCCCCAGGACAGGAATGCACACAGATTGCCAAAGCCACATGGGGGTCTGTCCCCTTCTTAAAGATGCAGAGCTTAATTTAAATTTTGTGAATATTAGTTTTAATATTAGTGGCCTGAAAAGTTGGACCATCTTTGTCAGATACTGTAAGTAACTGAAGGAAAGTTATAACCAATAAGTACATCTAAAAACACAAGTGTAAAAAAAAAAAAAATCCCTTGAGCTCTCCTGGGACACATTAATTGTGTGTCAAAGTGCTTTTACATACTTACTCAATATGAATATTTGTGAACACGTCTGTAACCAGACCGCAGGGCTGGCTATGTGCCACGTGTTTGTCAGGTAAACAACATTAATACTGTGTTTGACAGTGTGTGCCTTCAGGCCAGCCTCAGCACTGAGCTGTAACTGTGTTCCCATGCTTGTGTACCTTGAGGCCTGGGTTGGCTATGAGCCTGGTGTTATCACTCAGGTAGGCGGTGTAGTGCTCCACCATACGCTTTGTTTCTGGCTGACTGAGGTGCTCGTAGGGAGAGGAGAAACTACCAGCTGCCAACATCACTGTGGGAGATTCTGGGAAAAACACAGAGAGGGAAAGAGGGACAGTCAGAGGTGCTAAATCAAAGTTTTAGAGCTGACTGTGGATAAAAATAAGTATTGTAATCGTATACTAATCTAATACTCTACGTTTTGACATCATAGCCGAGGTCTGTGGACCAGGTGCTTTTCTTACCGACGGTGGCGAGCTGTTTGAAGTGCAGGCAGGAGCTGGGCTGACCCAACAGGTCTAAACGATGGTAGAGGAGCTTGGAGCTGGGAGCGGTGTTCAGGTTCTTCAGCTGCTTTACTGGGATCTCTGGCTGCACGTACACGATGCACAGGATGAACGATGTGTCCTGGACCTAGAGGACAAGAAAGGAAAGGAGCTTAATTTATGCTTTACATTAGAGATCCCCTCCTGATATGTTTTAAGACATTTAAAAGTACTCTGCTTTCAATAATGATTTGTGTCTGATATGTTATTCCCCCCCCAAAAAAGTTCAACTACCTTGTTCAACTCCCTGATTGAAAAATTATACATCTATGAATATACAAATATGTTTTGTCTCAAATGTTTAACTACTAGACGCAAGATACTACACTGGAAGTTTCAATTTTCACAGCCCACTTGTGTAAGTTTAGACTACGATTAGCATCCAAAATTGTTCTGTTGTGACAAAATCATGGTCATATGTGCACATCTTAAATTCAGATTTAAGGTGAGCACAGAGAATCTTTCCCCCTTCTAGAGTCAAACTGAGCACACACCAAACATCCAAGTTTTTTTTAGTGAAGGGACTTTAACATGAACATATTCCACATGAATCCGCAGTATGCAGTCAAGCAAGTTTAGTACATACACTAAAATACGATACATTTACTTTTAGTGACTGGGGTAAGCTGATGAATAACATACTGGGTGTTGATGATGGTTATTGTACACTTGAGTCCTACATATTTTGTCGAAACTAGAGGCAGGAGAGACGATGACATTACACACACTCCCCATCTCCCCTCTTTCTCTATGTTTAGTGTTAGACATCACAGTCGGTGTTTTATGGGCTGCAGGCGTCTTCCACAGAAGACAACTGCTATCGCCCCACCAATTCTAAATAAATCATGGAGGACTAGCCTGGTCTTTAAATTATGAGACCTTGTTGCTGAACCATGTCATGAGGAAATAGGAGAAAATGAACTAATTTTGTCGTAATTGTGGTCAAAAGTACAAAATTTGACAATATGATCGTTTCATTGATAAGTTCCCTGAATATAGGATAAAAAACAGCGTGGGAACAACAGTCTCTTCTTGATTGTTGCTCTCTAGGTCATTTTTCTGGGTCTGGAACATTCATTTTAAAAAACCAGACACAGCTGTCCAAGTCATGGCAAAGGTGATGTGTTTGAACTCTTGCGCCTGTGTGAAAAAAAACAAAATGTCAAAAGCTTTTAAAAAAGGCCAAAAGTGAAATGTCTACATTAAGTGCGATATTTTTGCTCCTGCCAAAAACTCTAAATGTCAGAAAGCAAAAAGAGTCAACATGGCGTGATGTTATTGCTGTCCTGTTGCCATTTGTTCCTAACACATGACACTTCTGGGCCTGAGAGGAAAAGCAGATTTGAGGCGTAGACAGTTTCTGGGTGTGGGAGCACTTGGTTTTTATTACACTGACTAATTTAAGGTGGCGGAGGTTTGGTGGAGACACAAAGGCTGGGAACATAAATCTCTATACTGTTTTTATACAGCTATACAGAAATGATAACGAGCTATAGACAGCGAGGGAGGAGACGGAGAGAAAGTTAAGTCAGCGGAGGAGTATTTGAGACGGTTTTTGTCCCGTCATGACAAAGGCTCATGAGCCAAAGATCATTCGTCACTGATCTGACTACAAAAGCACTTGATGTGTTTTAAAAGGGTGTAATCCTTTCACTCATATTTATTCTGGCCTACTGTCATTCAAATAATGACAAAATAAGAAATTATTGGTATATAATCTCCATCATTGTTAAAGTTGATTTACAAACTTTATTTTCTGCTTTGGGAAACATTAAAATTACACAGACAATAAGAAAAAGATGATGATGTTGGGTGTGCTGCTAAGTCATGCGTTCTTATTTCAAATAGATTTGAAATGTATGCAAACTTGCTTATTTGTGTGTGTCTTCAAGTGTGAAATGGTGAATCAGAAAGTCATCAACTAAATGCTGATCTGTGAAGGAAAATGTTACGTGTTGAGCCGATTACACCGTCACCTACCAGCTTCCAGGCGTAGCTAACGTTGTACGCGTCTTTGCTGTTGTCCCTGAGTCGGTTGGTGTGCCAGGACAGAGAGGAGTTGACGGGCACAACGATGATCTGACTGCCCAAAGGGAGGCTGCAAGAAATACAGAGCTTTTGAGTGATCACAAAAATACACATTAAATGTGCTATGAACTGGTTTATATCCACGGCTGAAGGTAATTTTGGTTTTAAATGGTTTTTGAAGCTGAAGTCGCTTTTAAACCGGCGTCTTCCTCATCCCTTCTCACCTGAGGATATTCTGTCGTACAGCGGGGAATCCTGGGATGTTCTCATAGTGGATGATGTCTGTGTGCAGGGGAGGCTCCGTCATCAGATAGGGTCGTGTTAGTGATGGGTGCATCAGGGTGTAACCTGGGAAATCAACCAGTTGACAACAGCAACATCATTAATTGGTGCTTTTACACCAAACAAAGAAAAACAGGATCTGCATACATCATTAAAACAATAACGCACCAGCAGCGGATAAATTGGTGGTCACTAACAAACAAGGGACACATTCATTTCAATTCATAACATTGACAGTCTAGTGTGAAATAAAATAAATTCATGGAGAATAAAAATGTGTGTACGTGTGGCTGATATCCGTAAGTGATATTGTGTGAAATACAACTAGTTAAAGCAGCAGCAGCATCTGAATCTGATTCTGCAGCGCTGTGTTCGCTACAGAGTCACAGCATCAGCCGAAGAGGGAACCGTGCAGTTTAATGCTGCTTTCTCCCCCAAAATCTGAAATTCCACTGAGCGGCACAACAGAAATAATAACCTTCAAAGTGTTCCAAAGGCGCTCAGTCGCAAACAGTACTCTCTAATAAGAAAGTGTAGTCCCGTAGTAAACACAGCTCTTAACAGCAGTGGTAATCATTCTGGGAGAGAGAAAGCCCTAAAGAAACACAGAATTGAAAGCCCATCTGTGTTCAAGGGAGTAAACAAACAAAATAACATGTGCTTTTACTCAGTTCTAATAACATTGTGTGTATTTAGTGAGAAAAAGAGGGTCTATATTTATCAGAGAAGCAGCAGATTCCAAAAAAAGTCACAATTCCTACAAGTTTTCCATGCAAAAATAAATCCCACATACTCATCTACTATTTTAGCTTCAGGTCCGGAAGCTTCTTGTCAGCTGAGTATTTACCTAAACTCTAATTGGCAGCAGACGATTTGCATGCCGGCTAATAACTTTAATAGGAGTCATTTGTCAATGTTTACCGAGTTGCTGCGTTAATAGGCCGGTGCAGTAATAAGCTATAATTTGATGGCATATTTATTACAATAACAAACATTTTAGAGAGAGAGAGAAAAAAAAAAAGAGACTCTTTGAATGGCACAGCAGAGGAGCGGAACTCGCACAGCTGCAAAAACTCACTCGCAATAATTGGGTTTTGGTTTGCTTAAAAATTCTGATGGTGGCTAACACTCGTGCAAACCATTTGAGTCAGTAACTGTGCCCATGTTTTATAACTTTCCTCCACCTCTTTCTCCCTCTCCCACCTTCCAAAATCTCCTCTCCTCCACATGTTCTTCTTCCCACCTGCTCTTCACTTGCTCCTCATCAAATCTCCAACCAAACTTTACCTTCAGCTTCAGTTTTTTTTTTGAATTCTCCCTCCTTCTTGCCTCCAAACAGCATGGCACTGCCCACACCAAAAACCTTCACAAATTAAGTCTGGTTGTTTTGTTGTTGTTTTTTTGAACAAGTCAAATTAGATACATATGCTTTCCCAGTTTTATTATGGTTTGGGCTTGGTGAGTATTCGGTTTCAGTTGGGGTTATTTGAAGTCTTTTCATTAGGGGGTGACATTTTTAAAAGATAAAAGATAAAAAACCCAGTGACACAGTTATGCACAAAGGTGTGAAAATGGCCAGAGCTCTATGCACTTTGCTAACTCTTCTCTCCACATTCCTGACATTCCTACTGTCTGTTTTTACTGCTGAATCGCCCCTGTGTTGGCGGTGATGGCTGCAGTGAGCTTTCAGAGAAGAGACAGAAGGACTGCAACTCGAATTTGGATCAACTTCTGAACAGTCAGGTTGGATTATGAGTTGACAGGTACTCTCGCTTTACCTCCCCCTCTATATTACTGAATTAAACCCTTAGATCTGGTATGAAAGACATACCAGTAAAAGTAATATTTATGTGTGTGCCATATAAATGCAATGAAAACCTAGTTCTCATTTTATTTTAGTTTCCTTTTAAATACCTAATTTTCATCTTAGATTTGCAGGTCGCTTGGCGGGAGGACAATGCCACCGAGAGCAGTGTCACCTTTTTTTCCAGCCAATATTACTCAGTATAAGTAACAGAACCAATCTGTAGTTATAGTTTCATTTAGCTAAAGCCTGTCCATTAATCGCACAGTTCTTCAGGCCAACAGAGCACAGCCTACCTGTTGCACAGCACCACTTCAGTCAAGACCACCTCAGCTGAGGCCAAGACAAACCAGGACCGGACATGAGCACTACCGCCCGGCACTGTGGCAACGCACTGAGGCATGGCTCAAGAGAGAATGAAATGCCAAAGAAATGCCAGAGCTACCTAGAAGATGTCAATTAAATCTAATAAGGAATAATGGCTTTGGAAGATGTTGAGACAGACAAAATAAAGTGTAATTCCATTTGTATGTTAAACAAGAACACCAAAACACATTCTTTTCCCACCATTTGGAGCTTTTCTCTATGGTTATGACTAATAAAGATTGATACTATGAATAGGCGCAGAGATGTACGTCGTATGTTTTTTGTTTTGTTAAAGGCCTAGAATTCTAATTTTGTTCATTTTGCTGACCACAAGTTACCATTAATGGAAGGGAATTTGGAAAAAGAGCATCATTTCTCTGCAGTAGATAACCCTGCTAATTCTTATGTGATGAAGAACATGAGTTTGTGAATGTGTGGGAAAGTCCTGATTCCAAAAAAAATATTTGCACTGGAGCGGATTACTAACACATGGCCTGTCTTCCATGGGACTGACCTTTGTTGTCAATGAGGAAGGTGTATGAAGCCAGAGAGTCTTGGTAGTAGGTGACATCCTCCAAGATGTAGGCAAGATTCACATCCACCCCGACTACGCCCAGGAGCAGGTTACCAAAATAACACGGCCGGCTCACAGTCATAATAAAGCCTGGAGAAACAAGAAAGATGTGAATGAAGTTCATGCAACAGCTCAGATTAGTTAGCTCATCTTGTGTTTTCAGTTTAGCTCTGTTGTGATCATATTATTCATTTCTGTGCAGTTCGGATAAACTCATCTGAACTGTTTCATTTGACTTCTAGTAAGTGTTTATTAGCCTGGTTCCAGACTTCGAAACGGTTCAAATGCTACGCTCATTAACAGCTGATTCCCCAGATGGAAAAATCAAGCGAGCCAATCACAGTTTTGTTGGCTGAAAAAGCAGGGATGAGTCAAACATGACAAACATTAACTTAACTATTCTAAGTAACTGCTAATGAAGATTTCATGTCAACTGAAAAAAAATGTTGGCAGGATGGATACGACACACTGTATTTGCAATTGAGTGTTTATCAGGCTACGTGTTTCTTACCGTTTACCCAAATGTAATACTGATTAATTCATGCAGTTGCAACAATAGGTCCACTAGTCAATCAAGAGAAAATGAATCAGCAACTGTTTTGATAATGGAATAATTGTTTTAATCATCTCATAAGCAAACATGCCAAATATTTGCTGGTTTCAGCTTCTCAGATGTGAAGATTTGATGCTTTTTTTCGTCATATATGAAAATAAACTGAATATTTTTGGGTTTTGGGACTGTTGGTCAGACAAAACAAGACATTTAAAGAAAATGATTTCTGACATCTTACAGACAAATTATTTATCGAGAAAATAATTGTCAGATTAATCAATAATGACAATAATTGTTGATTGCAGCCCTATATTTATGTCAATTTAGTTCGCTTTGACTTAACTCATTGCAACTTGTTATGGATAGAAACCTCAATGATCTTGGCTATAATCTAAAATATCACTCAAATTAGTCCAGACTGAAGTTCTTTTCAATCCACTTGGGTCCAGAGTACTCACCGTCTCCCATGGGGTCAGCATAGGGCAGGCTGAAACGGGCCAGGTCGATCATGCGGTTGGGCAGGTTGATGTAGAAGCGACCCACTGTCGTCTCCAGGTTGCTCAGTTGGTTCAGCACCATCATGCTGCCCTTCATCACTGGCATCATGGAAGTCCCTGCTGATCCGGACGAGGACGCTACAGAACGGTCTCGGTCAGATGCTCGGTCGACGCCATACTTCACCGAATTCTGCTCCGCAAGGTCCCTCAGGAAGGCCAACTCCTTCAGACCTGTTACTCCCTCTGAAGGAGGAGGGAGTGAGATAGAGATTGAGTTAAGAAAAGGGAGAGTGAGACGATGACAGAATTTGTCTGATTTAATTGAGCAGTAATATTAAGAACAAAACTGTAATTGATGGCTGAACCTCTACTGAACAGGGTAATTGTGCAAATAAAAGAGGAGGGAAGGGGGGGTTTGGAAGGAAATAGAAAGCTCTTAACTTAAGAGCACATGACTCAAATTCCTACTATAAAAGGCGGTTTTCCCACTGTTCTCTTTCCCCTCTAGCAGTAAAAAAGAAATTCTTTCAAGGAGTTAGAAAAAGATATTACACTCCTGCCACCAAACAGGGGCTGGATTCAACAAGATTCTTGAGAACAATTAAACTCATGCAGTTCACATGGCCAAGCAGTGAATTGCTTGCATAGAACAGGATCAGCAAGCTTTGACTACTCAACACCACTCTGACTTTAGAAGGAAACTGATTTATGGTCAGCAGTTCAGAGATATTTCAAACATGCAGGCCCTGACTTGTGATTCTGCATTGTGATCTCTATAGGCTTTATTTGTACAATCCTTCAAATCTGCCAAACACAACTGTCATATGTCAAACTCGGAGATCATGACACAAATAAATCCCTCATCACTTTTAAGAAACTCTGCAGCCGAGATGTTAATGCACACTTCAGATATTAGACTCAGATTTTATCTTTCCAAGCCTCTAAAGGTCATTTAGAGGGTACTGAATAACCATGACTGGCCCCCACAGCTGTCACCTGGACCATTTGGCATCCCATAACCTATTGGGAAGGATAGAGCGCAGAATGTCTGCCAGTATCCAATCATTGACTGGATTACAGCAGAATCCCTATTTAATGCCAAGGCTCTGCTCTGTTAATCATCACGCTGGGCAACTGACGGGGGGCAATGTCATCATGGGTGGCAATGTCAAACGAGCACAAGGGAGAAATCTCGCTGACAGCACAGGTTTCTGTTTACCTTCTGTTTACCTTCTGAGGGAGTATCTTCTTTCTAGGATGGATATGATAGTCTTCACAGACCAAAAGTATTCTTTCAGTAATCTGAAAGGGTACCCTTCAGAATTTTGGAGTCACTGAGCGGACAGATTTGTTTATAGTTGGCATTTCTCACCAAATCATACTTTGTGCATCTTTGAGGCCTAAAAAACATATAAAAACATATGCAAAGGCCATTTTTTTGAATATTTTGAGACCTACATTGTTGTTGATAATTTGCCAACAGAGAGGAATTAATATGAACTGGACAACAGCTGAATAATAATTGAATAACTTTATGGGCTATTAAAGGCTATTTTAGAGGTAATTATGTTGAACTTTGCATAGCCAGTCTGTGCTGCATCTACAGTACATATCAGTATGTGAAGTAATCCATCATCACCCACTTACTCAATCTGTCTGAGCTGCTGTTCCTATTAGTGTTTCAACTACCTAGCCAAGATTAAAAAAAACAAAACACACAAGTTTGAGAGTAACTTCAGAGGAATTAGGGGAGATAAAAAGTCTAACCTGTGTAATAATATTCAAACAACTCATGTTTATAGTCTAAGCTTTATTTCCTGTCATAACCCCACCTCTACCTCCATTGGTGTTCTATAAATATGGTCTGTGGTGCAAAAAAAGGTTGGCAGCCAGTTTTCTTCCTCCCTGTCTCTTGCTGCAGCATTGCTACATTTCTTGGCATTACATCAACCAATTGTTGATTTGTGGAAGAGCATGAAAATACTATTGTGTAACCCTCGTGCTTGTACATATATAGTCATTGCGTGTGCTAGTAGGGTCCGTGATTAAAAACAAAACAGGGACCGGACACATTACTCTGAAGTGTCTTTGGTGGTCAAAATCTCCGCACGTTACCTTAATGTGGACTGAACTGATGAGAAATCGAACCCGGTGCTGTTGACCACCTTGAAATATCTATGATGAAGGGTTCAAATCTCTCAAATCTAAGCTAGAGCTGAAACAATTATTGGATCAGTTAAATGAAAGAAAAGTTATCCACAACCAATCCTCAACAAATGATGATAAATGGTTTAATTCCAGTTTCATTTTGGGCTCTGGAAAATTGTGATGGGCATTTTTCTGTTTTCTGTGTTTTTTGTCATTCTATAGACTAAATGTGATTTTATGCTCTGCCAACCAGTCAAGTTGCAGTTTACATCCATGTCTGTCCAGACTCATATAATATTTGTAGTGAAGATTTTGAAGGAATTTAATAAAAAGGTATTAAGTGTATTTTCCCTGTATATGTTCACATTCTTGGCCAAAATGCTGATTCTGATAGAAAACAACGTTGTAGCCATGAGAGTAGACGATGCTTGAGATATGGATGTTGCTGCAAAGAAGTTACAAATTTTAAAACGTGGACACTTCACACACATCTTCAACCCGGCAGCACAGAAGATCTAAACATTCACCCCAGTTTCAAGGTGAGCACCCATTCACCAATTCAGTATCTGACCAAATGTGAAATATGGTTACAATCTCCCCTTCTGTTCCTGAGTTATGGTGTTGAATAATGGCCAGAAAAGTGTTTTTGCAGAACATTAGGATGTCACAGTAATGTTAACCTTTGACCTTTTGGATATAAAATGTCATCACTTCATAATTTTATCCTATTAGACATTTGTGTGAAACTCTGTCATAATTAGTGTATGAATTCTTGAGTTATGGCCAAAAACATGTTATGTGAGGTCAAAGTGACCTTAATCTTTGACCTTTGACCACTAAATTCTAATCAGTTCATCCTTGAGTCCAAGTGGACGTTTTTGTCCCAGATGTAATGAAGTTCCCTCCGGGCGTTTCTGAGATATCGCATTCATGAGAATGGGACAGACGGATGGGCGGACAACCTGAAAACATAATGCCTCCGGCCAAGGCTGTCGCTGGTGTGGAGACATAAAAACACAAGTATGTATGCAAAATATAATCAGTAAGTAGGCTCAACATGTAGGGTAGAAACTAATAGAAAATATATTGTCATTTACAGGGCAGCAGTTTATTCTAGTAACCATACACTGCTTTGGGGTGGGTGGTGGGCATCTCATCAGTGCAAACATACACACACACACACACACATACACACACACACACACACACACACACAACTCTGCATTATACTGCCAAAGGACTGCTGATCTCCTTGAACAATCAGCACTTCACATTTGGCAGGGGATGCAGGGAATAAGACACGCACACCCATATCGGGCCTTTCAGCTGCATGCGACAGCATCAGCAACAAAACAAATGCTTTTTTGGATATGCAATGCTAATAAACTCAGAGGACATTAGATTTCTGCATCCTTTTCATCATGGAGTTCTTTAAACGAGCAAGGTCCTCTGTCAGTCACACACAGAGTGAGCAGTACACCCTTTGAAGTCTCACTCTCTCCTCTCTTAGATGTACCTAATTTCCATTCTCTGATGCAAAAATGATTTGTATTAATGGTGGACTAATGCATGCACAGCAGAGGTGATTGTTGTGTGTGTGTGTGTGTGTGTGTGTGTGTTGCAGAGGGAGGAGGGAATTAGAGGAGACAGATGGATGGACAAGGACAATAAAAGAGGAAAAGGAAGCATACACACCACACCAACACACACCCACGCTGAAAACAAAAAGCCTTTGAGGTTTCTGAGCACCTCTCTAACCTTCAGTCTTCTCGTGAGCACATTGTATCCAAGAACAGAGAGAGAGGATATCTAACAAACAGAAACAGCTCCCAGAAAAAGCCAAACAGGAATGAAGCTCCGGATACAGTACGTGCAGAGCAAGAAAAGAAATCAACATTTTAAGTGGAGAACATGGAACACTCGTAGAGAGCCAAAAAGCGGTCTACGTTTGACGCACTTCATTTAGCCTATTTTAAACAGCAGACACTTACAAAAGCTGCAAACACTTGTGCTTTTACTTTGAAACTTTCTCATTTTTGATCCAGCACTATATAACAGTCCAAATTGTAAGTCAAATGCTACTCTCTCTCTCTTTATTAAAATGCAATTTGGGCTCTTTTGGTTCTAAATTAAAAAAAAAACACCTTGTAATCATCAAATAAAAAATAAATAAATGAATAAATAAATATATGAGTGACCTACCATTCATGAGAGCGTAGGTGAGGATCATGACAGAGTTGTTGAGGTGTCTGTTCTCCTCTCTGACCACACTGAGTGTCGCTCTCTTCTCCTGCTCCGAGGACTCTCGAGATGTGATACCAGACGACAGGTAGATGATCACCATGTCTGTGGCTGGTAGAGGATGGGAACACAAATAAAAGCACACAAATTAAGCTAAAACAACAGGGGGGAGCTAATTGCTGGCAGCACACAGAAAACTGATTCCTGAAAGTGCAGCGTTATCACAATTTCACTGATTTTTTTTCTTCTGTAGTTCTTACTGGTACTCTGCTTGCTGAGGCTGGTGGTGTTGCGGAGCAGCTGGAAGGCCTTCTGGAAGCCCGCTGCGTGCTGTGTGGTACCGTCAGAGGCTTTGATGTTGGAGATGAAGGTGGTCATCTTCCTCTTGGTCTCGCTGGTGGCTGGAGACAGCAGGCTCTTATAGCACTGGTCCAGAGAACAGGAGCGAACCGTCTCTGCCACGGACAGGATGGAGATCTGGAGAGGAGGGATGATGAGATTGAGTAATGACCAAAACAGCTGGAGTAACAGATGTTATCAAAAAGTTGGTGTTCCAGGCGCTTTTCCTTTTGAGAATGTTTGGTGCTCTGCAGACCTGTAAACTTCTAAATATGGATATATCTTAATAAAGGACTGTTTCACCAACCTTGTCGTGTTCATCTATGGCGTTTAGGATGACCAGCGCAGAGTCCCTGGCAATCTGTAGTTGGGTGTCAGTTACCGACGCTCCGTGGTCCACCATCACTACGATGTGTTTAGACTGGGGACGCACTGCAGACACATACACAGGCCTGCAGGAAACACACACATGAATACACACGAACATGCATGACCATCATCCTCAGTTAAGACAATATTAAGACATACTGTAAAAGCTTTTTTATAGAGCTAATAAATGCTAAAATTAACAGATAAACATACAGATTAAAGTATTTTACATGTCCAAACAAAACACCTGTAAGTGTCTTTGTCTTTCATTCTCATCCTTCCCTCATTAAGTTTTGTCAGAGGAGTCTTTCCCTCAACCTGGAATCTCAGTTTTCACAAGAGATTCCCACCAGCCTAATGTTATTTTTGGTGGTGGTTCAACACTTTCTCCATTCCATACTGTCACTGCTGAGTTATTAATCCAAAACCATGTGTTTCAAATCTTACACCTACAGTATATATGAAACCTTCAAGCTTCAAAAGTTACAACTGGGTTGTTACTTTTCAGTTCATGTGTTTTGGGGTATAAAATAAGATTTCAGTAGTTTGTCTGGCCTCATAAGGTCATAATAACATAACTAACTTTCTGTATTAGTATGACTTTATTACAGACCGTGAGTGTTTAAAAGATTTACAATCTCTGTTGGCTAGTTGGCAGCATGGTCAATTTACAAAAAAGCTATGTGACTCACTGTTGGCCTGCTGTTAGTGTAATAACGGGTCTAAATCTATTATTTTGTGTAATCACAGCAATGCAAGGAGAGTAGTGATGAGTTACCTCATTAGTCTTCCTTCTAACTTATTTTCGAGCTATATTTTCAATATGTTATAATCTGTGTGTCATTGTATCTGTTAATGTATGTGCATTATCAGCTGTGTGGGGCACAGAGGGGTGCAGAGGATCGGAGGGTCAGCGCCTGTGTGTGTGGTCCGCTGGACAAGGACACACTAACACAGGGTGGAGAAGCAGAGTGATGTACTCACAAAGCCTCATTCACAGTTGAAACAAGCCAGGCAACGTCATTTCTCTCATGGCTGTACGCCAGCTCACTGACTCAAATAGCCAGAAAAAAAAATCCGAAAGACACGATTTTTTTTTTTTTTTTTTTTTTTAATAGAATTGAGAGCCAATGCGAAATGCTTCAGGGAGCAAGGGAGAGACAAAGAATATAGAAAGAAAAGATGAGAGAGAAAGAGGCGTCTTTCAGCGGTGGTCACATAAAAACCCACAACACTGGAGGTGTGAAATTCCAACAGGCTTTAATGGTACAGAGCTACATTCCTGACAAGGGCATGTGTGGTCAGGGTGTGTGAGGGCAGCATGCCATTAACATGCCCTCTGGGCCACCCCACAGCAACTGGCATAGAGGAGGGGTGAAGATGAGGAGGAGGAGGAGGAGGAGGAGGAGAGAGGGTGGCAAAGGGTGAGAGCAATGTGGGAAGGAATGAGTTGTTGTGGCTTTAACCTCAGCCAGCTTATTCTGGTATGGTATTCTGTAATGTGAGTAATATCTGTTGACAAATTGTATGTATGGTGTTAACTTTGAGCTCGGTTGTTGTGTCTCTTTCCCATTAGAACAACTGGATTATAACCAGAGAGAAACAAATGAAAAGTAAAGAAAGGTTGCTTTATACCTGCTGCGGTGCTCGTAACTTCCTTTACAGTGGAATTTATGGGCAGGGAACACAGTGAAGATGCCCTCCTCTGAGCTGAAGTACTGCCATTTTATACCCGGGTTGGACTTCAGGTTGTCTGCCAAAACTGCAAAAGAGAAAGACAGAGAGGGAACAGCAAAAAATTATTAATAAGAGCGAAGGACAGCGACAGAGAAAGGAAGGGAGAAGAGGATCAGGATAGGAAAAACCAGCGAGAGGTGGGATGATGGAGGAAATGGGAAAGGCTGTTGGGAAGGAGACTGAGGAGTTCAGTACTTTGTGTTCAGATTCAACCTTTGATGTGGCCGAGAACCACACAGCCTCAAAACATCTTTCAAGAGGGAGACTTTTTTGAGTTCAGAGGTTAACTGTGATTCCTGTGTGAGAAAACACTCACATGACAAGATCAGTCCAAAAAACACATTCCATGTGTCTGTACGTCACCCTCAGCACTGGACTAATATCATGATATTCAACTGTTAACAATTACTATTGCTTGCTTTCTGTCTTACTGTCTACTTGTTATTTACCCGTCAGCTTGAGCTGGGGGAGGAACCTGTGCTCTTTTGATCCTGTAAAGCTCTTTGAGACATTGTATGTGATATTGGACTTCAAATGAACTTAACTTGATTTATATATACACATTTGAGAATATTATATTACACATTGTCATATGATATAATTGTAGAGCTGCAACAATTCGCCAATTAATTGATTACATTTAGTCGATTGACACAAACTGTTTTGATAACTGATTAATTGTTCCAGTTATTTTTCCAGCAAAAAAGATTTGATGGTCCCAGTTTTTCAAATGTGACAATAAGCTGTTTTTCATTGTCGTATATGATGATGAAGTGAATACCTATACTCTGAGAAATCGTGAATGAGAATTTTCACTATTTTTTTTAACATTTCATAGCATAAAAAAAACCTGTATGCCATATCTAATAGGCACATTTTTGGATGAACCCAAATACCACCCCCTAGTTGCACCTTCTAGGGGGTGGTGTAACTACAATCTAGTTATGGGACCAAATATGGTGTCACCCTTGTCCCTTCTTGGACAACGACTGGCCTGAAACCACATGACCATATATCCAACCCATCTTTGTAGATGTCCCATTGGCTGATATGTGTCTATTTGTATATGATTGGTTGTCTTTCATATATTTTTTTAAACTTTTTTTTTTTTTTACCTTTTTTCATACCCAACTTACTTTATTTAAATGGTGTTTGTAATGTGTTTTATGATGACCCTGATGAAGGCCACAAGCCGAAACGCGTCGGTCAACTAATAAAGTGTTGCGGGAGTTCTCATATCTCTTTATAGCATAAAAACAATCAATAAAATAATTATTTTCAATAATGATAATAATGGTTAGTTGCAGCCCTACATAACTATGTGCATCTTTAGTTAAATCCCAGCATTATGTAGATTGGAACATAACTTCTCATGCTCAAAATGACAATTTGCACTTAAAACAGGTTGAAGTGGAAACATTGTCTTGTCTTAAATCAGGTGATCTCAATTAACCATGTGTGTGAGCTGCTGCATAGAAAATATTCTAACTTGTCTCGTGTGTTGTTTTTCTGTAACTGGCCTTTTCACAGCTATTCAGATCCCTGCAAGCATTTTATAGTGACCGGACATAAAGTACAGTATACACATGTACTCTCACAGAATAAGTTTAATCAAGCAAAAAAAAAAAAGCATGAGCTACTAAACCACAGTGATTTTGATCTGTGTGTCATAACAGTGTCTGCAGGCCGAGCTAAAACAACTACAACCTCTGCAGAGACACTGAGCTTAACTGTATTTGCTCAACACTAACAGACAGATTTTTACTGGGTCACAGAGTCAACAGTATCTTCACAGAGATCCCATCACAAAGCCAGCAACTTCCTTTCCGCTCACTGCAACACAAAACGGCCTTTCACAAAGAGGCGATGGGGGGAGGGAGGCACAATTATAGAAACTTTGGGCCTTTAACCAGACAAACAGCTACAACGGAGAGGGAAGAATCAGAGCGTAGCCATAGGCTTCATTAAAATGAAACGAAACAATAATGCAACTGTTAAAACAACTTTAACACTTAAAATACAGGAATGCAGATTTGGCAATCACCTTAAATCCTACATTTTCAAACAGTATACCAAGTTAACTAATCTTACGCATATAGATTAACATATTAGAACACATCACGTTTGGTTGCAACCTAAATAGATTAAAAATCCAGCACGAATCCTGTTAGGATGCAAATTAGATAGCAGGTTGGAACAGTTCAGAAACTCTAGCTATATGTCTATCATACATTTCTCTTTTGTGTCTTTGCTTAAATCCTGCTAACCACATGAGATTTCTACCTTTTTTCTCCCCTAGAAATTAATAAATGTCATTTTAGGAGAATTAATGGTTTGATTTAGTTAAATAGTACAGTGTTTGATTTCTTGCTGCTAATAAATATTCATTGTGGTTTCTGCATCTCATTAGCTGCCGTATGCGTCCACCAGCTATTTTGCCAATTAGCCGACTATTTGTTACTTTCTGGATGGGGGCTCCTCCTTAGCCTGGGGATGGATTTTCAAATGTCTTTATAATTAAGTCCACAGTGTTTGCCAGACATGCTAACCACCATTCTTGCATGTCAGCTGGTTCTTAATAGTCCCAAAATGTGGTTCTTGGCTTGTGATCACATTGAATTAATCGCCTGCTTAAGAGAACCTGTTTGACCTTTTCCACCCTTCCAGAAATATTACGGGCCAAAGGCGAATTTTTTCTATGGGAGGGGTGGAAAATCATAAGTCAAATATTCGACTAACACTAAAAATCCAAAACAAATTAAATATATACACAAACAGGTCACAGATCAACCGTGAAACCTTCCATCTGCCAAACATTATAAACAATACCAAAATGCACCTTCGGCTACATTTACTTTGGCGTAGTATCACTTTTCCTGCACTGTAGCACAACGTGGTCGCCCATCATACATCATCCCTGCCCAGTCACTCCATCCATCTCTGAGGCTCATATAAACAGGAACCACTCAGTTGTGTTGACAGTAGAAGAAGGGCTCTGTATATATCTGTCAGACTATAGTGCTCCACTCTGCCACCAATGTTTAGAATCTACCAGAAAAAGATGGACAAGCCAAGAAATAGGACCCAAATGACACTCATTTCCTGCAACATTACAACTCTTGACTATTTACAAATAACTCAATTTGATTCATCTGCATCAACATGGATACATAAACACACCGAATATACAGCTTGAAGCGTTGCATGAAAATAACCCATATACAGACACATCAAAAGAATGTACTCAAAGTGCCACACAAGTGCATCTCCATTCTGACCTACTTTAAAAGCTTTGTTTTATGAATGGGGCTAGTGATAGCCCGATGGTAGCTCACTCTCTATCTCTTTCACTCTATAACAGACACAAGCGGTAACATATACCATACATAGACACTAAAGTGAGCATCTGTATGCCACATGTGGTGCGACTATTTCCACTCTCATCACATTATTTTCAAAGTTAAAATCTGCCCTCACGTGATTTACAACATGAGCAGTACGCTGTAAAATAAAAAGTTAACTTCACATAAGTTGAAGCTGAATCAAACATGCAATAACAGATATTTTGGCTACTTGAGTACAACGGAAACAAGCTTTTTTTTTAAGCTACATTAGCATTCACTCAGAGTTATGTTTTTGGCCACTTGATGAATCCAATATTCACTCTCCTTTTAATTCTGTTTTGGTCCCGAATTACTTCTGAGGGAAATAATGGCCTCTTTAGCAGCTAAGTGCTCCACTATGTTCACTAGATATTTGCCAACTTTGTCCGTCTTCTCTTTGGTGATGGGCAGGAAGGGTTCAGTGAGTTTTTATCTATTTTTAGGGCTTTTTTTTTGTTAGCTAACTGCAACGTGTCCTCCAGAAACCATTCAAGACATATGATGGCTGAAAATGAGATGGACAGAAAAAAAGATTGGAGGAAAAAAAAAGCAAATTGGAGGTAATTCAACATCCCCAAACTAGAAGAAACACTGCAAAAAGGCAAAATGGTTGGTTGAGAAAAGATAGTTAAAAACTAGTCCTCTAATCACACAGCACTTAGTCATCCCTCATCTGTCTTTTCACTCCTGATGCATCTTTCTCCTATCATCCCCTTCCTCCCAAAAAATGATACAATCTCTCCAATTATTATTTCAATCAGCTCTCGCCCCTCCTTTTTTTCCCTCTCCATTCATCATTCTCTCCCTCTCGGCAGGCCTCATGCGAGAAGCACTCGTACGAACAGATTCGCTCCTAAAATGCACGTACGAGTGATTTAAGAACATTCGCGGCATTCATCAATTTTCTCGTATTTATTCTGTTTACCATATTTTCATCATCATGGCTGCCAATTTACTGAAAGGTTTTTTGGATTGTGTAATTTTTATTGGCAGATTTTGGCATGGCAACTTCTACATTTCAGTAGTTACTAGGAAACTTCTCTCATTCAGACAGCTGCCTTCTGTCTCTCTGCAGTTTTCTGCCCAGTATCATCCTGGGCTGCAGCTGACAGTCTAACATCACCTGTAGACTATAATATTCTCTCGTCTAATATCTCATGTCAAAGCATTTATTTCTGTCACTGATGACATGTCAGCTGGATTCAATAGTTTCTAATTGTTTTGGGTCTCCTACTACTAACACTCCTACATTTTTGTCCACTGATTTCTGAAAACAGGATTTGAAAGCTACGCAGTGTTTTTACTCTTTGGGAACTTTTTTGTGAATGAAACTCGCCCACAATTGGAGCCAAACATGAAGCCTTATATGGCAATTTTAGGGGCGTGGATAATGCTAATTATCACATCTCATGAACGCGCACCTCCTCGTGAACAGGTGGCTTTCATCAGGCTGAAATGAGCGATTTACGACAAGTGCAGGCAGTTAAGAGGTGTCTGATGAATCCGAGTTGGAACACTCATACAAGAAAACCTCACAGAAAAAAAAAAGTAAGAGAGTTTTAGGATAAAAATACGAAAACGTTCTTGCACGAGGCCCGTTTATCCCACACCCGCTCCCTCCCTTTCCTCTGTAGCTGCTTGTTTAGACTGGGCTGAGACAAATGGGAGAGAATGAATACGCCGGGAGCATGAAGGTCAAGGAGGGCTGAGTGTGAGGGACAGGGAGAGGAGAGGGGAGGAGGAGGGGTAACTTGAACTTGCCGTGACTGGCTTGTAAGGAAAATAAAACAGCGGCGATGGTGATGTGTTATGAATGGCAGTCATTATGAATGGTTTGCAGAGAGAAGAGCAGGCTGGGATGTTTGGAAAAAAACAGGAGGTGGGGTGGGGGCAGCAATGGGATGGCAAGAAGAAGAATAATGATATTGAAAGTTTCCCATAAAAAAGGGGACTAAGAGAGGGGCAACCACAATACCCAGTCTGCCATGGTGGAGTAAAGGGTTCAGTATGCTTCAGTGTTGTGAAGCAAAAGTGTTTATAACTGTTCACAACTGGACACATCTGGCCAATCAATGGGCAAAGCAAGCATGACTGTCAGATTGGCAGTTTTGGAAAGTTACAAAAATTGTTGGACACATCCCTACCAATTCTAGCATTGGAAAGGTGTTTGGGGAGGAGTATACCTGACAATGTTTGTGGATCAGACAAGCAAGAGTTCTCTTGACAAGAACTAAAAAAGCAAAACTTTGCCACCGTTTTGTGTTATTTTGCGATATACTGTTGTAAATAAGCTAGCCAGGAACCTTTTTTTTCTCCCTGAATTAATCTAAAGGTGCCAACCAGCTCCACAAACCAAATAGTTTTAGGTATTAGATTACAAATGGATATGTTTTGGTTGGAGCGTTCATTAGCATGCGGGTGAGCAGGGCCTGACAAGACAAGTAATAGAGAAACAGAGCCCTTCCCATTGTAGTTATGTGGAATTTGACAGAGATTCGAGTCTTGGTTTGTGTTTGACTTTGGTGGTTGAAGTGATGCTTTCATGCAGAGAACGGTGGTGATGGGTAAAACTAGCAGAAACTAATGAGATTTGACAATTGCATGATCTCACAAATATTATGGGGATTGGTTGAATTAGCATTCATTCTTGTGATCGATTTGCGAATTCCTGGGGGGAATTGCGTTTTGGACTGCCCCTGGGAAGGTTACCAGAAAGAAGGGAAAATGGTGAAATATTCCAGGAAATACAAGCCTGTATGTGTCACGAATGCATGTAATACAGCTTGATGTTTCTTCTCTGGAAGCAGACAGAACACATCGCTAAGCAAGCAATGGCAACAGAACAGGAAAACCAGCAGGGGAAAGTTGGCCTTTGCCCGATTTTTAGTCAGTTTAGTCCATTTTTTTTCGTAATCAAATGCAGGCTGACATGTGTGGTGCAGACACATGCGGGTTTTACATGGTTATAATCTGTAATGTACTTCTGCAATCTTGAGCTTCAATAAATGTAATGTGGGAGCGGTGAGAACCCGATCAAACGGTTTTCCATTGCTCTTTCTAATATGATTTGTGTGGAGGATGTTGAGGTTACTTGTCTGTGCTATTACAATATGAACAAATTTTCATTTGAGGTAATGTGAGGACAGAAACAAGGACAGAACTGATACACCACAGCGACCGGGTGATAAAACCACATATTACCTGAATACAACTGCAGATTTCATAGTCAAACTAAGAGCATTTGATATCAGGCTATAAAAAAAAGCATTTTAAAATCAAAGGGAGACAGAGAGAGAAAGGGAAGAAAGTGAGATTTTCATCTCAGATTAATTTTCTCTCCTTTTTAACATTTCAGAAGATGAAAAAAGATAATACAACTTGTTAATTAAAAATGGTTGCCATGGCAATTGCAGTTCAATTATTCACCATTTGGTGTATAAACTTTAAATGGTGTAAGCTGTGTGTGTGTCCATAATAAAAAATTCTTTCTGCTTCATGTGCTGTGTATGTTTGTGTGTGTGTGTGTGTGTGTGTGTGTGTGTGTGTGTGTGACAAACCTGAGTTGAGGTCTCGTCCAGGGTTGAAAGCTCGGCTGTTGACGGTGGGTGAAAGTCTGTCACAGCAGATGGTCTTGGAGACGTTGGTATTGAAGTTTCCATCAAACCTAAACACACACAAACAGGCAACATTTGAGAATTTATAGAGCGTGTCCAACTCATTTGTTGGTGGAGCAGCTCTGGCTTTTCTCTCAGCACTAACAGATTTACTACTCCGCTGCTTTATGTCCAATAAAACCTAACTCACAGGTTTGCACATACCTCTGACTTGCGGTAATGTTGACGTTAAAGCTATTGACATCAACGTGATGTATGTGAATTGTGATGGAATCTACGTGAAACCATGAAATTAATCAAATTACACAAAACATCTGTTGGAACTTTTACACATTGCTTGTTTCATTTGAGCTAAATTGTATCATTGGCTATATCATCTGTTGCCCAGGCCTCATATTAAAGTGGGAGTTATGGCTAGTGAATAATATTTTCCATGGAAAAACTGCTTGAATTCTGCTTTTCCCCCAACAAAGCTCATATCCAGTTCCCTGAATACATCTGAATGTGATTGTAAGAAGGGCTCGACGCTTAATTCAATAATTCAAATCATGTGTCACAGAGCCACAACTCAAACTGGCGGTCTTTCTGTCAAAATGGAAATATTTTATTCCCCTTGTGTTATTTTACACAGAACACCAAATGATATAATTATGCTGACAAAACAAAAGTAGCAGTAAAGTCACTGTGTGCCATTGAGCCATTGTGCTCCAGTGGTTATAGTGGTTAATAGAACAGATGGAAAATCTCATTTTGATTATTATGCTGATATTCTCTCTGGTTAACATCATATAAATGAAAAGACGATATTAAGGATGCTAACAGATAAGAGGGGTGTGAAGAGTCATTGCTTAAGCCGTGAAGGTTTGATTTAGGTATTTAAAGAAAGCCATACATGCAATTAATGGAGCAGCATATCTTTATTTTTGACACAGTTTGATATACTCATGTGGTAATGCAGTTTAGAACTAGGACTATTTCAAAAACTGTGTTGTACGTGTCTTCAGGTTCTTATAAGAAAATCATAAATATGAAAGCATGTTAGCCTACTAACATTTGCTAATCAGCTAAGGTCGTTAGTTCTGCAGGTAGTGGGTCATAAACATTTAGGAGATAAAAGTGATGAGAACCAGGAAGCTATGATCAGTCTTGTAAATGTTTGAAGGAATTATTTTACACCAGCGAAGCCAAACAAATACAATCTCAGGGCTGATCAAGAATCTAATTGTTTGCCTGCTCCTTTGTACTCAAGCTTATGTGGGTTATGTTAATGTTATTTTTATTTATTCTAAAATTTCATGCGCCACGGAATTTAAGTCTTTCACCAAACAGTTCATCCTGATCAACCGGGCTGAAAACAGCTGATTAATTGAAACGCAATTAAACAGCATAGTAAGGCAGACAATCATATGTGGGTCACAGCATCTGCAGTGAACACTCTCTAATCTATACCTCTTAAAAGGCCTTAAAGAAGTCAGAGAGAGAGAGAAAGAGGGAGCTAAAGAGACACAGACAGGAGGAGAGTTGCTTGCTTGCTTCATAAGGTTGGTGCTGTGACTGGTCTCCACTAGAAGCACTGGTATAATTTAAATGTATTGTCCTTGAGCATATACACATACCCAAATGTGTTAAAGAGGTGTCAAAATAATGAGATGTGTGTTGCAATCAGCACATCTTAAACACTGCCGCCTTTCTACAAACATTCTCACACGTGACGGATCATTTTTCAGTATTTTGTTTAGTGTTAAGCAACAGTACAAGCAATGTTATTTTAAAATGTTCTATATGTGTGTGTGTTGATGGTAAAGCATGGAGTTCATATATCTGGAGTTAAGAGCTGACAAAAGAGGAGGTATGCAGAGGAGCCGCCTGCTCTGCACTGCACCAAGGCTGCAAGCTTTGATCCTTCCTTCACTCCAACCAGACTCCCCCCACTGGCTTAGCAAACGTACGGACACACATACACTACACACTGGTTGGCTCCCTCAGCTTGCAGACCTGGCACTGGCCCGGTTTGATTGACAGGTGCTGTGATGTGTAGGTTTCGTTTGAACTTCACTCATTTACTGTCCCATAAGGCCAAAGTCATTACTATTCTCCTTCAACCTATTTTGCATAGAAGGGGTGGGCAGGACGCTCAGCAAAATGTGTTCCAGATAAAAAATACATTTGCAGCCGCTTTGAATTCTACATCAAAAAAACACAAGAGAAACGAGAGAGAGAGAGGGAGAGAGAGAGAGACGGAGAGAGCAGGGAGGAGGGCTTCGATTCTGATCAGACATCTTAATGAGGGCAGACAAATCTGTTCTGCAAAAAGGGTGGACTCATCAGACACAAGCACAAACAAGCTGGATTTGATTTGCCAAATATAAAAATAATTGTGTTAGCCCAAACTCTTATTCATGAATGTTACAGGACCTCTGCACAATGCTTTAAATAATTCTTCCATTAGATATGCATATTAATAATGTATTGTAGGAATGCTTGCTTGATTACCATACCTCCTGAAAGGGGAATGTTCTCTATGCGGTAATTAGCAATAATCCTGAAGACACGTCAAGGGTTAGATAGCACCAGTAATGGACCTGTTATTGTCCATAAGAATCCCTTTAATTTATTGATGTTTTTTTTTAAATTTTCACTAAAAACTAAACATTTTTTCCCTGTTTAAACTCTGAATTATACTGAAATAAACAATGCATCAGTTCTAGAGACACTAGAGATAAAAACACAAAGTCATGTGTCATGAAGCACAGAGTGAAACAGGCCGACACTTCTAAATAAGGCTGCACCTGTCATGTTCAACAGTTACAAGCCATCCACTGTTTATAAAATCCATTATATTAAGCTGTACCCTGCTGCAGAAACCATGTATATCTACAGAAGAGGCAATCATATGCCATTCAAACAACCTAGTGAGTACAATTACCTTGAAGAGGCTTGCCGCTGTGCGAGCTCCAACATCAAGAGTAATACCATTTCTAATGTGTTTGCAATCCCTCGGTGAATAGTAGCAGTAAAGCTGGAAACACACTAGCTGTAGAATCAAGAGTGCTTAAAGAAAGGCCTTTCTAGCTTTCACATTATCCAAACAGATTTGATTGTGGTATCAATATGCAGAATGGAGGGTGGAATCTTGTTTGGTGTCCAGCAGCTTTTGGGCATCTGGGGCTCTAAATGGTAAGTGCTCTCACACGAAGCGAGACACTGGAGAGAAACTTCGAGTGGATTTTAAATGCATTAAACTGAGAGGTGTTTCTAATATGATGCCAACCTCGTGTATGTAAATGGGGATGCCATTAACTAGGCCTCAAAAATATTGGGACACATTGAAAACAAAAAAAATTGAGCTGGTAAACTTATTGTTTTTTACCGTTGATTTGATTTCTTTTAACACAGAAAAAAATACGGCCACACAATGTATCACTAAAAATCCACGTGAGAATGTTCAGTCCATTCATTGGTTAGTTGTGTCTGGGCTGGGAGCAAGAACATAAATACAGGAAAAAGGTCCTGAAAAAGGTCCTCAGCACTAGTCCAGGTTGACTCTCTGGCTAACTGCTAACAACTGTTGAGCTTGCTCATCCACATCCCAGTATGCAAGCCGTTTAACTCAAACTTAAAGAGTACGCCTAGTAGTTGGCTTGGATCGAGGTTGGATCCTGCTGCAAAAAAAGTTATCTTGGTGTTTGGGAATGCACCAAGATAACCTCTTGAACTGATCTCAATATGGTGGTTTTGGTTCACATCTGAGAACGATTGCTGTGTTCAGATCTGCCCAAATGAATCATACCAAGAGGGAAAACGAACTGCAGTTCAACATAACTAAACAAGGCAGGTTTGAAAAACACCCTTATCACACCTACTTGGGAGAGTAAAGGAGGATAAACTAGGATCAATCTGAAGGTGTCATCAAGGATGGAGAGCAGAGTAGGCCAACGGAGCTAGTGCCCTGGGGCTTCTGACCAGATGGGGCTTCTGCCCTGCATGGCCAGAGGGTGAGGCCCCTTTTGGCATCACACCTCTGATGTGTGTAAGCACAATTAAAAAACTGTGAAGAAATACGACAATGTGAAGTAAGGAATTCTGGTTTCTCTTCGTGGGTTGCAGACTGCATATGTGAGAACACAAGCATGATGGAATGACTGTTTTTTCTACTTGTCCACTAATCGGTCTTTAGAGCATTGGCGGACTAAGAATGTTTTACTCCATTACTTATTTTTATGGGGAATGATGTAAATATTACTATTTTC
Organism: Thunnus thynnus; assembly: GCF_963924715.1. NCBI lineage: Eukaryota > Metazoa > Chordata > Actinopteri > Scombriformes > Scombridae > Thunnus > Thunnus thynnus. Next base: position 10,349,455 of record NC_089524.1, on the reverse strand, counting down.
TCATGACTCGCAATGATGTCATTTCAATGGCATCCCAATAATATTCACATTTAGGCTCTGGTTTCAGTAAGAAGTAGAATTGAGGAGGTCTTACTACATAACTGTGTTCATATGCTGAGGGACGGTAATATAGTGGAAATTGTTTACTGGTATTATTCTTTGGGTTAAACCCAGTAACTGATGCAGTGAATATTATTCAGAATGTGGACCTGACTTTTTACACATGTTGCATTGGAAAGCAAACCAAGCACTATTGTGTGGAAAAAATAAATATTATGTGCTTCTTTATATATAACCAATGAAATATGGGTTTGGTTGTATTGCTGAGTGGAAATACTGATATTGTATAAATCAAGTTTGAATGGGTCTAATAGCAGAAACAGACTAGGTAGTGGTGGGGACCTCCTAAGACACTGGGCCCAAAGACCTTCGCACTGCTTCATCGGCCTTTGATATCAACGGAGGAGGGGAGGAAGGAAAGAAAAAATTGGAAGGATCAGTGGGAAAGGAGTAGATCAAGAAGGGGAAACAGAGAGGATGTTGAGAATATTAAATAAACTAGTGTAGGAAAGGGAGTGAAAAGTTTAAGGGAGGCAAGGACAGAAGAACAAAGAGAAGGAGAGTGAGGGAGGAAAGAGGAAGAGGTTGACATTAACAGAGGCATGTGGAGAGGGAAAAAAAAAGTTCTGATAGTTGCCCAGCATTGACATCTGTTAAGGTCACTTAAACAAACCCCCTCCCAACCTGCCTGGTATTTTGCCATCTCCTTCTCTAATATGCAAATAGAGGTATCATCATCCTGCTGATTGAGCAACCAGATGATAAGCTTGATCTGAAGCTATCTCTGAGTAACTGCTCACTGGTGCCACATATACTCTTGATCTGGACTGTAAATCTGCCAATTGCTCAGATGGTGAGAATTCTTCTTTAGAAACATGAGCTCTGATTAGCTCTATGGTATCTTTCATCTTAATGTTTAATTTATGAGTGAAGATACTGCAAATTCCTGGAGCAATATCATCCTTCATATGATGTTCCTACATATTGTATGGCAATACTTTGATCACTAGAGTAAGATAGGAATGTGTTGTGTTCAGCAACAGGTTATTTTGGTTATTTTGTCAGTAGAGAACAAAGCAAAAACAAGGGTGCAACACAACATAGTACTTAAAAGATGAATAATTATATATTTTATTTATAGAGCACTATACAAGATACTCAAAGATGCTTTTAGCTGAGCAACCTGCATTTTATGCTTTAAATATTATTTTCTGTGCTATGAGTAGAAGCCACTTTACACAGCCAACAAATAAACTGTCACAAAACTTAAACATTGTTCTAAAACCATATAAGAAACTCATGCCAAAAAACACAAGTATCTTATGTTGATGGTGCTGGAAAGTCAAATCTTGATCCATGAATATCTTTTAAATACAAGAAAGATTGCAAAAAGTGTTTCCTTACATTGTTTTGGACACTGTAGTCAAGGTAAGACTTGTAAAAAAAAAATTGGTATGCATTTTTTGTGAATACAGGTGCTATTTGTAAGCCAAGGGTAAAACACCAAGCTTTACACAGAGGTAAAGAGGTTTATCATACTGCCAGTTAAACACTGACATGTGCATGCCTGCAGGCAGCTGGGAAAGGCCCTGTCATCTTTAGGGACACATTTTCTTTCTTTCTTTCTTTTGTCCGAGGCAACCATAATGGTCACACATTCTGATTTTGGTTTCTACAATTTCTATTTTGGAGATACAGTTGTTTGCTTGTGTCTACACCAGACTGTTCAGGATCACATGAGTAGCATTTTCCTTGCACTGTCAGTTTAAAGCTTATCTCTAAATCTACTGATGAAATGAAACCACTAAGTGCCGCCTGGGCTGCTTCCAAGCACACTTCTCACTTTTACAACTGCAGATCAGTGAAACTGTTGAAATGAGGACCTGGAGATCACATGTTAAAAATATAAACATATGGACACTCATGCACACACACACTAACTGTACAAGACACATTCATTTGCTATTTTCAGGTACAGGCTGGCGTTGAGACCCAGCAGTGATTAAAGCATACCACCGGGTGCTAAGCACTGCCCTCGGTGGCCTTCCTGCGAAATTATAGCCTGCTAGCTTGACGGCTAACAGACATGGACACCCTGTGAACCACCTGATCCCCTCTAAACTGGATGACCTGACCGAGACCCCAAGAAGCAGCTGATGTCTGAGCCTGATGAAGGACACTCTGAACTATACTACAGAGAGTTTAAGTCCTACCCGGATTCTGGGCTAGCTCCTGTTCAATCAACTGCATTGCACATACCATAGACGTTTACTTGCCAACATGAATCAGTAGTTTTCTTTGTTTCTATATTCTAAGGTAAATAGGTAAAGTAACAGTGTGACTGTTTAGGAAATATGCTTTCACTGTCTTGCTGAGAATTAGATGAGAAGATGATACCACTCTCATGAGAACTGAATTTGGAGCTGGAGCCAGGGGGGGATTAGCTTAGCTCAGCATAAAGACTGGAAGCAGGCAGAAACAGCCAGACTGAAAAGGTTTCATAAAGGTGCTGTGACTTTCTGGAGTCTCTGCCGGTTGTCTTACACTTGGCGAATGTATGCCAAGAGTTAGAGGTGTTGGTATACATGTATTTGAACTTCGGACAGAGCAAGGCTAGCGTTTTCTTCCTGCTTAACATCGTTATGCTAAGCGAAGCTAATTGCCTCTTTGCTCTGGCTCCACCGACAACAGAGTAGCATCAATCTTCTCTTCCAACTCTTGGCATAAAATGAATCAGCATATAGGAAACTTTTTTTAAAAATTTTGTTAACATTCAACAAATACAGCCACTATGAGTCTTTAAATACAATATTAAATAAAAAATAGAAAAAGATGCTTTAGCTAGATTCCCTCAAGCAGAGTGTTCAGGAAGGGAGAGTAAAATTATTCTACTCGTTCCTAAAGTATCTCACGATCCTGCATAAACCCCCCAAAAATGAAAGCGAGGAAGGTATGTGCCTTTTTCCATCCCTGAGGAAGATCCTTTGAAGTTCAGGGATCTATCAGACTCAGTTTTGGTATGTCCAACCCCCCCTCCAAAACCCATACGACTCCTCCTGCATCATTCCATCCTTTCTATCCGGGTCTTATATAATCTTTTTGCAGCAAATTTTTTTGTCTTGACTGTCTCTCAGAGCCGTAAATCCATGGCTTTAGACTGCACATGTCGAGACATAAATACAGCGCGTTTACATGTGAACAAGTGTTGCATGTATGTTTGGCTACAGGTGGCCAGTGGCCCTGAGCCAGGCGGCCTCCCCTCTGCAGGACTGAGGGAAAGACAGGTGACCTTGCAGCCTGTGAAGTCTGCAGTGCAGAAACTTCAGAGAGTAATAACTGGTTGCATCGGCTGATAAAGGGTGAGGGAGATAGGCAGAAATGGAGAGAGAGAGAGAGGGATGAAGGGTAGAGACAGCTGCTGCTCTGTAGATTAAACTGAAAGCAGCTCTCCCCCTCTTTCTCTGAGCTTTGCTTTGAACTGTTTTTGCCTGCTGGAATTGGTGATTGGCTGAAAAGCTGGGTCTACATTGTAGGCTGGGGCAATTTTAAACTCTCTCAGCACCATACTTAAAATCTGACATATTCAGTCTCACACCCAGTTTGATGGAAACAGACTAACACTCTTGTCATGTCGGAACCCTTTTCACAAAGCCCCATTGCTTATTTTGGTGCCCAAACTATTTTTTAAGAAACACAATGAAGACTAATCCTTTTCTGACAGTGCTATTAACCGTATACTGAAATTGAAATTCGTGTCATTTTGTCATTAAAGGGGATATATTATGCACATTTAAAGGTCTATATTTTTATTCTGGGGCTCTGCTGGAATATATTTGCATGATTCACAGTTCAAAAAACTCCTTATTTATCTTACATTGGCCCTTTACGCAGCCCCTCAGTTCAGCCTCTGCCTGAAACAGGCCATTTTAGCTCCTGTCTCTTTAAGCCCCCCCTCCCTATTCTGATTGGCCAGCTCTTGGAAGCTGCCCCTCGGCAGACATCGGCAGGCTGTGGAGGCTACATCAACAAAATATGCAACAAACTATAGTAGTAGGATTTCGCTACTTTTTCCTTGTTCTTTACTTCTCAAATACATCCATACATATTTGAGCCAGAATCCAATCTGAAATATGAGAGTGGACAATATAAACAACACCTGGAAAAACCCTAGCAACCAAGGCTACGGAACGGACAGCCTTTTATGGGCATGTGTGACTATCTGATGTCAACTTGTCTGCAAGATAGAAAAAAAACGTTGCAAATGAAGTGTTCAGAGTAGGCTGACGTCCTTTCTTTTGACTTGGAGGCAGCATTTCTATACATTAACCTCAAGTTTTGGAACTTTGATCATGTTTAGCATAGACATCTGACATCTTAACAGTATATAAATAACAGGAAACCAGAAAATCATAATATGTCCCCTTTAATAACAATGGAGTTTTTGTTGCAAAATGATTTGAAGTTTTGAAATGCTGAAGGAGGCACTTCCAATACAGCAATGAAATCTCCAGCCTTTTAAAAAAAAACTTCATTACCCAAGAGTCCCCATATCTCACTGCCTTCCTGGGCCTCCAAGTACCATAAAACTTTTTATTGTCAAGGTACACTGCAGAAAAACAACAACTGGTACATCTACTGACTGCCTGAAAAGGTTCTGAAACGAGGGCTGCCAAGTATCAGAGAGTGCCAGTACTCCTCAAGGCTGTAAATGATGTGTTTTATACATGGCTATTACTAATCTAAAACATGTTTAAACAAGGGGAGTGATGGGGATTTGTGTGTGTGTGTGTGTGCAGTCGGAGCATGAAGTAATGTATAGAAAGCTGTGTGCAGGTGCTAACAGTGGGAGGTGGGTTTACAGAGAATGAACCTCCTGCAGAGATTTTTGAGTGAGTGAAAGAGTATACAGCGTATGAGAGAGGAAGAAAAGTCTGTTTTTGTGTGTGTGTGTGTGTGTGTGTGTGTGTGTGTGTGTGTTAAAGAGAAGGTTACTCACTCCATCATAGATGCTGGTATGGAGCAGCAGTCCTGTATTGCTGTGAGTGGAGAAGTGAGGTGGGCGGTGTATGACGCCTCCACTACTTGTTTGTTCCTGGTCACCACATCCAGGTAGCGGTTGAACTTCTCCCGAATCTTCTTGGCCAACTACACAAAGGAAAAGCAGAAAATGTTAAGATAATTACTAGTGTAGTATCTCATTAAAAGGATGGGTTCACAATTTTTCTGTCATAAAACAATAGTCAGGTGTCCAAATTAACACGTTTTTCTTGCTGTAATCATTCCTCCTGTTCATACCGACCATTAGAAGATCCCTTCATAATGCACCTTCACTCTAAGTGATGGGGGACAAAATCCACAGCTCTCCATCTGCGCAAAAATATATTCAAAAGTTTATTTGAAGATAATACGAGGCTCCGAATCAAGTCAGTATCTTTCAAAGTGACTGTCTTTTTAGTGCCAAATTCCCTCTTTTTGTTCCAATCCTTTTTGTTCCAATGCAGCTGAACAGGAAAACACTGTCCATCGGGACAAGAAGAGGGAATTTTTTTTTACTAAAAAGACTATCTGTGGAAGATATCCACTCTGTGCGACTCACTCAGACAGCTGAAGCTTCATATTATCTTGAGGTAAACTTTTGAATACATTTTTGCTCAAACCGAGGGCTGTAGACTCTGTCCCCCATCACTTACATTGAAACGCATTTGGAGTGGATCTTCTGATGGTCAGTATGAACAAGATGAATGACTACAGCAAGAAAAACCTCTTTCAGTGTTCATTTGGTCAACTGACTATCGTTTTAAGAAAAACTGTGAACCTGTCCTTTAAGGCTCTACACATGTATGCACATACACGGGCAGATCTGTACTGATACTTTAGTAAGTCTGCTTAGATACAACTCATTTGGTGTTACCACCTCTTAAAAAGTATTGGTTGCAAAGTTTGTTGCTACATTAATAGTACATGTTGGCGGGAATGATCTGACCCTGGAGAATACCAGAAGTCCACACCACCCTTGCAACTTCAATGTGTTTCTGCAGCAAAATATTGCAGTCAAAGGGGATCAATCAAATCAAAGTCAAAACACTCACACAATGGTGTTTACAGAAATGTTATAGTATTTTCACTGTGTATTTGGGGCCATTTCTACATGTCATAACAGTTTGACTTCAAGCATTTTCATCCATTCACCTTTATTCCTTACTTCCTCTCAATGTTAACTTATTACAGTGGGTTTTATGCATGTAACTACAGCTGAATATTCTATTATAACTTAATAGCTTTTTCTGTCTTTCTCTCTCATTGTACTGTATCTTATTTGCTGCTTACTCAATGTGTTTCCATTTTTCTCTCATTATTTTCCTTTTTTTTCATAAATCTCATGTTTTTTGTTTTTTTCTTCCACTTCACAAATGTGTCTCTTTCCATCTTTTTGCTGCTTTGTTATCAAACAAACAAGCTTCCTTTCATTGTGACTTATCCTTTCCTCTCTGTCTTCAATTTTTGAATATAAACTGCACAACTGAATTTGGAATATAAACTGTGCTATTGAATACAAACCGACTTCTAAATTTAGCCTCCTTTCAGCAACAATCTTATCATATCAATCATATCTTAAAGGCAGCGCTGTATTTTCAATGTCCCCAGGTTGCCATAAACTTTACATTACAAACATCAACCTACATCATTATAATTTTACCCATGATTGTATTTGCAATTTCTCAGTTTAGCAAGAATATGGCAACTCTGGTACATTGATACACAGACAAGTGTCAACATAAACTGTGACAATGACTCATCAGTGCTAATGTGTCCACACAGTCAGTCAGCTCTGTGTGAATATCGACATCAGCATCCGTTCATACACACAATTTAATATTCACGAATGAAGCTGAGCAACATCAAAGATGCCCAGAACTCAAGCTGCTCTGTAAGTGAGAAAATCCATCACTGTTAAAAGCGGAGCAGAATGATGGATGTCTGAGGCTCAAGAACACAAACCTCTCTTCACTTCCACACAGCACGCCCTTTATCATTTAATGAGAAAATCCACCCTAAAATACAACATAATATGGAGCCAAGCACAACTAATGAGCTGAGGCATTGTTGATATCCGTGGTTAAGAACTACCACAATCAAACTGTTTTTTCTGTTATAACATCTCAGCTCTTATGTTAACACACTTGATTCTACCACTTGTTCTCTCATTGATGTATACAACAGTACTATTTGTGAGTACACTGCACAATCCACATTTTAAATATACCATCAACTACTGGTCATTATCATGAGGAACTGTTTCTCTGCATTCATTTCATTTAAAAAGATTGAATTCTTGGAGTGTATTTTCTCCTTTAAAAAAAGGCATGAAAACCAGGAAGCAGGAAGGAGAAAATTGTGTTTCTAAGCAAAGGAAAAACAGCTAATTCAATCACTGTTCACTCGGGCCCTTAAAGCAGGCCCCTGGACATGCATACATTATACTCCCCCTCTCTTTCTCTGAAGGACAAGGTTCTGGTTGAACACACACACACACACACACACACACACATACATCACAGTGCTTTTTTAAAATGGGGTTCCAGCTCCTTTGGGGGAAACTAATAACCAGCGCCGCAGCAGCCTCCAGGGGGACATTAATAACCAGCAACACCAGCAGCTCTTCACAACAGGTTCCACCTCTTGCTTTCTTTTTTGCCAAAATGTGATGTGAAATTGTGAGGGAGTCGCATCCGTTTAAGATGAATAATCACTTGTAGGTAATCTGTTACAGATTATCCTCTTAACTTGAAAGCTGTCACATGATCCACTGGATTACTCAAAATCTGTTGAGGAACTAATTGCTCGCAGTTACTTTTGGATTACCTTTTCATCTAAAATCTGTGAAATATTTAAGAACTGCGAATGATGTGTTGAACAGAGCTGTTACGTTTTGAGACATTTATGTGTTTCTCTTGAGGCTAAACTAACAAATTAAACTTAGTTCTGAAGTATGAAAAATGAAACAGACAATCTGACATTAACACCCACATGCAGCATTGGGCTGAGTGTGCATATTTGTGCACTTTTTGTATATACAACTGAGTGCAACAACATGATAGCCTTTAAGGAAGGGTGCACCATCACTCCCATGTGTATGTCCCGCTTTATGACAGAAGGCCTTTTACTTGCCGTAGGAGCTGTTGCGTTTTTTGTGCACACATATACATTATCATCAATGGAGATGCTCAAAACTGAAACTATGCCATCACGGCGCCCATTCGTTGCAACACGCCTGGTTTTTTCAGGCACGTCCACACTGCACAGAGATGGAAAAATCTCAACTTTTTCAAATGCAGCAGGTCATGTGACAAGAATGAACCAATCAGCTCCAAAGGACTCGCTTCATCCGTTCCGTCCAAGGACGTCACAACATCTGGTTGAAAGGTCAGCCAACGCCGGTTGCCAACCGCTGTTAAAAACCAAAAAGGACGGCAGGCGCAACAGCAGCTGGCGCTTTCCACGTGTTTTAGACACAACATCTGAATGGCCCCTTATGTGGCCATACCGCCTGGAGACGTGCTGGGACGACACTTCATGTGAACTCGTTTGTTTCAAGCATACCGCAGCCTGACACATGGTGAGGGAGCTGTGTTGTGGCTACAGACTGGCAAGTTGCAAAGTTAAGGATTTTTGTTATTTAAGAAAATTCTGCACATAACATAAAATTTAGTCAGTTACACTTTACTTTAAACGATGTTGTTTTATTTGTTTGGCAGGTACCTTGAACGCACTATTATTCCTTAATTGTGACTTACGACCACAGTGGCCTCTGTCCAGCAAAGGGTACATAGGCTCGCTTCAAAGTTTTTTGAGTGTAAACCAAAAAAATTTTATGACATTTGAAAAAAAAAATCACACTTAGCCTTGTAGCACAATCAAGTTTTAGAGATACCTAAAGAATGATTAGAGGGAAAAGCATGTGCCTGAGCTGAAACTAGAGTTGCATTAAAGGGTCTGAATACAAAAAAAAACAAAAACATGTGCACTGACTGTGACAATAACACAAAAAAGTATAGAAAAACTGAATTGTTCTGAATGCTTTCCAAAGCCATTGTTGGTTATCCACTCAGCTGTGTTCAATATATAAAAAGGCTTATTTCCACAGTAACTGGACACCCTTTGTTCACATCCCATAATTACCGGTGCCTGCAAAAGGGCTACGATTCAAACCAGGAACAGGGAAATGTACCGCGACCCACTGACCGCTTGTACACCTAATCAGCCGGCCGCTATTCCTATTAGGGGTTTAACAGGGGCCTGAGGCACAACCCACAATTACTCCTACTCTACCACAAAGAACACACACACACACACACACACACACACACACACACACACACACACACTCAACATATGCGCTCTCATACAAGAACATAAAGTTAAACACACAAACGCCCCCACACACAGTACTGTCCATGCATGGCAGCATGGCAATTAGCTGCAGTGGATTTCGTATTAAAAAAGGGGAAAATGGGCCAGTGTTCAGCTGAGGAGTGTTTCCATAGCTGGGGGGGGGGAGAGGGCAAGAGACAGAGGGGGGGAAAGTAAGACTTGACTTTTAACAGAGTGACTTAAGAGAAACCAGAAACTTCTGCATGTCCAAGTTAAAGCAAAGGTTATACAGTCTGCCACAGTGCAGCTAAAGCCACCCGATTCCAACCTGCGCTCTACAGACGAACCACATTCTCTCCAAAACACAGGCATCCTCTCTCCTCACCCTGACTTATCCAATCAGCTTATAGAGTATGTGCAGCGCCCAGTGGGGTTGGTTCAGCCACAGATTGGAGTGGGTACAACGGGTGCACCCGGGTGAAGTCTCATGTTGAAGTTTTGAGGTTTGCCAGCCAGCCTTCAACCACATTCACTGGCAGCAGTGTTTATGGTGAGACCGACTCTTACTTTAGAGTGTAGGGTTGAGGTTAATATAAGGATGAGTATAAGAGAGGGACGCATGCTGAGTTCTGCAAGACTGAGAAACTCGGAGTATGCAGTTGACAGGCACAGTAGAAATTTGACTGTACATGCAGTGCTTTTCCCTTGGATACACTGATTACTTTATTCAATTTGTAAGCTTCCAGCAGGCTGAGAACTGGACTGGACACTCAATTAGAGAGGCAAATACCACTGAGACCTTTAAATCAAGACTAGAAAACTATCTCATTTCACTCGCCTACAGTTAAATAACTTTTTACTTTCCTTGGTATTGGTTTCTGCTCCGTCCTGGATTTTTAATTTTATTTTATTGTACTGTTCATGTGTTACATCTATGTATATGTAATGTGTACTACCTTCTTCTAAAGTGTACTGAGACTTATGTGATTTTACATTTTATATAAACTTACTCATATGTTGCTTCCAGTGATGGTCAATAGGTTTGTGTGTGTGTGTAATGAAATCATAGAAGTGTCATGGAAAGCACCACTTAAAAACACTGTAATAATACCAGTATTAGAGGAATTCAGCAGTTTGGAAAAAGTTGTATTTCCAGACATTTTTTGGAAGCTACTAAAAATATGGCACACAATGACATGAATTATTACAGGTAAACACCACAGATTGTTTATTTGATATCAAGCTGAGGCTGTGGATTGTTTTCTATCAATATGTTAACAAGAAAAACTGAAATGTATTTAGATTTATACGGCGAGATCAGAAATCACATAATAACTGCACTGCCGTGTTCAAAGTATCAGTGGTGTTATTATCTATAATTGACATCCTCACTTTAGGAGCAAATGTAATGAACTGAAAAACTGTTGAACAAAACATGCCAGAATTGTAGACCTGATAATTTTTGACTATAATAGAACCATTCTGAGTTGTCCTTTTCCTTCCATTTCTTAAATGTCACCTTGTGAAAGGTGTGTATCTGCTTGGCCTGTGACTGACAGCCACAACTCTAATACACAAAGCCAGAGAGTGGTGAACTGCAGTACGGCTGTAACACTGTAACACCAAGTTTATATTAACTTGCTGTGTGTTTTAAGTATTGTTCAAACATTTGTTTAAACTTTATAGAAGTGAATAGCTGTTGAAGTGTGCATATACTGCTTAAGTGAGCATGTACGGGTGTGTTACACTTCAGTATCCAATGAGTTATATTATATCTCACAAATAGTTATGGATAGTCCTTTCTTCCAAGTTTTATGGTACACTAAGAGACTGATTTGTACTTTTCTCCTGCACTTTATTATGTTTATCTTAAAGACGACCAGGTGTTCACGAGCCAGAAAGCTCGCGCCGGATCATTTCTCCCATCATGCCTCATGTGAGCTGAGATCCCTGCAGCTGGCGAAGGATAAGCGGGTATAGATAATGGATGGAACTTTTAAAAAAACAAAGCATTAAAGCTTTAATATTCCCTCTTCTGTGATTTGGGAAACTTTGATAACATGTTAAACCAAGTCACAATACCAGGTACCAACAATCCTTGTTAAGAATGTTAATATGATTGAAATTATATGTATATATGAAGTACAGTATGATACGTTGAGCACTAAAAAGAACAGATCATGTATCATTTCTCAAGGCCAATGACCTAAAAGTAAAGGCCTGAGTTTGGGAACTTCACATTATATTATATAGGTTTAAATAATAATAACTTGATAGTAGAGACTTGATCTGTTGATGGATCTGTTCATTGATTGTAGTAGCTATATAAAGCCGGATACATTTTATTGAAACCTATAATGTTCCACATGTAGGGCACTTCTGCTTTGTTAACATAATGGAACCAACTGCCAATGCACAGTGTTGTGCATTAAAAACATAAGTAGCAGCCAGCAGTTTTAATTCATGCTATCCACTTTTGCATATGTCAACGAGCAAAAACAAGTAGAATACACTCAACGAGCAGACAGGAACAGACTCAAAGTCAGAGACAGAGAGAGGGAGGGCCTGTGTCATTAGAGAGGGACAGATGTCTGTGTGTCTGAATAATGAATTTCCAGAAGAGAAACTCATCTGAGATGCCAGAGGCTCGTCTCTCTAACTCTTTGCCCTCTCTCCTTCCGCAGATCCACTTCTAATTGAGTCTTGCTTTGGCTCAGAGACGCAGCCCCTCTGCCCAGAACGAACAAGCAAGCCAACTATCTCAGGGCTGTCATCTGAATTAGCTGCCCGCCTGCCTCGGGAACATTATGGATTGAATGTATGGGCACTCTAGCAATTTTCTATATTTTTCTTGTTGTCAACAAATCTCATGTGCAGAGCCAAACCAACAATTTGATCCTACTTACAAGTATTCTAGGTGTATCCAAAGCCTGATATATTTCATTCCTCTGTGCTGTAAACCTCTGCTATTGTCCAACAACTATTAAAAACACATCAGTGAGCCACACTGTTGCACTAGGTGACATGTTCCTTCATCACAAAGAGTTCTGGGCATGCTGGTTTGTTTAGAAACGGCTCCAAAGGGATTTGTTGACAGTAACAAAAAAAATATGGAGAATTGCCAGCCTTATCCTTGAGTTCAGACTGAAAACAGCCCTGCGTTAAAACAGTACAAGAGGCTGCGGTGGTGGTGGGGGCGTGTTGTTTAAGATACAGGTGAGACAAGGAAATACGATCCAGGAAGTGGAGCTCGAGCTACAGATTCACGCATTTAAGTGCAGAATCGAAAACACTGTGCAGCAGTTTGGAACAGACAGGATTTTACAACTGTGGAAAGTTTTCACAGTGGCAACGGTTTTATCTTTCGTCTTGACGATCGCGAACAGTCAAATACGACGTTCGCGTTACAAAATAACCCACCACCAGGAATGTGCGCTTGCATGCATGTGATTGGCCAATGCAGTGCCTCGCTGGATGACGTTGGGTTGCGTTGCAGCAAAAGTTGAGTCTGGGTGAACTTTTTGCTGGGCCACCTGTGGGGGCACCCCTGCTGCATAACCACACTGCCCCCCATTCAAATGAACGAGATGTTTGCATCTACAACATTTAGAGTTGTGTGTATACCATTTTTGTTCAAGTTAGTTTAAAAAAGCCTGTTGAAAAGAAGAAAAAGCAACGCTGCAAGGCCAATCCGAGCTGTTTCTGCAATAGTCAATACCTGCGAGGTGAGAGATACTATACACGCACTGACACAGATGGATACACTGGTGCACGCACACACACACACACACACACAAACACGGTCACAGGAGAAATGCAAACAAAAATCAACCTGTCTGTTCTTGCTGGTGGCTGTTTACCAGTCTGGTGTTTACTGTCACTCTTCCAAGATCCCTGATGCATGAGTCCTAACACACACACACACACACACACACACACCATGCCTACACACAATTATGTTTGGATACACTGGACACCAGAAATTCTGTGCGTAGTCTTTTCCAATCTCGGACCAACTGGCACTCATAAACTTTCGCTGGTGGATTCAGGGTCATTCTAAACAAAGCGGCCCTGCTGCTCTGTTCATTTCCAAGGAGATGCCATTCTATCCTTCAAGCCATCTTATTCTGTCTGACTGCAGCTCTGCGCTCATATTGTGAGCAGAGGGAGAAAGAGAGAGAGAGAGAGAGAGAGCACAGACGAGTAGAAAAACAGACAGAGAACTTCAAAGCCAATGAGACAGCAGCCATAGAATTTTAATAAACCCCCCCCCCCCTCTCTCTCTCTCTTCCTCTGATGGCTAGTGTGTGTACATGTGTGTGTGTGTGTGTGTATTCATTGCTGCTGAATTGAACTCTACACAAGACCACAAACAGACACCATCCATGCCATATGCATGCACAAACAGGCACGTACACACGCTCACACACACACACACACACACACACACACACACACACACACACACACACACAGAGGAAAGGAGAAGCCTTTGTTACTCACCTGCTGCACTTCTGTCTCTCCGTTTGATGTCTTCTCGGTGTACACAAACGAGTTGAAAATCCTCTGCGGAGAGACAGAGAGGGAACGAAGCAGAGAGACAGCGAGGTTAGATCAGGAGGAATGTCGAAAATTCGGATCCAATAACTAAAAAGCATCACCTGAGGAGGAGTATTGGCAGACTTCCTCTATAGAGACAGATTTTGGTGTCAGGTGTTGTCGAGCAGAGATTATTAACATGTAGGAATTACATCAACGTCTGGAAAAGTCTTTCAAATTTGTGAGAAGATGGTCAGGGATCTGCAAACTAATGCGTTTTGATAACTTCTTGAATAGATCAACCGCTCACACCTTGTCATGTACAGCGCCATGACGGCTCTACCTCACATTTGTAAAGAATGAAGTCAAACCAAGACCATTTGTGGCAACGAGCCATTCATGCTAATTAAGCCTACCAGCTATAATGAAGCAGCCATCAGGGCTGAGTATTAAACTTTGAGTGTAGACCAAATTGTGTCCACTGCAATCAGAATGGAAAAAAATACCAAAAGATGGCACCTAATGCTTGGTGAGATTCTCAGTCTTTTGATTGATGATTTACATGAACATTTTTGTCAGTTTTACACTGTATTTTACTGAGCTTTTAATTTAGAGTTCCTTCTATGGGTTTTTTGTGTTTAGAGCCATTAACACTTTTGTTTCTGGGAAGTATGGTTTATTCTGTTTCATGGAAAAAACGATTTTATATTTACTCTCACCAAATAAGGGTTCAAAAGAGTGTCATTTTTTACAGATTCCACCACAATACCACAAAATACTTTCAGCACCCATGGTGAGAAATTTTAAATGACACCCTGCCCTGGTTGCTACAAAGCCAAAATATATACAAATATAATTAGCAACAGACTTCTTCAAACTGTAACTTTGCCCATCCCACTTGATCAGTTCCTGCCAGGGTAGTTCAATCTGGCACAGACACCAGCTATTTTGATGAGTTGAGGAAACGATGGTGCCGCCCTTGTTTGCACAATCTGCATTTATATTTTCCCTTGATAGCTAGTTGTGAAACTGTCTTATATATATATATATACAGACATAACAGTTAACTGTCCATCGCTTCTTTGTTCAACTTAAATGAAGGATACATTATTGGCTTGAGACAGACATTATCAGTTTTAGTATGAAAGTGGATATCATATAAGCGCAACATCCTTGGTTCTGTCAGAGCAAGCCATACAAAACAGTCTCCTTTCAGCACAAATAAGGGCTCAAAAACTTCATGTGCTCAATGTTCGGGGTTCACTTTTAGATTCAGAGAACTTCCAATATCGTACTGCAGGGAAAATATAATCTTCCCTGTTGAATAAAACTGGACAACTTAATGCAAAATACACTAGCAGCAAAAAGTTATAAAAAGTTAATAGCCATTTCTAATAACATATTTTGATTTGTTCGGCTACATTCCATTCAGGTGTCTCAGTGTCAGGGCCTCGCTATACTTGTAACTGACTTGCTGGCACATCTAAATGGGACGAAGGCATCATTAATGTCATTAGTTACAACTGTGTTTCTCCTCCGAGTCGAAATGCGGTGAGACAGTTCTGTTAAGCTAGAAATATATAATCATCATAACAGAGCACACTGGATATAAACTAAATGACTGATTGCTATTTTCAGCTTCCCAGTGTTGTGGGTGGTGTTGTTTTGACAATGCCTGACATAATATTGTTTAATTAACAACATCCAAACCGACTGCATGGAGTTAGCTGGAAAATGCTCCAAATTAGCGTCTTGATTTTAGATGCAAAGTGAAGACCTGTCTCTGCTCCGACAGGTGCATCTGGAGCATTTTTATATTACAAATCCATAGAGAAAGATAAACCTGATTACCTGCCAAAAACAACCAACCGATAGACCCAGACTGTACAGCCCTGTCATTTAAAAAAAAAAGGTTTCTAGGTTGGCGAGGAATATGAATCACCTGTCTAAACCTGGTGGATAGTCATAACACAAATGGGGATTTTCATGAGCGTGAATCACAAGGTGATGTTAAATTTCCCCGTTCACCTTCCAGGCTAAAACATTCTAATAGACTTTGATTTATATTGTTAACTGAATAGGAAGCAGAGCGGCGCATTAAGGCATGGAGAAAATGAGTCCTGGTGTGACCTCAGCCTTAACACGTGCTCCGAGAGCCGCAGAAAAACATTTCAAGGGCTGTTTAAATATAGACCTTTTGACACACACACACACACACATACACACTTATAGAGATCGTCTCCTGATCTCCATCAACAAACATTCTCTTTCTCTTTCTTGTGTTACTTTACACACACACGCACACACTTCCCAACACACATGCCAGCGATGTGCGGTAGCTGCAAACAGAGGAAAACTAATATTTGTTTGTGTAGAGGCAGCAGGTAGGCAGGTGTTCCACTGTAAGCTGCTCCACTGCACACAAAGCCTTAAATTGCCTCGTTCCACACTGCAACCATTTCCTGCCGCCTGTCCACACCTTTTGTTAGACACATTCCAGAAGGCACCAATTACCCAGAATGCACGACGTCCAACTAACCTGGAGCACATTCACTTTAGACCTTTATTTCCCAGCCAAAGCTACACCTTCCCACCTTTCAGTGGATCTTTGCAAAGCATAACAAAATAAAGCGACTGTTTAACACAGTCCGACGGTTTAACAGTCCTATCGACATAGTTTCCCCTAAACACCGACAGAACCTCACTCATTCAGGGATGCTTGGAAACATGTTTTCCAGCTCTTGCAAGGAAACATAAATTTATGAAACCACACACCGAAATCCCCTTCCCAATGCCCTCTTCTGGTCCGGTCAGCTTACCCTCCAGTAGTTTCATTATCTGAAAATCTGATTATGTCTGATGTGGTCTATGAAGCTGGCATAAACAAAAAACCAATTGCTAATTGTCAGCCTTCAACAGAAATGTTCAGATACAATCTGAACTGTCTTAAATGGAATCAGTTGATTTATTACAGCTGATTGTTTTTGTGCTTATTGCTTTCATTTTACAGAGACATGACTAACAGAAAAAGTGCTATACAAACAGTTTCATTATGTTATTATTACACACGCAGCTGCATATTTCTCTACTGAGTTATTTACAAAGTGTAAAACCAAGCCCAGACAGGCTACTGTTGTTCCACACCCTTCTTAGTGGGGGAAAAAAAGAAGGTCCAGGACGTGGAACTGTCAAATAAACACGAACAAGCACACACAAACAGAGCTGCTACTACTTAGTGGGAATCATGTGTTCTCAAAACACAACAAAACAAAAAGAGAGAGAAAATTGGTGGGAGAAATGCTTTTTTCCATTAAGCCAATAATCCTGAAAAATTTGGGAACAAATCCGAAAGAGAGAGAAAACTCCTGTTGTTGATTAGCCACAGGTTAGCTGTCTTTCCCCCAGTGCCTCGAGTGTTTGTTGTTGGAGCTGCTTTGCGGTTTTCACAGCCATGAAGCAGCCGGGGAGGAATGCTTGCCTCTGAAACCTGAGAGCCCTGAGGTTGCCTGGGCCACCATGGGCCTGTGGCCTCCCCTGACCCATAATCAAACACTGACGTGTACACAGACACATACACACCGATACAGAAGCACGCACAGACGACTACAGTGTCAGCTGCGTACTTAAGACTTCCCTATACACCTTACTGTTTACCTCCTCTGGGTAGGGCAGGGAAATATGAAAAAATGGAAATGTCGTGGTGACAAAATTATTTAAATTGTCCGGTTCATGTGCAGCACACGAATGGGAAGTCAAACTGGAACTTTTCAGATGACATTATTGAATATTCTGGTAGAAATCTGACTACATGAAAGCATTACAATGACAGACAATATACAGTACAGCAAACATACACGTGTATATTCTCCATCTGTCTAACCCACAAGCGTAATGAGAAACAACCATATTTTCCTGAGCTATAGACACTCCGTCTTAATCAGCAACATTATGAACTCTTGGCCTCATTCATCAAGCTGCGGAGAAAACTGTTGTGTAGTATTAGCGTGTCGAGTGCACATACAGCAGCGATCCTTTTGGATGATAAATGAACCACAGATTCAAACAAGTCAGCATTGTTCTTTGAGGGATGCATTCAAAATGTGTTTTGTTTCTAATGCCAAGTCAAATGGAGCAATTTAAGATGCACTCTAAAGTTAGTTTGCACAAAACACAAGAGAGAGAGAGAGACTGGATCCAAAAAGGCAGCTTTCTCAACGCTAAGCTCACGAGAAATGCATTCAAACTCCTGTCCCATTGATCACAGAGCACCAGCCTTTGTCTCATTAGGCCAGTTTTTAAATCCATCCACCTTGGGGTTAATCCCGACCACAGATGAGTGGTTCACAGGAATGGCTAAAACCTCGGTGGAAGCTGCAAACTGCAAGATAAAAAGATAAATACCAGAATTTGTGTTGTTTTATTCCTGTAGTATTTTGACAGGGTTGTTGTTTCTTATGGAGTTAATACACACATGCGGTTAATCCATGGGAACCAGTCGTATATATATGGCATCCAATTAATTGGGCCTGCCTCTTCAGCTCTTCTGTCAGGCTCTCTTGGGGATGCAATAAACTACCCCAAGAGGCTCTTCTCCTTTAAAGTGACTCTTTTGTTCTTTTTTGCGTGGCACTGGATAAAAATCCAGACAGATGACTGACGATACCAGTCTAGAGACCGAGATTTTGAGAATCACCGATGTATGTTTTGAGGGGAAACAAAAAGGAGGAATGAGAGGTAATAGTGGGCAAAACAGAGATATATAAGAGATAATGTGAAGGAAAGAGGGAGCAGCCTGTGGAGAAGTGGAGGCGAGAGTGAGGGAGGAAGGAAGGAAGGAAGGGAGGAAGGAAGACGAGGCCAACTGCAGTTGTAGGGCTGAATAGGAAATACACCTATAACTAATTCACCCATCTTCAAAGGCTGGAGTAGAGCTGTGATGCACATTAATTTGGAATTGGACTGGAGAGCACTCTCTCTCTCTCTCTCTCACACACACACACCTATTAATCCTGTCTTTGGGGCTTGTTGATCAGTGGTCCAACGGTTTATCCGTGAACACACCAGAGGGCAAAATGGGAGCATCACTTGGGTGGGGCACATCTCAAAATATGTGTGTGAGTGAGACGAAGTGTGACAATGTGCAGAATGTGAATCAAATGTGCCCTGTGCATAGGAAAACACGCACAGGCCTAATAAATGTGTGTCGCTCATTGACTGCTTATCAGTCACTACAGGCTTCTCATTGTAGGAAAATTCTGTTATGTGAACACACACACACACACACACACACACACACACACATTTGCCATCCACATTTGGCTGCAGTATAGATGTTTTGGAGCTGTAGGGCCTGAGAGATTGTTTTCCATACAACTGACAGATAAAAGCTTAAAGCCCAAGGGACAGTAACTGCTGCTTCCTCCATGCTGCTGGAATACAGCTCAGCCTCCCTCCTTGCTTCAGTACTTCATCCCCCCCCCCCTCCCGGCTTTTCTTCTCTCCCTCCTTCCCTCCCTGCCCCCAGCCAACTCTTCGCTCATTGCACTACAAACGGCTGGACCCAGGGATGCGGCATCAGAGCTGCGCCACTGATGTGCGTGTGTGTTGTGTGTGTGTTTTTTTTTTTTTCTTTTCCTTTTTCCTAGACCCTTTGCCATGTCTCTATCCCCAACATCACCCTCCCATCTCAATTTTTTTTCGGAACGCTACAAAGCAGAGTCAGAAAACAGGCACCTGGGAGAGGAAAAGAGACGAGGAGCGGGAGCACAGTTTCTGCTTTTTCGCAATACAACAAAAAAAAAAAAGAGTCTGAAATAATTGCACCTGCAGCTTACAGCTCCATAACACATAGGCCAGAACAACAGAAGATGTATTTATTTTTCTGTAGGGATAAACCTGGTGCAACAAGCTAGAAAACCCAGAAAAGACTGAAAGGATAAGTTTACTGTTTATACACATTGTTTCCCATCAATTATAACAGCATAACCTCAGCTGAGATAAAAAATCTGATTACAGGTTTTCACTGGGTGTAAACACAACACTTCTACTGACTTTATTTCTCTTAGCTACACTCAAGCTAGAAAGATGCTGTGCAAGTTTAAAACTAAAGCACATAATCTTTTGATTAGTGAAACAAAGCTGGGACTATATTGTAAGCTTCCTGTTTTGAAGACGAGATAGATCATGGTTTTGAAGGCCTGCGCGATTGCACCATTCAGCTGTTATGTACTAGTGAGAAGCTCCAAAATCTTTATATGAACAATGGGTCAAATGACCGTGTGTAACAGGAAAAATGTTGCTCATAGTGACAAACCAAAAGAGAATTATCACCAAATCTGCAGTTCCCTTCAGCTCTGAGGAGTATTTATCATCTTTCAGCTCACTGTTCTGGTTTTACAGCCTTCAACCTTACTGGTCTGGCACTTTTATCATTTCCAGATACAGCAGGCAGCTGTTTCCACTGAAAAAGCTTGGATAGACCCACCATACACTACCTGCCAGGCAGCAAATGGCAGAGATACAAAGTTAGTGACAAGTTGGTGAACATAGTGGAGCATTTAGCAGCTGAAGAGTCAGTCAGATATTTCCTTCACGAGTTAAAGGAGACCAAAACAGAGCTAAAAGGAGAGTAAATATTGGACTTACGCTCGTCATGTAGGCAAATGAATGCTAATGTCGCTCCGTGTCTGCTGAATGTGTAAATAGGCAACAGTTACCTAAGATGTTCATCATACCAATTTTATGTAAGGGATAATGTACAGCAAGCGGGTCGTTATTGTGAAATGAACCCTGACAGGGTGATGCGGGAC
Organism: Thunnus thynnus; assembly: GCF_963924715.1. Taxonomy (NCBI): domain Eukaryota; kingdom Metazoa; phylum Chordata; class Actinopteri; order Scombriformes; family Scombridae; genus Thunnus; species Thunnus thynnus. The sequence continues at coordinate 10,328,675 of NC_089524.1, read as the reverse complement.
CCTGATGTGATTTTTACTGGACTTCTTTGATTGGATGTGGTCCTCCAGAGTCTATGAACACAACTGCATCCTTAGCAGTGTTCTGCTATTCAGAAATACCAGACCATAGAATGGTGTAATTGACCAATCAGAATCATGTATTCAACAAAGCCGTGTAATAGGAGATGATAATATCTCAAAGTTGGGTTTACAGCACTGATCCCAAGTAGCCAGAAAAAAAAAAATCAATAAATAAAGGTATACTCTTCTCAAAACTGAACCTATTACTGAATATCTAGGTTGAAAAATGTTTAACTTAACCAACATTAACATTAGCTGAGCCCCAAAAACCAGCCAATAGAAGAAAGACCTTGAGCCCCTGGCTTTTTACCAGTAGGCCTTGCAAAGATTTTGGTTTGGGATTTTTCTGTACCCTTTGACTGCTCGTATTTCTCAGTCACTGGCTATAAAGCAGCTTTGCGGTACCATAACAGAACCAACACAGCATTTTCAAATGTGCCTTCATTCATAATCCAGAAATCACACAGGGAACTTGGGTAACGTTATTGGCGTGTCTCTTGTTAGAAAAACATTGTGGATGTACTGTATCTTCATTGTGAACTCCAACTTTCAGGGAACACGTAATGGAATAAATATGAAGTCTTCCCCATAAATTCTTTAAATCTCAAGTTTGATTGCTTACTGCAAAAGGAATTGCGGGCAAATTATGAACAGATATCCAATTCAGTGCTTTAGCTGCTGTGAAAAGGATCTAAACTCATCAAGGTTGTGACCATGGCATCATAAAAAGGTAGGGGAAAAAAAGGAGTAGCGGTTGAGCAGGAATAGGCATGTCAAATCTGAATCTCTAAATTCTAAATGTCACTATAATGGCCATAGAGAAACTAAACCCTTGCTAATTAAGTGTGTCTCCATTTCAACCCAGTGAAGCAGGTTGGCTAATTAAATGACTGGCCGTCAGTGTCTGCCAACTGCTTGCTGCTGCATTTAGATGGTTGCTGGGGGTCAATTAAATTTGCTTGAATCTAACCAACGGACAACCTGAGGCAACGGCTCCAAAGTTGTGGCCCACACACGCTGTGTTAGTGTGGGGAGTGCATGTTTGTGTGCAGCCTGCTGCAAACTGAAAAAAAAAAAAATCTGATTTACTGTGCTCCATTTTTCAGCACTCTCCATGAGTATGTGTGCGCCTTGGGACGTTCATGTGCACTTTAAAAAGTGACAAAAATAGGAAGGATTGCTGCCACATGCAGAAATAAGTTTTTGGCTATAGCTATAAAATATGACTTGGTTGTCATAGTGATTTGACTTGTAACTGTAACGGTAATGGATAAAACAGTTTTATGTTCTTTTTAAGGCAAAATCTAAATCCCAGGCCGTACTCGATTTTTTAAGGGAATATTGAATGATCACATGTTTAAGCTTATGTTGATCATTCATCATTATGTTGGTCATGACACTTTCATACATCACTCTGAAACTGTTACTGCTTCACTAGACTTGAGTGATAGCAACACTTAGAGAGTAATTCAAAAAAAACGATTGGATCTCCTGCAAGCAATTACAGAATCTCATGTAGTATTACAAAATCCTGTTGATTTGTGAAAGCTTTTCAATGGACCACATTTTATATTGGTGTGATCAATGGGCACTTTGGAAGAAAATGATGCCAGACCTGTGAATTGCCTGAAAACCTTGACAAAGTTACAAGGGTATAACTGAGCACATAGCAATCACTGAGGGTGTGGTGGTGGTTTCAGCCTGTTGTCAGGGTATCCAGCTTTGGGACAAAATTCAGACTTGGAACTTGTCCAATATCCTAAGGGCTTGGACAAATGTGTCACTCTGACCACATATAATGGCTTTTCAATGTGAAGCAACGTATAAAACGGCAACACACAACAATGGTATTCAAACATTTTCCACCAGACCCTGTAATTCCATTTCGCATGACCAGTAAGCCCCAAAAATGGTTTGACGGCCTATGGATGAGGAATGTCATTTAAAGAGCACTAACTTATACATTTACCCCTCAACAGTATTTATTTCACTTGACTTTCACAATATATTGACCAGTATCTTTAGCAGTACACGTGGAAAATGCAAATGTATTTAAATGTGCAAAAACACACAAATCTACAGCCTTGGTTCCAATAAAGGTTTAAAGAAAAGATACTGGGACCAATCCATTGCCAATCAAAATCCCAGCAAAGAAACCACTCATAGCATTACTACTTGTAACCAACTGGTATCAGTTCCATTGAGTGGGAGTTTTAAACTGACATCTACACATGCTATATATATTATTTCCCCGTAATGTACAAGTATGCAAAGGGCCCAGTCTCTCTACTTAGTGAACTCTAACTGGACTTTGTTTATCTCCCTCTCCCTCATTCAACCAGGGTCTCGTCCAATCCAACAGGGTGGGAGGGTGAGGCCTGTCAAGCTATCAGGTGCTGTGGTTCTGCAATAACAAGACCCCCTTTTGTCCAAACAGCGTCAGGGCTAAGAGAGAGAGTCACCACCATGCAGATCCCAACAGCCTCCCCACCACCCCCTACACCTACCCGAGAGGCTCTCAGTGTCGGCCTGGGATGTTTGCTCTCCCTCTCCACCAGACAGGATATAATGCTTTCCACATGTGAGAGAAAAAAAAAAAAAGGAGGGAATGGGGGTTGGAGGGGTGAAGGGGTGAAGGGGGAGGAAGAGGGGGGACAAGAGAACTGTGGAAAAGTGGGGCGGGGTCTGCTGAGAGGAGGAAAGAGAAGAGAAAGATAGAAGAAGTGTGGTGTAATAGCTACTTCTTCACAAAGCCTAGCCTCTTCTTTATTTGAAGCCATGGCTGTGAAAAAAAGATGTAAATTCTGAATCTCCATTGGCATTTAAGCCTTTGTTTGGTAGCTATTAATAAAGAGAGATGTTAAAATCTGAGAGAATATGGGGAGGGGGTTGAACCAAGGACATCAGAGCTACAAATGATCCACCATGACTGAAATTATGAATAATGGCATGGGTCCTATATACAGTACATTTCAGTTTTTTTTGTATTGATGCGAAACAGCTTTGCTCCAGTAAAAAAGATATTTTTTCATACTTTTACTTTCATTATTACTTCATTTTTTCTATCCACGTGCAATTATAAGTTTGAAATTCTGTTTTGCAGACATCTGTAGACACACATTGGTGTTTAAATTAAGATAAAACTAAGGCAGATCAATGGTAAACATGACTGTAGACATTTTACTTTGTCTCTGTGAACTCAAACATACTTCTACAATTACCCCATTTAGCCCTCTTGCAGGACAAAGGATGGTAATGAACCATCTGAATTGTGGCTGAGCTACAGTCCTAAAATAAAGCATTGTGACTCAAATGAGAGACACAGTAATCTAGCAGCTTAGAGAGAGTAAATTAGGTTTTCGCCTCTCCCTCTCTGGGTGCAAGAAACAATGACATAGTAATTATGATTACTCAGCTTCAAACGACTGAAATGGAGGGGAGAACAGAGAGTGATGGACGGTACACAGACAGAGAGACAACAAAGGCAAAGAGTTCTAAATAGTCATAAACATAACGCACAATAAGAAGCTAGTGCTTTCCCGGTTCAAAGATCAGACTTCTGGCTGATGAACCAGGCTCCTCCTCTTAACGCAAACCATGGGGTGTGCGTGTCTGTGAGAGCATATGTTTAGTGCATGTGGTAAGAGGCGTAGGGTGCAAGTCATTACCTTGGTTTTCCCCCAAACAAGGCCCTTTGATGCAAAACCGATAAATCATTAAAAACATCCACAGGCCAAAGAAACACCGCACTAATCATACTTGACTAATTACAAATGTTAAAACTTAATGAAAGACTATTTTTGAAGGTGACATTCTTAATTTTTAAAATGAAAGAGATTATAACTGTTGCAAAATTTCATGTTCTTTAAGACCAGGAAACCTACTATATATATTTGACTTTAAAGCACAAGCCTCTAATGGAAAATCAGACAGATTTTCTTGACTTTTTGGACAAGCTTTTAGTCTGCAAGCAGCAACACATGTAGTATATAGTGGCAGTAGCGCCAGGCCCGTAGTGCATGATGGGAGTTGTAACTTGCTGTTAAAACCGAGCCAATGTGAAAACGTTCCAAAGACAGATCAAAGCTGCATACCTGAGCACCTCCATTAAGCTGATAAAATCTAGGAGTGAAAGAGGACAAAAACAAAACCTCACACAGTGGTCAAATTAGTTCAACACAGGAATGCAAGATAATGAGAAAATTCTGTGTTTTCATAGTGGCTTTGAATGTTTCTGCATATAAAAACGGCCCATAAATGATGGTTTTTGTGTGTGTGTGTGTGTGTGTGTGTGTGTGTGTTCACATAATACGACTGAGACTGGCCAATGGATGATTGTAGTTAAACATCAAGCACTTTTCAGCCATCCAAAGGCAGACTTCATGTGAATTTGAAGCCATGGCTGTGAACCTAGATGTAAAAAATCACATTATTTGCTCACGTTTTAGCTTTTAATTACTTTATTTTAATGATGCAAGATGAAAATGGAGGACTAAACACAGACATCAGAAGTACATGGTACGTGCCTTGGCCAAATAAACCACCATGATTGAAATGATGTTATGGCATGGGTCCATTTTGCAGAATTTATTTTTCCAGTGCAACCGCTCAATAAATGTTGTTTTGTTTTTGTTTTCATTATTTCTTCCTTTCAATCATTAGTGTGCAATCATCAATTCCAACAGCCAACTCAATGTTTAACGCTGCTTCGTTGTAAATGAATAGAAACTGTAGAGGAGAAGCCATTGATGATGTGTAATTCAGGTAAATAACTGGGAGACAATTATTTGGGATCCAAATTAAGTAGTGTGCTAATTTGTTTTGACCATCTTCTTCTCAATACTGCTAGTGCGTGGAATCAGGATGAGAGGATTTATAAAAAAATAAAATAAAAAAGAACAGCTGGTGCATATGTGTCTATAGTGAATTCTGGGCCTGTTTACGGTAGATACCTTCAAAGAATGGATACACTTCTTTGCCAAGGGTAGAACTTTGAAGTGCAATACTATCCTTTTTTGCTGCTTCTTACTCCAGTAAGAATTGTGACAGAATTGGGAGAAGGAAAAATGCTTACTTAAAAATATGCAGGGGAGGACTCTCCATTTTATCCCTGTTACTATTTTACAGCTGGAGTTTACCACAAAATAATAATAATAATCTCTTCGGACTTGCCTCTTCCAGAAGCGACGGCTTAGAGTGAAATGACGAATGACGTGACTGAAGCAAACAGGCAGCGCGGCAGTAGAAACCCAGCGAGAGTCTCACATACACTTAACCTCTAGGACTGCTTCAGCCACCTCAGGGCTCAATGCCAGCCTGCCGGCAGCTCTGGCACCATGAATCCCAGTCACACCCTAGTGGTACACACTGCCAAGGCCAAAACTTCATACTGAGGCTTTTAGTTGAATTTAGAGATGTCAAAAAGATGAGAAAGAATGTGTGAAAGAACTGACATAACTGATGAACTGCAAAGTCAGGGTTAAAGAAAATGCAGAGACACAGCGCATAAGGGCTCGTCACCCAGCTCCAATAAATTTGAAACTTTGATATATACGCTTCCTGCCAAAAAAGAGCCCTACTATCTCTCCGCCAAGTGAAAGGATGTTCAGATGGGGCGCCTGCACTGTCTGCACAAACTATCCTGGATTATCTTCACATTCCTATGCTTTGGTCTCATCTGTAAGGCTTTTACTGGCAGTTTACAAGTATACAAGAGCCACACTGCAGACAACTTCCTATGCCGCCGCAGCATTAAGAAGAAAACAAGAAACCGTGTTCTTGGATCCGTGCCAGATAAATGTTGTTTTACTAACACGGAGCAGGCGATTTCATTAAAAAAAAACTAAATGGAAGCGGTTTGTTTGAAGGGATCCTTAAAAATGGGAGCTCATAATAATAATCAGACTATGGAGAGTGAGGGATTTTGAAGGCACTGAGGTGGTTGCAATAAATATTATGTGTGTGCATGTCTAAGACAGGCGAGTGTGAGGGAGAAGCAGGAAAAATCTGAATAACAGAGGAACAGAGGGGAGAGATGGGGAAGAGATAAAGACGAGAAAAGACCGAGGACAGAGAGGAGAAAAAAAAAAAAAAAGTTCCCGGGGTGGTCTCCCTCTCAGGTTTCTCAGCACGATGTGAGATCATGTCTGGCCACTGTTATAAGGTCTCTCTATAGACAAGGCGCTTTGTTCTACTTCATGTACTCTTAGGGCAGTTACACGCACTGATTAATAGAAGCATGGGTCGCTCTGCAGAGAGGGTTTAGCTGCATATGATACTGGTTTGCCTTTTGCCAAGACAAACCTAGCACATCCTTGTCCCGCTGACCCTTGCTGGCACAGCATACATGCAAAAAAAAAAAAAACCCCAAAAAACTTTATTGTAGTAGCTTTTCACAAGGTGACCAAATTGCTGTTTTTTGTTATTTCTCATGTGTATGAAATAAGCCTGGAAATCAACCTGTAACAGTAGCCTGATAAAATAGGTCAAGTTAAGGTTGAACACATTATTATATGTTAAATACAGCTTGTGTGTGAAAGTGGTCTTATAGTCTCCATGAAAAGGCTGATGTACTGACTACACCTGACCAACCCGATGCCCCTACGATTCAGTCATTCTGTAAAGTTTGTTTTTCAATCTTCAAGATTGCTTGAAGAGTCAAAACAAACTATAGTGGAATGTCCCTCATTTAAAGTCAAGCATAACAGCATAACTGGACCAAATCATGGCAATATCTGTTATATAATAATCCCCACAGTGTCAAAGTCAAAAAGGACACATTTGTACAGGCTGCGTGCCCTTCAAAAAAAATACAGTATACAGTCCAAAGAGCTTCAATCGGATCAAATATCATTATTGGAAATTCTGAGAGGAAAAATACCCTTTGTCACTGTAGCTTTTCTTCTCGTCCAAACAGATGAAAACAAAGCAGAACCGTCTTTGCTTCGGTCTTCCATAAGCACAGAAAACTGTTGTTCCCTCCCTGTTGCACCATTAGACAACAACAATAAAGTCCATCAGGCTCTGAGTGTCATTTCTGAATGCATGACTTCTCTGTTTAGCTAGCTAACAGCATTATCTATAGTGAAGTGATTAAAACAGCTGATTTTGCAAGTTGCTTAGTAACAGCAAATGTTTGCAGTTTACTTTCTTCGAGGAGATATGAGACTTTTGCCACCGCCGCCATACAGTGAAGGTGAATTAGGGCTATATTTTGTCTGCAGTGGTCAAAGCACCGAAAACTAGAAACAATGTTCCAGTTAAACAGGATGTCGACAGTTTTCATTGGGGCTATTTCTGTGATAGAAAATAGTTCACAGTGAGTTCTTCCAATGACTCAAAAAGCTGTGTGTTTTGAGCTTTGAGCTAAAGCTTTCGCTTGGCCCAACTGAGAACCAGTGCCCCGTCAACACAAATGCACAACACACATTCCCCCCACATACAATCATGGCAAGAGGAAATTACCATTACGCATAAATGGCAACACAGCAGAAGAATTCTCAAAATTCGCTTGTTATTATTAATAATATAAAGTGTCATTACTGTGTAAAGTAATGTGTGCCATAGCATCACACAGCACGGTGCAGCATAGCATTAATCTTTATGACATGAGATGATTAACTGGACCCAGGATTTGTGTTGGCTACTCGACGTGCCGAGGGAGGCAACCTGGGAGCTGTGGTGAGGAAGGAAAACATCAGCCCATACTTGGCTAAATTACAGAAATACATATAACAAGTACATTTATGCACAGCCATAAAGATTCACATATAAAGATGATGAATTTATACAAAATGCATCCAAAGGCAAATAACATAGTTTGTATGTCATGACACCCTGAATAACTTTTTATTCCAATTTTACATCTGACTTGTCAACATAGCCGGTGTGCTGCAACTGCACACACACACATTCTCTCTCACATACACACAAGCAAATTAAAAAGGAGGATAGTTCATGAGTTGTGACCTTCACACGCAGCAGGAAACCACAACGCCAAAGTACACACATAAAATACACGCACATACACAAATCTTCTTTTTCCTCTGTGATATTGTGCAGATGCAGCTGTGCAACTCTCATAAGTTGTATCAGAAAGGTGTCTGAGAAGAAAGAAAACTGCCCAAGAGACACATAGGAAAATAATGGAGGACAAAAAAGGAGACAGAGGGAAAGTAAATGAAAAAAGGAAGGAAAGGAACCTTTTCATAATTGACCTCAGTCAAAACTTCTGAAACAGATAGGATATCTGTTAGAGGAAGGTAGAGAGAAATGGTGTTTGGGGAGGGGAAGGGGGAGAGAGGGGGGGGGTCTAGAGAGATGAAAGAGAGGGAAGTAGGAGGACGAGGAGGAAAATAGAAACGCAAACAAAAGAGAGATCAGAAATGTGCACCTGTTGGTTTTGGCTTTTGCTAGAAACCCAATCAACAACAAGAGTATGAATAAAAACACTATCAGACCATCGGTAACCCACCGCAGCCGAGCAACTTCAATGAATCAAACTCAAACTTGCAGAAAACGTGACTAAACTGTAGACACGCTGGCTGCAACCACACAAATCTTTTTTTTCAAGAGGAAAAAAGAGCAGTCAGGAACGACTCAGTATGAATTCAGTGTCATTCTCTCTACTTCATTAAACACAGCTGCCTAGAGTGGCCCTTACAGTAAAGCCTATAAGCGTTCTCAATACTGAAGAGCTTTCGAATGAAATGTGTACCAAAAAAAAAAAAAAAAAAAGCTGAAATGTGTAATGTAATCCGATGGATTTAAATCTAGAGCTAAAAGATTCCTGTGCAGACTCATGCATTTCAAAATATATAGTTTACACTCATTAACACAGACGTAAGAATGCACAGTCAACGCCACACTACACCACGGAGACACACACAGCGACTGTATTTCACAAACGTGTCAGCCGAGCTCTTAGACAGCAGGCAGGGCCTATGGGGGACGTCAGCTGAATATGCATCAGGTTTTTTTTGTTTTTTTTCTTATGCTGTCTAAACATCGGAAACCTCTCCTATTCAGATTCATGAGTCGATCACTGCTGTGTGCAGAAGCTCAAGTGTGGGTGCTTTCAAAAGAGAGAGAGCGAGAGAGCGAGAGAGAGAGAGAGAGAGAGAGAGAGAGGGAGAGAGAGTTCCCCAAGGACATTCACAAGTTTCTGGTATGTAAATGACGAGTGGCTTTGCTGTTGTGAATGTGAGGAGAGGGAGAGCAGACTTTCTGTTGGGGTGATGTATGCAGGAGACGTATGACAGCTCCTCTCAAAAAAAAAAAAAAAAAAAAAAAAGAATCTTCCGTTCGGCTTTCCTGCTTTTGCGGTCAATCAAAATGTCTGGTTTGGGACCTCATTAAACATCAAATAATATCCACATAGTCATATGCTAGGAGCGGGTGATGTGACTGCATATCGATATACATTATATTGTCAACTGAGAAACCATTTACAGATACAATCAGAATGATTTTGTGAATGAAATGCCTCATTAAACAAGGAACTTCATCTCAATGATGCAAAAATGCTGTAACGGATGCTGTAAATTAATATTCCTATAGGGCAGTCCCTTAACTCATAACATCACCTGACATGGCCTAAAACAACCAGAGATATTAAAGGCCAGGTTTACATTTTTTTTCTTTGTTAATACACATGCCGACGTGTACACTAGGGATGCAACTCATGATTATTTTCATTATCGATTAATCTGACAATTACCTTCTTGATTAACCCATTTGGTCTTTAAAATGTCAGGAAATGGTGAAAATTTTTCCCAAAGCCCAAGATGAAACCAAAAATGTATTGTTTTGTCACAACTAACAGTCCACAACCCAAAGATATTTAGTTTATTATCATAGAAGAGTACGGTCTTGTTCAGACTGCCAGCCCAAATCTGTCTTTTAGCATATCCACATTGTATGCAGGTTGATTTTAAGGAATTTTATACTAAAAAGACTACTTTGGAAGACTTGATCAGTCTAACTAAGACTGTTGAGGCTTGATATCAACTTCAGCTGAACTTTCAAGCTTATTTTTACATAGAACAGAGACTGTAGATTTTGGACACGGGCATTGAAATAACCCATGTCACCTTAGGAATGAATCTCTTCTCAGCCAGTATGAACCAAAAATATCTTTCACTGTATATGTGGGTACGTCTGCATTGTTTCGAGATAAACTTGAAAACACGCGAACCTATCCTTAGAAGACATCCGACACGCTCATAAAGGAATGTAAACCAACACACTCCTACCTGTATGGGTACAGATACACGCACACGCACATGCACACACTTTCTCCTGCATTCCCACAGAGCTCAGTATCAGTCTAACAGCCCCTTCACACATATACCAGGTAACACTTTCGGATTAACGTTTCCGGAAAAGGTAAGAGATCTGGCCTGTTCATCTACAGCGCCCCTCTGACTGGCAGCCTTGAAAACAGAGCAGGGGGGGAAGGCTGCTGAATGCTTCTCTTTAAAGGCTGTTAAGAATATAACAGCATCCATATTTTGTTTCACCTTTATGCTGAAATTTCCTAAAACCTTCGATTGTAGTCGATGTCCTATTTTGCCATTGTTTTAGTTTTAGTGATTAATGCTCCGTGTGCTTTTGTGATTATTATTCATTTAATGACTCATTCACAAATGCAGCTTAACCCAGAATTTTTCTCTGTAGCTGTGTGAACAAGAGCCAGAGACAATACTGCAGAAACCTGATCCAGGAAATTTACTCCCACAAAACCACACTAAAATTCACAATAATATGTGATGCTTCTGCAAAATAAAAGCTCCGATGGCGGTGATTTATTTGGTGCTATTGAGTGTGGAAATGTTGCGTCCTGAAAATTGCACACTTTATTATGATATACCAAGCACTGCCACACCTGCCCAACACCAATATGTCAAAAAAAAGTGTAAATGAAAAACAGCAAGTACTGACAAACAGAAACCCTTAAGAGGAGGCTCCTTGTGTGAAAACGGCTACAGGTTTTCACACATCACTGTATTTTCACTGTAATATTTATTCACATATGAGTAAGAAAGTTCTATAAAATGTACAGAAAAGGCTGCATGTGTAGACTAGGTTTGTCTCCTGTACAGCCGCCAAGAGATGCTAGAAGAAACCCCGGCTGACTGGCGGTGCCAACGCCTGGGCTAGACAGACAGAAAAACGCTGGCCTGGCACCAGCCAGCCAGACCTGGCAACGAGCCGGCCTTCTGGAAAGAAAAAAGTCTGGAAGATAGAAGTTTGGAAAGATTGGAGAGGGCTGGATAAGACTAGATAAAATAAGAATGTCGGCTTTTTGTAGACAGACTTAGCTGGGATTTTGCTGGAAAATCTTTTTTTTTCCATTAGATGTTTTTTTTTTTAAAAATTGTTTATTGTATTTTATTACTTGGAGCATTCATACAGCCAGTATTGTTGTGGTGCATGCATATGTTTTTTTAATGTTTTAATGAATTGCCAGAGGGGCCAAACACAAGATTCTGCTTTTGTGAACAATAAAGTTGTAAAAATACAAATGATTGCTCAAGTAATGAGACAGAACAGCTTGCTATACAATTGGCTCAACATTAGACCTCTCAGCAAGAAAGCCAGTACTGATGTCAATGTGAATGGGCTCATACATCAACACAGATTGACACAGTGGGGTTTCTTTTAGACAGGAGACAGTCTTTCCCTGAAGTATTGTTTTCTGCACTGAGACTGCACATTAGGGGTGATATTAAACACCAAGTCAAAAGGGAAAGCCATATCCATTAAAAACAGTTCAATTGTTAGATGTTGTTCTCGCGGTTTGGGGGAAGACAATGCTGTGATATTTCTGCACAACACTGCTTAGAAATACAAAAAACACCCCATTCAGGTTGAACTTGTGTCAGAAGTCAAGTCGTGTCATCCAACCCCATCTCATAATACTCCTCCTGACCAGGGTTGTAGTAAAACAATGTGTTCGGAGGTGATATCTTCTGTTGATAAAGTGTGAATCCGTGTCGGTAGCAGTAGTAGTTCAACTAGGATGTTTGTATTTCAGTTCATGCTAACTACCCAGTTCTTCAGTATTCAAACCAAAACGATCCTGCTTCCTGAAATGTAGAAACACATCTCTTCCTTTGTCATAGACATCCTTAGAGCTGCAACAATTATGATAAATTGCTTAGTCAATTGACAATTAGTCAATTGAGAAAATTGATCGGCAACTGTTTTGATAGATGAACAATCATTTTAGTCATTTTTATAGGAAAAATGCAAAACATTTGCTGGTTGCAGCCTCTCAAATGTAAGAATTTTAAGTTTTTCTGTTTCGTCTATGATAGTAAGCTGAATATCTTTGGATTTCGGACTGTTGATCAGCTATTACAATGGGCCCCAGGAATTTATAACATGCAAAATGATTCATCGAGAAGATAAATCAATAATGAAGATAGTCATTAGTTCACATTTTTCCTGATCTGAATATCTGGATGTAGGATACAAGGCAGCACCAACCCTCCAGACTAACTGAACAACCACTGGTAAAAGAGAAAGAAGTGAAGCACTCACTGATGGTTTAAGCAGGGAGCTGAGTGTTTGAACCAACAAGGTAATCCACACACAGACCAGACATTCCTTTCTGCCTATTTTCCCCAAACAACCAATTGTTTTTTTGTACCTTAGCACTGAAATCAAACCCGGGACATCACAAAGATAACTTGCACAGACAAAGACAGCTAGAGAGAAAAATCAAAGGAAAACTGGCAAGTTTCTTCAACGAGAGGCCAAGATGTAAAATGGGCTGCAAGATGATTTCAAGATGGTCCCTACGCAACAAGAGCAATATGTTTTTATGAGTCTGGGACCCAGCGTGAGACATTATGGATATTATTTGTGCACTGAGCTGAATAAGTTAAAAACCTAAGGGCTCAGTTACTACATCTAACCTAAATGAGCTCTATTTTCTGCTAAGCTGCTGTGGCGTTGACATCCCAATGGGGAGGAAATATCCACTGTAATGCGAAGCTGTTGCAGTCTTGAATGAAAAACAACCAAACTCACACTTGTAGGTGAGGTAGTGCAGTATAGGCATGTCTGCATCTCTGTGTACATCTCTGCATTGAAATAATAATAATAATGTCAAATGTTCTTTGGAGTTATGAAAAACCTAAGATTGAGAGCAGATTTTCTTCCATCCACGGATGGATGGAAGAATGGATGTCTTCCCTCCATGTGAGTCAGTCCAGATCAAATAAGCCATTCGTTTGGCAGACACATAACTGAGCTCAGAGACACTGATAGCTAAACACAGCTGCAGCCGCTCCACACATGTAGCTTTATATAGTCCCTTTCACACATGCACTGTAACCCTGAACTTATCTAGACATTACCCGGAGAAGCTGTATGTGAGAACACAAATGTCCGAATCAGTTGGACCAGACATTAAAAGGTTGTTAGCCTGCCAGTTTTCTAATACAAAGTCCATGTAATGTCTGATTGAGCCCATATGTAAATAAAGCAGGTCATTGTCCAGAGAATTTACAGTGAGCGAGTGGGCGTGTTGATGACGTTTCTATCATGCGACTGGTGCAAAACCGTAAGAATACAAACATATTGCTTTCAACTCTTTCGCTGATATTGCAGATACGTCCAGTCATCAACTGTCATCATTACAGATAAATTAGTAGCCTCATCCGCCATCTTTGATGTGCTGTTAACAAAACACTGTACACGCTACCCAGGTGCCACCCTTCGCCTAAACCAATCAGAGTACTTCCAGTAGGTGAGAACACGTCTCGCACGGACACGGATTCTCCAAACATTGTTCGGAGTACATATGAGAAAACGGCTTATGAGTCTGTGTTGAAGCGTGTGTGTGTACAGGTAGAGATAAAGGTAGTGTGACTTTAGGTGTTTACATGTGTTTGGAGCATTGAAAGTGTCTGAAGCAGTCTGCCCATTTTTCATCTCATACTCCAAGCCCTGACACTCCTCCCTGCCTCCTAATTAGCAAGCTGCGTCACATTTTCCCCCTTGCCATTTTCTCTACAAGAATGAAAACACTGCATTTCTTTTCATCTTCCAACTGGCCTTATCTTACAGAGACGGAGGCAGAAAGTCAAAAGTTCAACTCATTAGCCCAGGTCACTTCCTGACTCATCTTCAAAGGGAGCAAACTAGCAGAAGACAAAAGGCACAGAACACGGTTTCACATACCCACCACCCACAGACACAATTACAACGAGAGATAGGAATGGAGAGCGGAGAAGATGAAGACGATGGAGAAGATTGACAAAGGAGAAACTGGGGGCTGTAATGCAGACAGCACCTTGTCAGACTGCTGAGAAAACCTCAAGACAAAAAGGAGAAAAGGGCAGAAAAAGGGTGTTGACAATGGCTTTTTTTCTTTTTGGTGTCATTTATCTACTTTCCTTTAATATCAAATCATAAGATCATCTCAATATGAAAGCATAGGAATCACACAACCTGCAAAACTCCATGGTATACACAGGTTAAAGGCCATGTCTATGATATCAGACCAAGAAAGGCTTTAACTGCTACAAACATGGTAATGTAGGAGTGGGCAATATGGCAACAATACCATCACGATTTTTTTCAGGCAGGATCACAATCCACAATCCTATCGCAACTCTTTTTCATGTTGGTTTTTAAGACATTTTTGCAAGTGAACAGTACTCAAGATTCAAGATTCAAAAAACTTTATTGTCTATCATCAGTTCATAATGACAGAAGTTTGTCTTAGGTTAGGGGCTCACAAACAACATAAATACACACACCCGTGAAAGACATAAAGACATAAAATTACATTAAAACACAAACAATTCCATAAATAAATAAGAGCAGGTGTGCAAAGCTGCATTAAAAAGTAGTGACAGTCTATGTGGCCTTGTTCAAAATGGATATTGCAGTGGGAAACCAAACCAAACAGTACAACCAAACTAATTTCACTGCTGAAAAGTTAACAATTGATGTTGTGTAGAAGCGTTAGCGTGTCATTTCCGATAACCAGAAGAATGTGAACAGTTAAAAAAAGGCACCAACACAGTACACCTGAGCTGACATCACGCTAGCTTGCAGCATGACAGAAGTTAGTGCTACCAGTTAGCAGACGAACTAACCACTAAATGGTGGCATTTACCTGCAGCCCAACTGTCAATTTAACATAATGTACAGCAGATGAGCTTCCTAGCAGGACATTAAACTGCTGTAGATTTCACCAGCAGATTGGAGATATGGTGTGAGGCGCTCACCGTGTCACTGCTGTGCTAGCCTCTTATTAGCAGACTGCACTAATAAAACAACAAATGTACTTTTTATCAATAAAGTCCTACTAAAATGTGTCTTTTGTAACATTTTTTTTTATCAGTTTACACAGTGTTCAGTCAGTAGTAAAAGTAAAAGAAGCTAGCAAATTAGCTCGCTAGCAGAGGTGCTAGCTCAGCTATCCTAGCGTCACATCTTGTAGGTCGTAGTTGCCCATCAAGTCTCCCTTACAATGCACATCCTGCCATTGGTTTCATACTTTTCTGCTCATCAACAGTTGGTGGTGATAACGTGCCAAGATGCAATGCAGCAAAAGCAGAGAAAACGACAGCTCGCAGAAAAACACTCAGCTTTGAAAATGTGTTATGGTGGTGAGAAACACTGAACATAACAGAGCCTTTGTTTGTTTACAAAAAACTCCACAGGGCACCTTCACCTTCTTTTAAGTTGAAAAGTTAGCATTTGGTAATGGCTGGAAGTAGCCCAAAAAAGCCACAGTAAATCATGCTAAAATGCTTTTCCATGAGGCTAATGTTAACTACATCATAGGTTGTTTGCCTGTCCAACATACACCAACTCTGCATCAGTATTCAAGCTTTCAGAGCGCTCTGTGCACTGATGTTCACTTTTTTTTTAAGAAACTAAACCACAATCCCCTGCTCCTCAGTTTTCTGGGAAACCCAGGTGCTCTATACATCAAACACACAGAGTCGGGCCTGCCTGGCTGAGGAAAAAGCTTAAAATCTCAGCAGTCATCAAGGTGACAGCAGAGTGAGTATATATTCTGTTCAAATAGACTTAGTGATTGCACCTTTAACTTTCCGAAAACACACGGTTTCTCTGTGGCAGAAGTCTCGGTGTCTTTGTGTTCATGAATGGTTGTAAGGAGAACTGAGCTGACCTTCACAACCCTGTGACCCTCAAGTCTGTTAGACATAATTCCTTTCTGTCATAGAGCAAGAGCAAACTGCAGTGACAGTGGCTGAGCTTTGTGTGTGTACAACATGAGAGCATGCCATTCCTTGGCTGCCAACACCGCACACAATCTCTTCCCCTCTTCTTTCATTCCTACCCCCTGCAACTAATCTAGCATTTTCTGCTCTTTTAAAGGCTCTCTGCCTCGAAGAAGAAACCCAAAGCCCACTATTACATGTGCACAGTCAGATCTTCACCCAAAACCTTGCACCTATCCAAATACAAAAATACCGAAAACAGGCATAAAAAACATGGATGAAATTTGAGACAACTTCGGAAACAGCGCTTTGCACCAACTGTGAAGTTTGGGTTTACTGCGGGTTTATGTATGCATAACACAGAGCCCTGGGAGAGAGGCATAAACAGAGCGAGAGAAAAGAGAAAAGAGGCATGAAAAACAGTCTGATCTGCTTCTCCACAGTAGGAGCTCCAACTCTCTCCTCATCAAGAATGCAAAGCCTCTCATGCAGGAGTGTGTGTGTGTGTATGCATACTGAGGGGGATGGGGGCCCAACAAATGCATGGTGTCTGGGGGAGGGAACTGGTCCCTCTACTCTCTTTGCCCTCCCAATGGGGTATTTTGCTCGCTGCCCCCTTGCCTTCACCACAAGCCCCCGCCCCTTTCCTTTCCCTCTGTCTCTCTTTCAGGGAGAGTTCATTTTGAGTCTCGGCCATTGTGGCTAGTGAAGGGACTGACTTGCTAAGGGGTGGCCTGGGGTCCCTTTGGTCACACTGCCAGGTCACCCCTGTTGGAGCTAACTAAGTAACACTGGCAGGAATCTGGAAAAGAAAAAAAAAAACAACCACAAAGCCTGAATCACCAATAAAGATCCTTTTCTCTCTCTCATTGAGGGCATTTGTTATCACTGTGTGTGTGTGTGTGTGTGTGTGTGTGTGTGTGTGTGTGTGTGTGTGTGTGCCCGTGTGAGAGTGAGGCTGTGTGAGGAAAGACAAGGGAGAGTGGGTGATAGTGAATGGGGGATACAGAGTAAGACAGGTAATAGAGAAAGGGAGAATCATTAAAAAAAAAAGTGAGAATGAGCTGATTAAACACAGCCAGTTAATTAGTTCTCCTCTTTATTAAGCAGAGGAAAGAGTTTGCTGCTTTCACTCACAATCTGGAGAGCTGGGCTGTGCGTAGATGCACAGGGCTCAGTTCAATACACAGTAAATTAGTGCTGAAACCAGTGAAGATTTAGTCCGTTTCTCTTTCATATCATTGCGTATACTTTATGGCAATATTTGATGGTTGACTATTTGACAATTTAAGGACTAAATGGTTAATTGACTACAAAAAATAACCTGTGATTGATCAGTAATGACAATAGTCGCTACTTGTAGCCCTGCAAAATATAACGGAGAGGGTGAAATAAAATATCAGAGCTGCAACACTTCACCGGGCTGACTGACAGCAGAAATTCACTGAACCAAAACATTTTGTATGTCGGCTCCATGAGAAGAAACCAACAGTATTTGTATTTATTGATTCACTGATACGGTTAATAAGCTCAAAACACATATACAGCGGGATATTTGTGTGATTTAAACAGCTGCCTGCTCAGATTGCACTTCACTAAACACGACAGAAACAGACTCTGAGGGTAAAAAAAACACGGCAGGTCTCTGTGAGACTGTCTTGGATTCAGTGTGGATTGATACATTTAATAAAACGGAAGTGTATCCGTTCTGTGAGAAAACACTTTCTGTGTGAATTGGCTACAATCTCTCTCTCTCTCTCCAGTTCACCAGGCCTGGCGATGGAGACGGGAGACTGTCATGTCCTCACACAGACAGCTACTCTGTTGACTTCCCTCTGTCCTGTGCACGGGCACGAATGCCCCCTGCTAATTGGCTGGAATAGAGTTGTGCAGCTCAGTACGAGTCCCTTTGCTTGTTTCCCATTTACAGAGCCAGTGCTGTGTATGAACACACACAGAGAACAGTCAGCTAGCGGACCATTAGGAGATATTTGCTGAATTTGACAAAAAGTGTCTTGAACAGTCTTTCTCCAGAAAAACTGACTCTACCTTTAACAGAAATTTAATCAGCAACTATTTTGATAGTTGATTAATCATTTGATGGTTCCAGGCTCTTACAATTGAGAATTTGCTGCTTTTGTAATATTTTGGATTGTTTTGTCACACAAAACAAGACACTGAATGATGTCACTTTGTGCTGTGGGATATTTCGATTGTCATTTATTATTGATATCTGATGTTTCATAAACCAAAAGGATCACTTGATTAATTGAGAAAATAATCAGATTTCAATAAGACAGCAGTCATTGCAGCCCTATAAAACATTATTGAAAGGTCGACCAAAAATATCCTAATCCTTACATAATGGTGGCAGCAGCTAATGACTATTTTCTTTGAATTCATTCATTCGCTGATTATTTTGTCGATTCACTGATTAACTGTTTAGTCTACGAAAGGTGGGAAAAAATGCGGAAAAATGACTGTCATGATACCTCAGGGCCAAGGGTGAGGTCTTCAAATAGCTTACTTTGTCTGACCAACAGTCCAAAACCAAAAGATATACAATTTAAGTGAAATAAAACAGAAATCCATAAAACACAAAAGCTTCACATTTGAGACACTGGAACTGGTGAAAGTTATTTTTTTTGTCAATTGACTAATCAATTAATCAACAATTATCACAATACACAGATATGGACGTACACATATGCATGCACGTGCACATGCAAGTAGCATCCTGATGCTTATCTCAGGTAAACCTCATACAAACAGGATGTTTGCAACAGGACAAATCTTATTTCCCCTAGTCTTACCATGTTACCATCTTACCACTATACCGGACTAAGATAGCAGCCGAGGAAATGTTCAGTGTAGATTCTTAACAGGAGCTTGGCATTTTAGGGCAGGTCGGTGCAAGATGCAAGAAGGGGAGAGATGGGGAGCAAGCAAACGCAGTCATAAAAAGGCGAAGGCTGAGGAGGCTGCAAAAACACTGCAAAACCAATTTCAGTCAAGGCCAAACAGAGAGAGGCGTTCTTCAACTGAGAAATGTGGGAAACAGATCAAAAAGCGGTCAGATAAATGATCTGGCCACAATGGTACAGACAGATTTAAACCACAACAGCTGGTGCAGAAGAGGAAGAACATCAGTTTCATGCTCCATCCCAACCGCAGTACAGTAAGAGCCAAGAGACAGTGCACTAGGCTGTACTTACACTGGCAAAAAAATTAAAGGGATTTGATTGAAATGAATGGGAGTCGTGTTGTCCAAAAGCTCTGGAGGAAAAAAAAACAAAAAAAAAAAACACACACATCCCTGAAAATGTTTTTCCCTCCATATCTTTCTTCCAACAGGCTTCAGGCACACAGTTAACCATGGGAGAATGCTACAGGTAGATTCAAAGGAAGACGAAGCCAGACTCCAAATGATACATGATGTCTGTTCAGGTCTCTGCGGAGGCAATTTGGCAAATTTGAAAAACGGATATGGTCAGGTCAAAAGAAAATCTGTAAAAAACGAAATGTCGTAAAATGAACTGCGAGCTAGGACCTGAAAACCAGACGTTTGAAAATGACTGAAGATTTAAAAGAGCACAAAAAAGTCACATTTCTCACTATTATATATGCTCTTGTTTGTGTTTTTTTGTTTTCACGTGGGACAAAATTAATTGCCATGAGTTGGCAAGAATAATCATGTGCACATCCATAAAACCTCAGAGGACAAAGTGCTGAGTACAAAAAATCAATGAAAAATACAATAGAGAGGAACACACACTATCATCGATATTGATTACGCTTTACTGACAATGTTTTGATCCTGATCTTCTGAAGACCTAGATCAAACCTACTTAACTAAGTTTGTATTGTATTCTCATAAAATTCAGCCATCTCTATGTAGAACTTCGGGTATTGGGGCAGCAAAAACTGTAATATATATTATTAATGATTACACTTTGATATCAAAGTCTGTGAAACCAACTAGTGACCACTTGTATGAATTCAGAAATTTACGACTGACAGTTTGGAAATGAGGTTTGTTTGGCTTAAATCCTGAAGCGACAAGATTTCCATCTGACAGCAGCACTTAATTCCAAGGCTCGTACAACAAGTCTGGGGACTTCACTGTGTGTTTATGTGTGTGTGTGTGTGTGTGTGTGTGTGTGTGTGTTCGGTTTGGAGGTTTTAGACACTGCGGTGTGAGGCAGTTGGATACAGGGGGCGCCTGAGCCTCTCAGTGCTTGGATTCAAGCCAAAACATACAAGCAACCCCACATTTAATGAAAATGTGGCCCTTTGCTCTGTTCTCTCCTGCATTGTGACGGGAAGATAAAGGTAACAGTCTGCAGAACTGGGCCATTTCCCCAGATTTTGGACAGGCCAAGAGTTTTGAAGACTGATATGGAAGTCATTCCAAGTTTTAAAACACTGCAGACGTCGCGGTGGGACTATGCAGCTGTTGGCAGGGAGTCCTGATTTTTTTCCAGAAAAATGAAACAGATTAAAATTCTTGATTTCAATGCAGCTTTTAAATTATATTAAAGTTTACCTTGGAATTAAGGTCATGTAAGCTCACAGCTTATCACATCAGTTACCTTGTTTATTTTCAATTCGGTTTGGATAAAAATGAAAAATAAAAGACTTAATACTAGGCTAAAGCACACACATACACAAACAGTATAACCTCGAGTTATACATTATTCATCTGTCAACTGCAACTTGGGACCAAGAATCCAATAACTGTGTGTGAAAGCAAGGAAGTGTAAAAAAAAAAGTCTCCCTGCAATAACAGTCTGGAAGAAAGCAAGAAAGCAACGGCTAAAATGGAAAAAGAACAGAGGTGCAGATAGTTCAGCACAGCTTTGAAAGGCTCATAAACTACAGAGATGTATCACAATTTATGATCAGAATAAAAAAAAAGAGGAGTTGTGCCATCGTAATGCGATGAGAAACGCAGAGAGAAAGAAGGTGAGAGGAGCGGGGACAGAGAAACAGAGGAAGTTAGAACTTAGATGGTATCATTCAGTTTGTTGAGACAACATGGGAGGTGCAGAGTGGAGAGGGAAAACAGTCTTTACCCATTGGAGTGATTGAGTAAAAACATATTCTCCAATGTGGCTTTGAACCCTGATACCAGCAATAGTTTAAAACTGGCCATGCCTGTTTTTGGTATGAAAAGGTGACACTACCGCAGATGCCTTTGCACCCATAAATTCTACTTGTCTGGTCTGCAAAGATACTTGAGCATTAAACTGTTAAATACTCAATATTTTTATATGACAATATACAAAATGAATGTGTGTAATGTGAACAGCAGCATTTGAAGTGACAAACGCACAGAGAATTATCACTGGAGTCAGCTTTACCATTTTACCTTCTTTGAGCTTATTGTTTTGGTTTTACAGCCTGCAAATGTACTGTTTTACTTCACTCTTATTGCTGTTGTCAATGCTGTTTTCCAGGCACAGCAGGCAGCTGTTTTCTGCTAAAAAAGACAAAACAAAGCTAAAAGGAGAGTGAATATTGGACCTCCGTTCATCAGGTGAATTCAAATATGACTCCAAACTAATGCAAATGATGTTGTGTGTCTACTCAATGTTTTTGGTGATGCATTCACCATATCAACTTTAAAAAGGTGATAATGTGTTGATTTTTGTATTTACAATTTGATGCACTGGTTCCAAAGTGACCAAAGAAATCTGAAGGTTTCACGTCACAAATGTGACAGAATAGAGAAAAGAATTCCTGAAGACATTTCCCAGATCATTGGCACCTGTATAAAACCAACATTGCAGTGGCCTCTTTTACTGACATTGAAGCAAAACTTCATCCACACAGTCTTCAAGAATCTAAAGCAAGTCTTGTAGCTCTCGACTTAGCTCTTCTGTATATACCAGACCTGGATGACTAAGAATCTTAGTCATCCAGGTCTGGTCACATACATTATGTGAAGCTATTATGTTAAACACATGACAGGAAAGGAGGAAACAAGGGATGGTATCCATCCTTCACGCGTGGTATGTTCACATATTCTGTGATTTGCAACGGTGAACTAACTGACAATGAATAGTTGGTTATATTATATAACCTTGGTGAGGGGGAACAATAAAAGCCCCTTCATAGCCACAACAAGGCAAGTGCAGTAATGTGCTTAGAGAAATATATTTGACACCTACTGTTCATTCAACTAACTAACGATCACTAACTAAACCTAACCCAAACCCATTCCACCTTTGGAAAAGCATTATAGTGAAGGAAAATGTTATGCACGTGCTGTACTTTCATAGAGCCTGGATCATATATACCATAACCTTCTGCACATGCAGTCAACCTTTACAAGCTGAGCAAGAGGTTTTCTAGTATGACAGACTGAAGAGAAAGCCACAACCATAAATTTTCATATTACTGATTGAAAAAATATGCTCGGGCATGCGTTGTGTTGGACAGCAAAACGAGAAAAACACAGAGCCCGAGTCAAAAGACAGAATGAATGAGAGATAGTAATAGTCCCACATGTACCAGAGAGGGCCTGTGAGGCTCATAGTAACCTTGACTGTTTGAGCACACAGCCATGCAGGCAATGCAGTAAGAGGCAAGAGGGCTTTGAAGCTGTACTGCAGAGAACCTAGCAGGAATTCTGATGTCCTGCTTTATATCCTCAAACCCTGCTTCTTCTCCAGCAGAGTGATGGGATGAAAATAAAGACGATATAAGGAGCCAAGAGACAGACAAAAGAAAACATAAATGTAAAAAAAAACCCAACAAAGCAGGGACAGGGGCTCTGTGATAGCCCCTCAACTGGTGTTGCACTTGGACTAAACCCAACCCAGAAAATCACAGCCTAATGACAGTACCAGGGCTACCTCAATTTTCTCTTTTCCTGCACAAACCTCCACCGCCCTCAAATTACTATCAATATTCAATTAGAGGGGCCAGGGATACTGGACGAGCCAGCCTCAAAAACAAACCACAGTTCTCCGAGGATTAAGGCCCTTAAAACTAACACAGCAAAATTTCCTTTGTAAATAATCAGCCACTGGGGGCAAAAATAGCCTCTCAGTAGAAGCAATTGGGCCTGAGTGAACTCTATGTTTCACACAGTGATGATAGATCTCCTTTTGGCCTCGTCATAAGTGTCAATCTATGCATTCCTGTTCATCAAAGCTCAAGGTTTCTCCAGGTTTCCGAGTGATGAAGTACGTGTTGCTATGATTGCGGCTGGAACATGTGTCACAGGCTCTGACATGACAAGAGTAGCACCAGGCTTGTGTTTTAATAACATGGCAAGAGGAAAGGAGATTCAATTTCATATTTAGATCCAAATCTGAGTCCAAGTTGCCATGTTAAACTTTCTGCTTTAAGCCGCAGAAAATCTGACATGAAATGCTCATTAGTTACATATATCAGAGAGGACTGTCTCTTTTCACAACCACTGAATGTTGCAAGGCTGTAATCATCGTCATACATCATCCAGAATGATGTGAAATCATTTCTTAAAGTGTAAGACTATTCTTAAATTGCAGATTTATACACTGAAGATTGGAGGTAAGATCTGAGAGAAATAGAAATAGCAAATCAACGATACAACAAAAAACAGTATAAACAGCAGGGCCATGTAATAAGTATGGTGGACGAATGTGACAGAAACAAGAATGCAAACCACGACTAGACTAAACAAGTGGATAAATGCTGTTAGAGGCTATATATTACTTATCAGGATGCCAAATGTAAAACTGAGAGGAAATAATCATATCGGAAAAGTGAAAAATGTCTCAAACATTTGTTCCAAATCTGTAACGATTAGTTGATTAATTGACTCGTCTATCCACAGAAAATGTTTCGTTCATTTTTCAAATAACATTGAGACCAGTTCCAGCCTCTCAAATGTGAGGATTTGCTGCTTTTCTTTGTCACATATGATAACTTATTAGTTTCATTTAGTTCTGGACTGTCAGCTGGACAAAAACAACCAGTTGGAACATGACCACTGTGATGGTATTTTGACATTTCCTAGAAAAAGCAAATAATTGTATTGAGAAAATAATCAGCAAATTACTCGATAATGACAATTGGCACAACCTTATACCAAATTTTACAGTTTAGAGTAAATCAATAATCAGATTAAAATCAATTGATAGTAGAACATACCAGCAGAATAACAGCTTCTAAGAAGTTCAACTATCAACTTGGGGGTGTCGACTGTACACCCTCGTGTCCCCTGATAATTGAGTAATTCAATGACAGATTGAACAAGGTTGACCCGGTGACTTCAGAGGCACTGACAAGACTAGCCTCAAATTACACATCTGCCAGAGAATGAGGGGTGGAGTGGAGAGGGCTAGAGTTACATTTTAAAATGGAGATGCTGGGATGCTCGCCTGATAACAAACCCTCAGATCTTGTCAGAAACAGTGCGGCGTGAACTCTGCATGCTGATGGGCACAGAGACCCAAAAGAAAATAACAGAAAAAATGCCTCAAAGAGATCATAAATGTCAACTGTGACTCCAAAAATTCTAATTTGAATGAAAGCCAATGATGCTGTTTGGCTTAAAACTAACTTTGGGGGGGAGGGGGGGGATCAAAGTGTGGAAAACACTGCCTCCTCTACTGCTCAGGGGGGAAAAAAAGGACATCTAAAAAGGGACAGAAAGATAAAGTGAAATCCAGTTTAATTTACACACCTGCAGACGGCGAGTCGCGCCACATCTGAGCACCGGAGCAGGTGTCCACACAAGCCAGCATGGCCGACAGATTGCTGCAGTTGTTTTCTCAAGAAGATTCAGGCTGTTTTTGCTGGATGCACATCTCTTACATTAGCGGAAAACCGCTCTGACAAATCCATGAAATGTACAATTTCCTTCAATCACACTCACATCTGCTGCTTGCCAAGTCAGATTTTCACAGCTTGTACAACAACATGAAAACAGCCTAAAAACTGTTTTCCCACGATATCCGGTAATGATGCTTGATGCATCATTTCATAAATAATCTGACATGTAAAATTGAAATGAGACGTGAAAAATACAAGGACATAGAAGCTGAATAATGATTATACCTTAATCATATCTGACTGTAGCTCTCGTGCAACTATTTCACTCTGATACGAGAGAAAAACTGAAAGAAAGACAGTGAAAGAGGGGTGATTCATTTTGAATATATAAACAAGCAACAGCAGAAAACAAAAACGATGAAGAGCAAAAGAAGTGACGGCAAAAACAAAACAGAAAATAATGGAAAGAACAGGAATTAAGACAGCGAGAGCCCGAACTGGAGCTCAGGGAGGGATGAGCGGTGACAAAGGCGGATCCAGGGGGATCAGAGGAAGTCCTCAAAGCCGACTCCCAGAGCCGGGATGAAGGCAGCTCAGTGTGGAAGCAGAGAAGATGAAACACCATTTGGGGCCGGGGCCCCCCCCTCTGCCTCGCCTCTGTGTTCAGGGCCTGTGAGCTCCTCTGCCTCTGAAGTGCTAAACATCCCCCTCACACCACACAGCACCCCGGCACTGCACCCTACACTTCCTGCCATTTGGTGACTCAGTGCAGCTCTGCGCGGATGGACACAGCAGAATAGTGTTTTTGCTGTGTTTAAATAGTATACTTCAAATCAATGATCAATCAGGGTATATTTAATTCAATGCAGGGATAAACTCATACAAACTGCAGGGTTTCTAATGAGAAAATAGTGTGTTATGTCTTCAACATGCAGAAAAACCTCATAAAAACATGCACTATCATCCTTTACCTGCAAAAAGGCTGCGACTAACGATTATTTTAACTATTAACTAATCTGCTGATTATTTTCTTAATTGAGCAATCACTTGCTTGGCCTGTAAAATGTCAGAAAATATTGAAAAATACCTATCACACATCCACAGAACTCAAGCTGACATCTTCAAAGTGCTTGTTTTGTCTGACAAACAGTCCAAAACCCAAAGATATTCAATTTATCATCACACAACACAAACAAAAAACAGCAAATCCTCACAACTGAGACACTGGAACTGAGATGTTTGTTATGCTGCAGATACTTTTTCTGTCAACTGATTCATCGATTAATCAGCAAAATCATTTCAGCTCTGATTGAAATGGCGCTTTTTCTGACCAAAAGTTCAAAACTTGAAGATTTTAAGATTAGATCATGAAATACCAAGAAAACAGTGACGTTTGAGAAGCTAAAAACAGTGTTTTTTTTGACATGTGTTTTCAAAGTGACATGTCATTTATTTTAATCAAACTCAAAGAAGTCAATCGTTTCAGCTCAGATAACCAATGAATATTTATGTCCTTTAATAAATGTTTAAATTGTGATGCTACTAATTAGAAAAAAATAGGTGTAATGTTTCCAACAGGGCAGAAAACATCACACAGAAAGCATGAACCTTCTCTCTTCTAATAAAACACAAATCACATGTAAATTGCAATCAGTTCTGATGGTGGATGTGTTTCTATCCACATGATATGCTGACAAAATCTGATCTATTGTCCCTATTTAATCATAAAAAGGTATCAGTTGCTAATATCTCCCTCGTGTCAGTAAGCGGGTTTTCTGAATGGACTTGTGTGGGCTGCAGTCTGCTCAGAAATATTAATGGATTTATTCCTGTGATGATCAGGAGATCTAATTACAGTAACGCGGAGTTGGAAAGCACAATGGCATAAATCTGAAGAGCTTAGCACACATTACAGTTAGTTATGTCAAGGTGATGTTAGAAAAAATGAGGGTAAGACAACAAATAAATGTCTGCATGGTTGATTCGTGATGATTACTGCAGGTGACAGTTTCTCCACCTTTCCATCAGAAACAGGGAAACACAAACACAGTAATATAACTTCACAAAATGCGTCAATTCGCACAGATTAGGAGATAATAAAAAAAGCTCGGATACTGAGGTGAAACACCAAACCTCCAGCGTGTTTCTGTCCCAGATAAATAACTTCAAAGCGCCGGTTGTTGCACTGCAACACTGGCAACCAAAGAGCTTATTGTTCGCAACATTTCTGTCAACAATGTTACCCTTTGTGATTATTAGATTATAAGTGTGAAGGCCTATTTTCTTACAATCCTGTTTATGCCAGTTTGGATCTTTAAAACCCCCTCGCTCCTACTCCAAACGCCACATGAATATCTCACGTTTTCACACATGAACCACTACTCAAAAAACACCTTTTCTCCACATTTACCTGCATAGTAAAGACTCCCAGCTCCTGAGAGGACAGCTTCTTCATCTGCTCGGACAAAACCTGCGCTTCCTCCAGGATGGAAAACTCCGTCTCTGCTCCGCAATATCCACAAGAAAGAGCCGAGCAGATTAAAACGAAGCTCCATGAAAAAGCCACAAACCGAAGCAGACTATCCCGGAAAGCAGCGCGCGTATCCGGCGTCAAACCCAGCGATCTCCCCGCTGTCCGCCTCGCCATGATGGCTGTGGGTCTACAGGCTGGAGAAACACGGAGTCAGGGCTGTTGGCGGAAAAAAAAAACTTCAAGGGAAACTACTTTTACAACTTTGCAGTGCAGAGTACGTGTGCCCTTTCTCTCCTGTACGAGTCTCCAAAAATTCCAGCAGCGCAAACCATTGCACCTCCGTGAAATCCCTGCAGAGAAGAAAACAGATCCATGCGTGAAAGAGGATATGGTTTTTCGCTCTCTCTTTTTTTAAAAATGTTGCCGGTGTTCCGTCTTCGATCAGTCTCTCCAACTCCTGGAAGTCTGGCAAAGTGTGTGAGAGCCGGAGATTCACCACAATGGGGGTGAAAGTGGGAGGCGTGGAAACACAGACAGTCCTACCGGCGCCTGGATCTCTGGATCAATGGATCAGGGTTACGTGATGCCTTCAAATGCTGCTGGGAAATGCTGCAATTGAAAGATTGGTTCACGATTTTTCAAGTCTGTCTATAATCAACAGTCAGGTGCCCACGTGAACGCGGAAATAAGTTATCAGTCATATCAAGGGAATCAATCTGCCACATTTACAGTCTTTTAAGCATAAAATCCCCTCTTTGTGTTTCCACAGTGTTTCACTGTTGAGCTGCGGTGGAAGTATAGTAACAAAAAGAGGGACTTTGGCGCTAAAAAGCCTGTAATGTTGAAAGATATCTACTTGATTTGTCTAATTTGGGTGGCTGAAGCTTCATATTAGCTTCAGATAAACTTTAAAATACATTTTAGCAAAGAAGGAGGACTGTGGATTTTGGTCCGCGTTACTTATATTGTAAGTGCATTATGAAGGGATCTGTTAACAGTCAGTATGAACAAGAGGAATGATTACAGACAGCAAAATCTGTTCCAGTGTTCATTTGGGCTCCTGACTATTGTTTCAAGACAGACTTGAGAAATGGTGAATTTGTCCTTTAACTTGTTTTATTTCATTTTCTATTCTTTGTATGTCACATGTTGGATCAAATCTGTGTCTGTTTGTATTTGTTTTCTTCATTTTTTTGTGACAGAAAGACAACAAGGAATTTTTGATGATTTAAGGATTTTCATGTTGACTATACATGGTGGACGCAGCAATTAGGGCTAGAGTTGCAAATAACGATTGAGCCTATTTTCATTATCGATTAATCTGTTGATTATTTTAATTATTACATTGATTATTGACAATTAGTTGTTTGGTATATAAGATGTCATAGAATGGTGAAAAATCACAAAGATATTCAGTTTACTGTCATAGAAGACTAAAGAAACCAGAAAATATTCACATTAGAGAATCTGGAATCAGAGAATTTTGCCAGTTTTTCCTTAAATAATGACTCCAAATGATTAATCAATTATCAAAATAGTTGGCAATTAATTTAGTAGTTGACAACTATCAAATCAATTTTATCAACTAATTGTAGCAGCTCTAATTAAGGCATAGCAAGGATTTGAGAAAGACAGAGAAATATCCAAGTCCCCACAAACGCACCTCCGTTCCCTCAGAAATTTTTGACCGTACATCATAAAGTCTCGAAAATTGTTTTACATATTTGAATATTTTATATAGCTATTCGGTTAATTATTTTCTCTGTAATTTTTATCTCCTTACATGAAGATCCAAATGCAGTTTCAAAGCTTTCACACTGTCAGGAATGAAATTCTGGTGGAGAAATACTGAATTATTATTACCTTTGAATTGATTATTGGCTTAAAAGTTGTCACATTTGTGGCATCTTGGAGGCCTGGAGGTTTAAGACACTGCCCATGTACTCAATATCCCTGATTTGAGTCTAGCTGGGGGAAATTTGTTTGTCTGCTCACACTGCATACTATCTAATAAAGGAAAACCATGATTAAAATATTCAGTTATATAGTTAAATTTAAATAAATTGAGTCTAAAAATACTGGAACCTGTGCCATCATGTGTAAGTTTACCCCTCCAGGTTCTGAAAAATCCCAACTTTCCTAGAAAAAATTGCAGAGTCTTGGCAGCCATATCAGTGACTGATAACCTAATGCTCTCTAATTGGAGCTAATTCATTCTAAGAGAAAGAGTACAAGTTGTTCTTGTTCTGCACATGTTGCTGAACTTTTGGCCTCTTCTAGACCATTTCCCTTCTCCGTACACCTTGGCGGTAGGTGAAGTTGTGCCAGAAACTCCAACTCTTCAAATGTATCCTTCACCATTATGTTTATTCTACTGTGTATAGGTCGGATTTCAATATCTACGCCACTTTAACCCCCAAAATATTCTAGTCATAGTAGTAACCTTACATTTTTAAATCTCAAGGTGGTATTACTATATCTCCTTATGGGGACTTCAGTTTGTTTTGGGTTACATCATTTTTAGGATCATTTTAGATTAGGCACCAAGAACCTCAGGGATTGTGGTATCACACCCCTGCAAAGATCATTGGTTTGTCCTGCAGGTATAATTGTGGGAAAGCCTGACTTGGAAACTAAACCATAGAATTTGGATGACCATGAATGAAACCAGTCCTGGGTGTAGTAACCAGCAGACTTCACTCCTGAAAGAATCCAGTTCTTGTTTTCGCCGCAGCTTCAATTTCACTTTGGCAGAACTGCTTTGAGAAAAAGCAGAGACTTGTGTATTTAGGCAATTCAGATTTTAATTGCTGACTGCAAAATTTAAAAAAAAGTCTAACAGATAGCTCATTTGTTAAAGAATTTTGTAGTCAAGGCTGACGATATGAAGCTTTGAAGTATAACAGCACTCCAGGCCATCAAACAGCTGACCTCTAATCAGTGCTCACTTTCCTTCCGTGGATTTCAGAGTGAGTTCAGAATGGATTTGCACCACTGGCCTTGCAACTTTCTGTAGATTTTCTGGTGAACCAACAGTGCATACAGACACAGGACATCTGTTTCATTGCTGTTGGATCTGAAAATTCCAGCTCACTGGGCTTCTTCCTCTTTTACAAAATAATAAAGATCATATTCCAAATCATAAGAAAGTGTAAGAAAGGCTCCAAGGCCAGTTTTTAACATTTAGTTTACCATTTGTAAATTTGAATTTGTTCTAGACATTTGAAGACTTTTTCAGGACCTGCAAATATTCTGCCCTTACATAAACTTACTGGAGAGTTCACTACCCATTCATACACATACACTTCAAACTTTATGCAGTAACTTCAGTCAGTCACTCAGCGAGTTGATGCTCGCTGAGTGACTGACAGGTTTAATAAAGTTGGAAAATGTTTGGATGTAGGCAACAGTAGGTTTTATATAGAGTTGATAGACTTAATTGATCAAGATAAAGGTTTTTATTTGTCACATAGGCATCAAATACATTCTGTAAATAATGGCAGCGTCTAAAATCTTTCTGTTGTAGCTCAGTCCTGGTAAGGTAATAATATAAAAATGACTGAAGTAATAAAAATGAATAAATAATAAAAGCAGACATGAACAAAAGGACACACACAAAAACAAGATACAAGAAAACTTTAAGTATCGACTTGAGTTTTTTTTTAAAGTGGGCACAGATCAAGGTGCATGAATTTGTGCAAACGTTGTCATTAAAGAGAGTCTTTGAAATTGTGCAGAGGTCTATTTATCCTCATTCAGTACTCAGACTGCCTGGGGAAAAAAAACTTTTCCTGTCTCTTTCAGTGTTGACCTCAGGGTCTGGAAGCCCTTCCCTGATGGGAACACTGTGAGGAGGCTGTGACCAGGACAGGACAAATTGTTTATATGACATTGCCGGGAGTGACATTATAACCCCGTGTCTACCTTAAATTTTATTTCCTGTGTTACGTCAATGAACTCAGATGCCACTCAGTGCAGCAGTGCTTTGCCCCTGCCTGGACATGCCCTTCCATGTTTTAGATTTTCACCAGAAGTCATGGTTTTATTTCTCTCCAAATCTATCCATAACCTTTAAAGATGTAGCCCCTGGAGAAATACAGACAGACAGATGGAATGAGATGAAAACACACCTTGTGTCGGCCTCTGTTGGTCAAAATAGGTCCCAGGTGGTATTGTGCTGCCTACTTTATATGCCAGCCACACAAGAATTGACAAGAGTTTATTCAAAGTCTTGAACCCACAGGCTGCAGTCAAATCATCATCACAGACAGTCATGAGAGGCTATCAAAGAAATTCTGTCTGTGCCAGAAGAAAAAACAACTTTATGACTCTGTTATTTAAAGTTTGAAAACTAAAAGTCCATCAGAAGAAGCTGTCTCTGGTGTGATACTTGGTCTGAGGCCCTGCCAGGCAGCTACAACACTGGTAAGCTGTAAATCCTTTTAGCATCAATGATATAATGATTGTTTTACATTTCTGTGTCTCTTCATGATACATCACTTACTGGAGAGTACTGACTAAAACATAGAAATACATATATATATATATATATATATATATATATATATATATATATATATATGTATTTCTATGTTTTAGTCAGTCAACCATGTTTAGTCACTGTATTGATCACAGCGAGGTAGAGCAGCATGCCCAGCATGATTATTTCACACTGCAGCCAAAATAATTTCAATTCCTTTGAACATCAGTCAAATGAAGAATTAGTTTTGGTGTGTGTTATTCAGAGGAACAAAAATCAAGGGGAGAAATGAACCTCGTTTTAGGATATTGTGGTTGAACCGTGAATCAAAAATGTTAGCAAAATGTTGCTATTTTACCAATTGCGCCTCTGCTTTCTTTTATCAAACATATCATTTGCTTCTAATTTTCACACAAAAGATTTGATACAAAATTATTGTTCTGCTTATTAAATGCAATGCAATTAAGTGAGATTGATGCAGTAAATGAACTCATAGCTTTGCAGACCAGGGGTCTGCAGCAGGAAGGAGTCCCTTTTGACTTTGCCCCGCTGCTGAATGGGTCGTCTGTCTGTGTCTTTGGCTGCCAACTCCACCAGATGTTTGCATGGCCGTCAGATGCTTTTAGACACTTACAAACACAAGGATGTTTGCTGAGTGGTTAGATGCAGTGTGTGCACCACATACATTATCAGCTATTCAGAAAATCACTGTTTTCTAGGGCTGTTGTCACACTCAACTGTCATTTAAACTGTCGAGTAGTAAAATCACAAATTCACAGAAACTGCAGTTTATGTACAAATTGTAATTTAGGGCATAAACGACAACTGTATTTGGAGGGAATTCGTTTCCTGAATTGGTTGAATCAAAGCTATTTTCAATATTTGTACAGGAACAACTGCATAAAAAAAACCTTGTTCAAACATGAGAAAGAATGTATAAATTAACATAATTTGAGGAAACTTAAAATAACTCAAAGGTAAGTTAAAATGCCACAAATTTCTAAAATTATATGGTGGACTCCTTCTCTTCTCTCCTCTCTTCTCAGTCACAGAAACAGAGCTGACCTCATCAAAGCTCTGGTGTCAGTAAGAGAAGTGTTTATAAGTCTGGAGAATTTTTAAAATACTGTGTGTCCAACTCTGTCTGCTCCACACCTGTTATGTGTGTGTGAGTGTGTGTGTACACGTGTGCATGTGTAGTGCTATGACAGGTGCACGCTGTTGTTCACAACATTGTAGCCAACATGTTCAGAGAGAGAAGTTGTGTTCATTCAACTCAGATATTTATTTACCAAAAACATGATTAAGTATGCAAAATTATGCACACTTTGTGCCTCCATCAACTCCTTCTTGCAGACACTCAGACTAGGGCTACAACTAAAGATTATTGTCATTATTGATTAATCTGTCGATAATTTTCTCGATTGATCAATTAGTTATTTGGTCTATAAAATGTCAGAAAATAGTGAAAAATGTCAATTACTGTTCCCCAAAGCCGAAGGTGACATCCTCAAATGTCTTATTTTGTCCTGACCAACCGTCCGCAACCCAAAGATATTCAGTTTACTATCATAGAAGACTAAAGAAACCAGGAAATATTCATATTAGAATACTTTTTGATCAATCAGTATCAAAATAGTTGAAGTGCTTGACTATGTCAGAGATACTGCTGCTGGTAATTTTGGCCAGTGCTTTCCTCCTGCACCACCAATGTGCCCTGTTTAGACTTTTGAAAGATTTTTATTTTTATTAGATCGTGACAGTGCAGATACAGACAGGAAACATGAGAGGTTCAACATGCAACAAAAATCTCCAGTCAGAGTTAAGCACTCGGCCTATGGAGACCCTAAAGTATCATATAATTTCTTACCATTTACGATTAAAGCCACACAGCTTGTGGTGGGTTAGTCCTAACCTCTTACCTGTGACAGTAAATTCCTTAATATAATTCAACAGAATCACAAACTACAGCCTCCAAAATGAGGCTTGATCGACGACTACAGTCTCAACGACACTTGAATATGTTAAACTTAATGAAGGTTGGAATTACTGCAGGAATGTTGTACTGGATGGCATTAAATTCATTCAAGTATACCTAACTTTGTAGAGGTACGAACAGACAGAGGGTCATTAAAAAATCTGTGATGATGAAATGGAAGCCTATAATGGTACATTCGGTAACCACAATAATGATATTTTCCAGGTCATACAATGATAAATGTTTAAAGTTAGTGTGTTTATTGTGATACAGGTGAAACTTAATTATACGGTGAAATGTCATAACAGGTAAGTAATGTCTTCACCTCATCAAGATCACAAAATAGCTTGTGTTTTATTTCTAAAAAGGCGTCAAGAGATAAGGTGAATACAAAATCTCCAAATCAGCCTTTTACCCATCTGATTGTTGATTTGTAAAGCAGAAAAATGCGGCAGTATTTATGAGCTATCACATCTGTGGGTTTAAGCCATGAATGGCAACCGCAACACAAGTTTGACTTGCTCCCATTGTTTTGTTTTTTTTTACTTTATCTCTTGGATCATTTTCAGACTGCAGCTCAGCCAAAGCACTGTGTCTGTCTGTAAAAATACTAATTCTGACTGGCTGTCAGACTGGCATATCTCTCCTGAGAGCACTGCTGGTTCATTCTGAGCAAAATATTTCATTACACAAGAAAGCGGGCAGGGGTGCTCGTTAACAGAGACAGAAGGATTTGTTATACAGGATTACCCCATTTGCATGATTTTAATTACAGCATAGACCCACAAAGCCACCTGGTTTGGAAAGATAAAGGGGAGAAGAGGAGAAAGTGAGGCTGATTAGCTCAGGAAATGTGAATATATTTATTGAGATCTGGGGTGAGATGCTGTGAGGTCCTGTTCAAAGCAATGCAAGACAGGAAGACTTTCACATCTGCCTTCAAAGACAGCTCTGACTGAAAGAGATTTTTTTTTATTACGTGTAAACATAAAA
This sequence comes from Thunnus thynnus, assembly GCF_963924715.1. Classification (NCBI taxonomy): domain Eukaryota; kingdom Metazoa; phylum Chordata; class Actinopteri; order Scombriformes; family Scombridae; genus Thunnus; species Thunnus thynnus. The sequence goes on along the minus strand of NC_089524.1, from coordinate 10,293,708 downwards.
TTTGGCTCGAGATCTAAATATTACCTGTTACCTGTGGAAGTGGAGATTAGATTTGAAGCCAGGTTACACAGCTCTTAATATAAAAATACCTTCTCTGAGGGTAGGTGTCTCCGTGCGTGGGAAGAAGACAATGCTACAACTGGATTTTCTCATGCTGTGTGAATACAGTTAGAGCCAAATGCAACTGACTGAGCACGACAATTTCCTACTGAGATAATCACTAAACACAGAGGTTGATAGTGACATATACTGTAGGGACTTGTTAGACTTTTACAGCAACACTATGCCTGGAAAAACAAGGACCTTACATAACATAGGAGGCGGTACACAAGTAAGAGATGCGGGTGGAAATAAACACTTCACAAGAGACACACACTATATCCGCTGGAGAAATCACTGAAATAAACTCTTTGAAGTGTGTAATATCATTACTGTTACATGATTTTGCTCTGTTGTATAATGGATTTTCATTTTTCATTTTCATTTTCATTACACTTTGTATTTCCTGCCATACTTGTCATTTGTTTGTTTAGCCAGTCACATTGCTGTCACATACTATCCTAGGTTTTGTTTGTGTTTAGCATTGTTTTTTTTACATTTACAGTTTAATCAAGTTACAAAAGTATTTATAAATATTAATTATTTATTGTTTATTGATTCAAGTACTGAGTTTCTTGAGTTGTAGATTAGCTTGTGTTGTAACTTACCATACACCCACCGTACTTTCCAGGAAACAAAAGGGGGAGGCACTGAACCACTTCCTGATTTTAAGATCTTGCTGACATCACCAGTGATGTCATGGGTTAGACCACGTATTGGGGGATTTATTTTATTTAGTTAAATGTTTGGTTTTGTATTTATGTTATTTGTACTTATTTTGGCTTATGATTTTTGGACTATGCTGTGGTTGATGTGTGTGTAAACAACATTAACTGATACAAGTAATATTGTCATATACCAGTTGTTGGTATAAGGGAAAGGACACCCCTGATAGAAATATAGTTCTGCCCAGGTAGATTGCAGGGCCTATTTAAGGGGAGAGTTGTTGGTTTGAGAAAGAGCAGAAACGACAGAGGACGTCAGTGTAGCTTTGTTAAAGTAAGTTTGATTTCATTCGGTAGTCTCTGACTCTGTCTCTTATCATCTTCCTTGACACTCTGGCAAAGCTACCTCACAAGTAAAACTTGATTTTACAGCAAAACAGCAAATAATAGTAAAAAGCCAGAAAGGGTTGCAGAAATGTTTCATTTTTCTTGTTTCCTATCTTGTCAATCGTCTTTTTGACCCAAAATCCTTTAGGATTTAATTGAATTTAATTAACTTTTTAATTGTATTACATGCAAATGAAGAGATTTGCTTTTTGCCCATTATCTATTCATGTGATGAGACAGTGATGATCAGTAAATACAGAGTAAAAGGGAACCGGCAGCTTTACACTACGATGCTGTAATGTCTCTTAACATTTGGAATTGTACTAAAAACAATCTTTTCATCCTCATGTCTAAACTGTGTGAGTGTCATTGTGTGTACTGTAGGTCAAGGCTGATAATTAGTGATTACTGCAAGCGATCACACTATTGTAGCAGTTTGCAACAGCAGTAGCAGCAGCTGGCAGCAGCTCTCTGCAACAGTAGAGTTGGCACATGTATGCCTAGACAGGGGAGTATGATTTTTCACCCATCTTCATCCAGCAAATCAGTAGGTGATCACAGCATCAAACAAAAAAAGCTATTTTACTAGTACTTTTTTTTTGTTGTTGTTGAGCCTGCGATCTATTCTTTGAGATTCTTTCTGACTTTTTGACCAATCTTGATGATTTGGAGTTTTTGCTCAAATTGTTTTCTTGAAGTAAATTTTATTCTGATGAAATGCGAAAGGCAATTAAGTTTTGAAAACTGTCTTGCTTACTAGCTACATCTGTACAGTTACTAAAATAATGTCTTGTTTCAGAAGCAAGTCAACATTTTTGAAAGTGGAGCTGGACTTGTGATTCTGATGCTCCAAATTACATGGTGAATTTCATTTAACTTTATTTTATATGCCAACGTCTCCAAACGACTTAATTTTATTTAGAAAATGTCCCATTGCTGTCTGCGTAGTATCGTGTGCCACTTTGTAACTCATATTGTTTTCTTTAATGCCTAAGTACTAGTACATTTAGTACTAAAGTGGCCTATATGAAACACATCAGCAATTTACAACAATATCCCTTCAGTGTTGCATCCATCCAGGGATGCAACACTGAAGAATGGGTGTGCTATATAATAATAATAATAATAATGATAATAATAATAAATAATAATAATAATAATGTTTGGTAAGTAGTACTCGGGGGGTCCTGGAAAGCAGCAGTTCACTGCAGCTGGTCCAGGATACCCCCCTACCTGGGGGAAAGGGGGAAGGCAGCAGTTCACTGTTGCTGGTCCCGCTTTTCTTATGGGGAAATACTCGGGAGTGTGGGAACAGTGGCCAGGGTCCTGGGATGGCAGCAGCTAGCTGCGGCTGGTCCCAGATGCCTGACCAATACTCCCAATTACACCCATGAGTGCAGGGGGTCCTGGAAGGCAGCAGTTCACTGCAGTTGGTCCAGGATACCCCCCTGCCCGGGGGAAAGGGGGAAGGCAGCAAGTCATTTACTACTACTACTTCTACTACTACTACTAGGGGTATTCAGTTGGTTGCTATCTGCAACCTCACCACTAGATGCCACTAAATCCTGCACACTGGTCCTTTAAGTGGTCAGATATGATGATTACATTTGTTTTTCTGCTAACATTAGTGTGCAAAATGTTTAGGCTAGATGTTGATGAGCACTGATCTCATAATATGGGGTTTATTTCCCAAGAGAAAGAACTTTTTTAAAAAGTTTTTTTTAAGTGATTTGCAGTTTTTTATTATTATTTTTATATATTTGTATACTTTTGGACTTTATATTTTTAAGTTGTTTACATTTATCTTATTTCTTTAATATTTAACTATCTTTCTATTGTAACTAAGGAGTTCTTTACATATGGTTTTTGCTCAAAATAAAAATGTTTAGATTTTATAAACACTTTTAGATTAATATCTGAATATTTAATAAGTGTTCTGGGGAATTTAATGGAAATTAAAGTCAGTCAGAGGGGCCCTGTGAGATTTTCTGGGCTCCATCTGACTCTAGAATTACTTCTGGGTTGGTCTACCACTTTGGTCCAGACAGAAATATCTCAACACCATAAAATCTGGTAAACATTCATGGTCCCCAGAGAATGAGTCGTAATAATTTTCCCTATCTTTTATCTCGTGCCAACAGCAGATCAAAGTTCCTTGCCATCAATCTCCGCTGTACTTAGAGTTTAACGCTAATTAGCTAATGTTAGCACAATAACATGATAAACTAAGATGATAATAGGTAAACAAACAGTATACCTGCTAAACATCAGGATGTTAGCATTGTCACTGAAAGCATGTTAACATGCTGATGTTAGCATTTACCAAAGTAGCCTCACAGAGCCGCTAGCATAGCTATAGAGCCTATAGCCCCCTCCTTCCAATAATTTAGCTATTGATAGATGCAAAGGACAACAAGCTAACACTAACGTTAATTACTTGTGGCTTATAGTTAAAAACACTGATGCTAAGACCACCTAGAGAAATTCTGAAGTTCTAAGTTATTTACAAATTCATTGAAGTCATACTGTTTTTATGACTGTTGGTGTATTGGTGTTTCATACCAATTCTATACAACTTCCACAGCTGAACGGCTCTATGAGCTCAGCTGCTACTACATAGTGCTTTCTAGCTCCACTGAATAAAACATGGGAGCATTACAGCTCCACAAATAGTCCTTTGATGGAGAGACTCTTCTTTTCATTCATAAACAGAATACACAATAAAAATAATATGAGTCACACTTCATGTCAGACAGACTGACACAGGTCGTCATCTGTTCAAGGCATGAAACATGTCTATTAATATGAACGTTAACCTGCTCTCCTTAATCATTGGTTAGTTGGCTGATTGGAGGTATGAGGGTGCGTGACACTCGTTATGATATGTTGCATGAGAAACCTTGCCGCAGCTCTTTGCTATCTCTTTTTTCCCAGCAGGTCCTGGGTCAGCCTCAAACCACTTGGGGGAAATGTTATGGGTACAGATGCTCCTAATACTCTTTGGTTTAGACAACAACATCATCATGTCAAGGAAAATTGTCATTCATCTTCTCTCTATGTCCCATCAGGGAGATAAAAAGAGCAGAACAAAAAGACCAGACAGAATATTATGAGACCCAAAATGTAAACAAGTTTCAACATTCTGATGCTCTCAACCAGTGACTTATCTGTGACGGATTAACACAATAAACAGTCGACCATCAGTATAGTGGGACCTTGTAAAAATATCAGACACGATATGTGGAAAATGACCCTCTCAAGTGCTCTAGACACCAATTAAGCCTCAAATACAGAGGACTAATCTGATTTTTTTTCTCTGATGACCATGGCGCCTTGGTGATCACCCCGTGGTAAAAACAGAAATCATTTTAGACATAAACAACCTCCCAGTTCCCAGCCTACTTGAACTCAGTGGCAGCTTCAGAGCTTCAGCTTCATAGTCTCTGGGCATTGATCCATCTGCAGACAGGAAATGCTCCAGGGACAAACTAGCTAGACCCGGCTCTTCTTAATGCATGACAGACCCCTGTGCTTCACATGGTCATGAACGAAGGATAGAGGAAGAAAAAAAAAAAGAAAACCTAGAGAGAAATGGATCAAAACAGTAGAGAGACTCACTTTGTTCAGAGGTCACAGACAGACATGGCGACACAGCTGCACATATTGTTTATTGACCTATGGGACCTTTGCTGCATTTTTACCAATGACCTTTTAATAATCCAATAATAAAATTAGCATCTGTAAACACGAGTGGTGCATGAAAATCTGAGCCCTATGCATACATGTATACAGACTCCTTTACCCTCTTAATACCAATATTCTCACACATGTACAAATAACTGAATCCACAACTAAACACATGGATCTGTAATGGTTAGCAGTGAAATAAATAATGAAGTCTTTAAATCACATTTAACCTGCAATTTCAGTTTTTTTGGCAACTTGGGGGCAGCAGAAACAAGCTGTGAACACATACACAGACGCCTCTGACATTGCACCTTGTCATTTGATACATTCTTATTATGAAAGATATTGATTGTAGCTGCTTTAAGCAAATATTACAAAAAAGTGTCGTGGTAATGAATGTGCTTTAGTCTGCAAAGTCCTAGCATGGTTAGAGTTAAAAGAGGAATGAAGCAAAAACTAAGATCAAACAATGAATTTAATTAGTTTATAAAGTTATAACGCCTTACAGCTGTAAAGGGTTTTTGTCATAACACTGAGTATAAGGAACAGTGATCGAAACTATCAGCAGGTGGGAGAGACCTGATTTTTGAAATGTTCAGTGGAGCAACATGACTGAACCAGTCTGATTACTAAAAGAAGGTTACTGTTAAAAATACCACCTAGGTATGCAGCTGAAGGACTGACATTTATAGACATAGTACCAAGATTGTTTTGCAAAATGGAATGACAAAAATCCAGCAGTGAATATCTGAGATTGATCTGAGTTCATTAGCTCTTTCTTTTTCACAGGGGAAAGATCTTTCCTTACAATTAAAGGGAATGTTATGCTTGTGGATGATGATAAAGAAGCTAAACCTTTGGGGACAACTCTTCATTAAAAAAAAGAAAAGAAAAGTGCCACGTTGGACACATTGGACAAGTAGCCTACTTTATGATCAGAGACTGATTAAAGCAATGTCCCTGAACTCATTCTTTAAAGAACGATTAATTAAAACAGTGTGATTTTCTTTATTAAAAAGCAAGACCAAGTAAAATTAAGATGTGTCTGACTTGGTCCTTCAGCTTTAAAGGGTGAATGCTTACCTCATGTGTAAAAATCTATTTAAGAGACAATAAAATAGCAGTGACATTGGGCAAAACTTGGATTCCAAACTCCAAATTGTAAAAACTGCAATTTAAATGTAAAGTGAGTGTTGGAAATGTGATATCATGTCATAATTACAAAGAAAAAGCCCTAACCACTGAGACAAAAAATTAAGAAGCAACTCCAGTATCACCAGATGAGGCTTAACCACTCACTGCACACAGGGAAACTACAGCATTAGCTGCTAACTCTGTCGGGTTTTAATTAGCTGCACACATCAATATGATCTCTGCTGGAAACGGAGAGCAACAAGAAGAAGAAGAAGTATCAGGGAGTGAGTCTGTACCCAGCACACACACTACTCCTCTGCTGCCATCAATTTTTATGAATATATTTCTTACGTGTGTGTGTGTGTGTGTGTGTGTGTGTGTGTGTATGTCTAAGCAGGGGGGTGGGGTGGGGCTTTAAAGTAGGCACCATACAGTTGCTATGGCAACATGATTCTTTGAAGTTTTTTGCCCCCTTTTTACAGCTGGATATAATAACCAGATCTGCTCTGTTCTCTCATCCCCCCCCCCCTCTCCCTCCCTCTCTCTCTCCTCGTCTCCCCCTCCATCTCCCTCCATCTCACTCTCTCACTCCCTTTGCTGCACCAAAAAATTTTCTCTTTGAAGACTTAAGCCGATTCCAAGTCAAACCCAACGCTATTTCTGGCTCTATTCAAGACTGAAGCTGTGGCTTTGTGCAGTGCTGTGTTTGACATCTGTGTGTGTGCGTGTGTTTGAGAGAAAGAGCAAAAAATATGACTCAGTGTGCTTGTGTATGAAAGATGTGTGGAAAACCATAAGAGATAGGTGTGTGTGTGTGTGTGTGTGTGTGTGTGCGTACACGCAGCACAACAAACATAAACAAGCAGTCTGATTAAAAAGCTGCCTGCTGGTTGCGACCGATAATGAGAAATGTTGCTTCATGTGTTTGTGCGTGAATTTGAGTGTGTGTTGCATGCAAGCACAGACACAGACCTTAAAAAGAAAATATCAAAAGAGTAGGAGGGGATGAAGAGAGGAGGATGGCGGGAGCAGAGGAAGAGAGGGGGAGATGAAAGGAGCAGAAGGGGGGGAGGAGAGGAAGAGAAGACAGACAGGAAGAAGAAGAAGAGGAGTCGTTAACATGTTTTAATGCCATGTTGTGGCATCTTTTTTTTCCAATTCTGTGTTCACCTAGGAAATATGAAATATTAATTAGAACGTCCACAGAGAGCTCACACCAAAATCTTCCCACCAATCAGGGATTTGTAAAGACTTCAAATATGTCTGTTTTAAACTGAAATCAGTTTGGTCCATGTCTATAGTAAAACAGGTTCGTATAAATCTGAAGTCTGCATTATAAAATTAGAAAATAAAGGTTAAAGGGGACATAGAATGCACATTTCCAGGTCTATATTTATATTTGGGCTCTACTGGAATATTTTTGCATGATTTACAGTCTTAAAAGAACTCCTTATTTATCTTCTACTGGTCCTTTACACAGCCCCTCAGTTCAGCCTCTGTCTGAAACAGGCCGTTTTAGCCCCTGTCTCTTTAAGGTCCCCCTCCTGATGAGCCCACTCTGTTCTGATTGGTCAGCTTCAGGAAGTTTCCTCTGGCTCCGTAGGCCGCATAAACAAACAGTAGTAGTAGGATTTGACTTACTTTTCTTGTTCTTTACTCCAAATAGAAACTTCTCAAATACATCTGTACATGTTTGAGCCATAATCTGATCCTAAATATGCAAGCAGACAACATGAACAAACCATGGAACAACCTTAGCAACGAAAGCTATGGAACGGACAGCTGTTTGTTGGCATGTGTGAATAATCTGACGTCATCAGCAGGAGGAAGTAGAGGTAACATTGCAAATGGAGCGTTCATAACAGGCTGAAGCCCTGCCTTTTCTCTTGCAGGGAGCATTTTTATTTTTATGTTTGCCTTGAGTTTTGAAACTTTGACCATGTTTTGACTATGTTTAACATCCAACATTCAACTATGGTACAAATATAATAGAAAATCACAAAAAGCATGGTATGTCCCCTTAAAATATCGCCTCCAGACATGTTTTAAGACATATCAAAACGGTCTGCTCTGAAAAATAAATTGTGCCTGATCAAGATTTACAATTTCATGGTTAGAAAGTTCTTAAAAAAAACCCAGAATCTATGAATGAATGTTGTTTCTTTCAAAAAATGAAACTACAAACTAAAGGTCACATTCTTCACATGCTATGTGCACTGGAGGCTTCAAATTTCCAAATCACACTTCCAAAAATGTGAACTCTGCACATCGTACGTCATTCTTCACAGTGAAGCTCAAACATCCAAGTGAAGCAGCACAAAGCAAAACACATTTTTGAGTGGAGGAGGACTTTAAATTAGCTTGAGAAGCCAGAAAGAAAAAAGTCCACATTATGAATTTGATGGTTTAATAATACGCAAAACAGTACTACTCCAGTCTCTTTGAGCACTGCAAAGACATCCATTCACACCTTTATCTCCAGGAAATGGGAGAACGATCACAATCTCACATCTGATCTCAGTAGTGATTCTGCACAGTGCAGTTGAAAGAGACCTTGAGGCCTAATATGCACAACACACTCACTGCCTTTAATCCAAATCAGGACTTTTCCACAAAGGCTGTTTTGTTGAGGCTGCAGTATTGCGTCGGTCACAGTGTAAGATGGGAGATAAAAGTCGAGGCACAATGCTGTATGAATGTCTCACTGCCAGCGAAGCAAAGCAAAATCTCCCTCCAACCATTTCTTCCATTAATTTGCTCAAATGGATGACTTTTGTTGCCGCAGAATTACTGCAGAATTCCACCCTAAACAAGAATTTTCATTTCATGTTTTCAAAATGAAAAGGAAGCTAATGTTGGAGTATAGGTATATTTTCATCACCATCACCATTTCAAATCTTGCTTCTCTTGTCTCCAGCTCTCAGGTAAGTTAACTTCATGTTCACAAACTCTGATTAAAGTTTCGCCGAGATCAGAGGATCAGCAACAGGCTGCATTCAGTTTTAGGGTGGACTTTCCCTTTGATGGCACCAGTGCATTCCCCCACCATGACAAGATGTCATTATATTGTAAAATCTCCTGCAGAGTTTGGGCTGTCCTCCGTACAATTAGTCTTTCTTTAAACATCGACATCACTGTCATAGTCCACATGCCACGTATAGCGTCATTGGGTGGTCTGTAGCACGCTCATGCAGTCATTTATTGCACAGTATGAACAGATTCATGACACTTTTGCTTAAAAACCAGAAAATCAAGAAGACTTTGGTTTGCTGATGCAACTCACACACAGTAAAAACAGCATCTAGATGGCATCATTCAGTTTAAAGTGCTCAATTCCTAAAAAGTGGGTGTATCTTTCATCATTATATTATATACATTATGCATTTTAAGGCAGCCAGCAACTAATTTTGTACATTCATCTGTTGATTATTTCACCAATTACTTGATTTGTCCAGTTAACAGTCCAGAACCCAAAGTACAATGATAATGAAGCAGCAAATAGTCACATTTGAGTAGCTGGAAACAGAGATTCGACAAACAAGATTTGACATGTATGCTTGATAATGGACTTAACTGGTTAATCAACTATGGACATTGTTTGATTGATAAATATCAATCCATTAAGACTAAATGTTTCAGCAGTAATGTAGATATAGTCCCAATGTAGGCAACATATGCATGTATACACACAAGCAGGATTTCTTAAATATTGTTTATTGTTTATTTGGATCCCCATTTGTTGTTACCTTGGCAACAATTACTCTTCCTTGAGTCCATTTTAGAATAAAACACATGTAATCAATGTTTGCACTTACACTACATACAGTAAACAATATAGTTACATCATTGCCATTGCATCCAACAATAAAATTACATCAAGACTATACATAGGCCTATACAAAACATCAAAATAGAACAATTTAAATTTGGTTGACAAGTTAAACAAAACAATGGTAACAAATTCAGTTAATCTAAACAAAAATATTGCAAAGAAATAAACTTTTTTAAACTATAAATTACTATAAATACTTTGTTTTATGTATTTTGCAGACCCATCTTTAAGAATAACATCCTTAGCTTCTTCTTAAATTTTACAATATAAAGCATGGCAAACTGTTCCAGTGAGATATGGCTTTATACAATACTGTTTTTTTCATAGGATTGGTTTAGTCTTTGGTTGGGGTTGCATGATTTAACCCCTCTTTAAGCTGCCTTGTTTGATAACTATGTGTACTTCCAAAAAGTAATATTTTAGAATAGAGACAGTATGGCTGTTTCAAAACTATTGTATTCCTTAATAAAGTTAAAAGCCTACATCTTAACCAATCTTCAGCTTTCAGCCATATCATCATCATGCATTTTATCTACACTTTCTCTTACTGAGTAGCTAGTTGTTTAAGTTTCTCTGGGTCTAGAATATGATAGTTTCAACCTTTTAGCTTTTCCTGCTCCATTTATTTGTTCATTTATTTAGCTTGATGAGAATATCTGTTGACTCTCATAACAAAGAATGTCATTAAATAACATCCAGAGCACCATGTCACATGCAATACAACCAGACACAACAAAGTAAGATGTGGAGCTATGTGTCTGACTCTGGAAGAGTTTTACAAAGTCTCAGAGGAAGACAGACCGTGTCTCATCCGGATGAGACTGATTATGTTGGGCTGTTTAATGCAGTATTTTAGAGTCTATTCAAACATGATTTGATTTCATGATTTCAGCTGAGAGTGCTGATTAGTTTCCCGTGTTTGATGAACTGAAGCTCCTATTTACAGTTTTATTTTAATCAGGTCAGGTAGATAGATAGATGGCGCCTCTCACACATGAAAGCTTTGTACTATATGTTACTTTTTGGATCACATGTTAAACATTATATTTTGATATACTATCTTTTGTTTTTTTCTTGTTTTTTCAAGCAGAACTGATATACACTCACCAGACACTTTATCAGGACCAGCTGTGCAATCTAATGCAATCCAATATGACAGCTCTGCCATAAATTCTACATTTATGAAGCTTATACATTTTCAGTATTTGTTGACATTGTCAGAAAGGTGATAATTCTACCATATGTCTATTATTGAGGTCGTAGTGGGTGGTGGTGGTGTACTGGAATGCATTATGTTGAAAAGGTAAGTGTATATATACTATATATGATCACCTACCTCTGTGCAGAAATCTTGAACAATTGAGTAGTCTCATAGACCAGTGGTTCTCAAACTTTTTTCATGTCAAGGACCCCTAAACTGGCACAAATCAGATCATGGACCCCCATCTGATAAGATTTTTGCTTTTAGACGTTTAAATACAGAAAATGCATGAAACCCATGACCAAAATAATCATACATTCTGTCATTGTGTTACTTATTCCCCTTTTTGCTGGGGACACCCTGGAATCACCGGGTGTCCCTGATCCCCATTTTGAGAACCACTGCCATAGACAATGATATAGCTTACTCTTCTCTGTTACAAAAGTCATTTATACTGGCATTTCATTGAATTAGCAGCTGTTACATACAATCTTGTGATCCATTAGTATAATTTCAAATTAGCGTTTATGGACAGCATTTACTAATCATCCACGTTAAGCTCATCGTTTATGTCTTAGACCATGCAAGCCTTTAATTTTCTGAGGAAACTTATGAAACTGTCCACATTTGTATTGTAAAAATGATAAAAAATAAGGTGAGAGAAGGTGAAAGTAAAGAGTTATGTGTCTTAAATATGTATCCTCTAATCTGCAGATAATAAAAATGTCCAAAATAAAAATCTATGTGGAATGTGTGGTGTCTTGTAAGTTCACGTGGGCTGGGAACCTTTAGGCATGTGATTAATTGTCTCATTCATATATTTCATAGTGACCCAGAATCTCTAGGATCCAGGGGTCTGGCCGACCTCCCCCCGCTGCCTCAGGCCAGGAGGGGCCCCAGCGTGGAGAGAGATCTTAGACTTTAGAGGCTGAGTGGAACCAGACTCAGGGTTTTGTTGGAAAGGAGCTGAAGTGGAGAGGGGGAATGAATAAAGAGTGGCAGGCCTTGCCCTTGGAGCCCCGCAACTGACGCACACAGATGGAAAGCATTAGACCTCCATTCCAACACAAAGATTGACGGATTATTAGATAGAGAGTGAGTCTGTGTGGAGCGAGTGGAGGCAGAGAGAGAGTGAAGGAGAAGGGTAGAGGGGGTGGGGATAGGGATTGAGAGGGGAGAGGAGGGACTATACTGTGCATCTGAATATTTTTAGAGATTGTATGTTTGAATGAGGAGGATGTTTAATGTCTATGTTCAATGCTCTTCTTTATTTGAAGAGGATTATACTGAATCAAAGGGGGCCGAACAGAAGTAATTGTGTAGAAACTTGTTTATATACATTTTCAATTACCATGTACACAGCTAAGCTAACATCTGTGTCAAATTTAAAATGCACTCTTCATTTGAGGGATACTGAATGTTCCTGATACACTAAAAAACATACAAAAAGCTGTTATACATGTAGATTGAGGCTTTTTTTGCCACGCTAATGGCTCAAAGGATGCCAATGTTGGTCTAATTCTTTGGTTTATGAATAAATACCTGCATAACTAGTGACATTCCCATCAGCCTCAGCTGTACTCTGTGTTTAGTGCTAAATAGCAAATGTTAACATACTAACATGCTCAACTAAGCTTAGCTCAAAGCCCATTTTTCTCTTAAGTAGCTTTGAAGATGGAACATTTTTATTGCACGCTGTCTGACAGTGACATATATATTCAGTATCAGGTTGTTCCAGCTTTTCATTAAAGCTATATGACGATTACATTGAGTGAAATATTAAAACCAGTGTTTTAATGGCTTAACATCTAATATTCTAGATGTCTTGTGCATCATTTTATCTCAGCAAGCTCTGTGCATTTGAATGATTATTGGCTGCACAGCATGAGTTAGCAATGACTGAGCCAGTGCCCGGTCATGAGTTTGAAGAGGTTAGGTACTGAGAAATATACTTTATCTTTGTTATACTTGCAGATAGGATTTCCTCTTGTATTCAGGGCTGAACTATCACATGAGATCCTCTCAATCGCAGGTACAGAATGTGCACTTTGTTAAAAATAAATATGCAATGAAGTTTGTTTTTTAAGAAACATATATGCACAAATCCTTCTTTGTGTGAAGGCGCCATTTATACATGTGGTACTTGCTGTGGGCTACTTATGTCCGCAATTCCTGAACTATTTATACACTACTTCTGAGTACATAAATACACACTCTCACTTTAATATAAATGCATCATGTCTCAAGATATCTATCTCTTATCCTCCTGAGTCTGGAGTGCAGCATGTCACACACACTCAGTTTAACAGTCAGCGTGATCTCTCCAGTCATTTAAATCTCATTAAGCTGTACTTCAGTGTTTTTACCTTGTTAGAGGCCGGTTTTTATTTAGGCTTGACTAAACAAATTACGTTTTCTTCAAAACATTTAAAGCTTAAGGTCAAGTTGGTGCCATTGTACGCCAAGTGGGGATGATTATTATGATATATACTAGAGTGAATAAAGAAATTAATAAATGAATAAACACCTGCATGAAATGTGTTGCAGTGCAACCATACCAAGGCTCTATTTGGCTAAAACAACATGGTTTTTCTGATTGATTACATGCTGTACAGTACATGTTATGATGAAGCAGGTAGTATACTCACAATGGAGAACTTTTGTGGGATAAAAAAAAATGTGGCAAATTTGTCAAAAAAGACACAGTGAACTTTTCTCTCGGTCAGACGAGGGCCTGGAGGACGGACAAAGCATTTAGCATTTGTGGCTGCCTGTTTGCAGTAGTATTGGCAGCATGGGGATGACCGTGTGGTTGGTTTGGCTTCCTGGTTCAGGAGCCAATAAACAGAGTAGGTAAGGACTTCAGGAAACAGCCTACACCTGAGCAGCTTTGGCCTCAGTGGCTTCAATTTCCAACCTCTTTCTTTTCTTCCTCTTCCAACAGACAGTTTTGGTTAAGGTTGTGTGTTTTGTTTGCACACATTACAGTCATCCACATGCTGCATTAATTACTGTCCTTCCTGACTTACATATTTTTCTATTTTAGCTGAAGTTCACAATGAATATGTCATGTGTAACTGTTTTTTGTCTGTGACTCCGGTCAGCTTGTGTCACTTTACGAACAGGCGTGATCTTCGCCGTCTGTAGTTTTTGGCAAACTTTCTTTGTTTTGAAGCATACTTCTCTCAACTTTAGCCAGCATTCACCTTTTCACTTGGCTAAAGTGTTATTCACTTTGAAGACGTTGTTGCTGATACAGCGATACCCATGATTGAGGAGGATATGTCAGTGGCTCCACAATGATCAGAGGAATGACTGCAGAGACGATGCAGCTAATGAAATGTAAATGACTGGACCAATATCAACTATAGCAACTAAAAAATTACTTGTTTTTTGTAGACAAGAAATTCTCACTGAGCTACTTGTTTTGCATTCTTTAATACTGCCAAGGCCACTACCTAACTTGATAAAGGATCATGTTTTAAGTTGAATGAAACCAATTTCATAGCATTTTACCACGCATTCTGCAAAAGACTGACCCCGCATGTGATTTAAAAGATAGTGATAGTGTAATTATAAGTCTAACCTCTTTAGCTGTGGTCTTTCAAATCTTTTTAAAAATCTTATCATCTTTGGCTCCTGTCTGAGGATCTTACATGCTGTCTGACTTGTGGGATGCTGGATGATCTGCAGTCTAACAATAAATGAAATTAGTCAGGTCACTGGAGTAAAATCAACACATTAACTCTAAAAATACAAAGTTTCCAGTATCAGTAAATGTTTAATCTTGGTCAGGGTATTATAGCAGAACTCTTCACATAGTGCAATGTGTCATATCCAATCAAATTCTTGCACTAACCCTAAAGTTGCAAAAATATTTCTCAACTTTCACATTTTTGAGTCATCCAGCTGCTGACACAGTTTTTAATTACAATTTTTTGTGTGCAATAAGCACATTATCTCATCCTATATTTGCAATTCCATCACCCTTTTTCATTGTCATGTAAAGCTGATGTGGCAAAGTGTTATCACAGCACCCTGGGTCTTTTTTGGGGGGGGCGAGGGGGGGTTGGTGTCATGTGATCTCAAACCTGTGAGGCATGAATAGAGAGAAGGAATGTGGATCCATCTTTCACTCTATTGTTCTCCTCCTGTCTTTCCGACTCTGCGGCCATACGAGTATCTGTCTGACAATGAAGAGGACTGTTAATGTTTAAAACAGCTGAATGCTTTTCGACCTGAACAATGAGTTTCAGCTGTCAAAGACACAGCTAGCACAAGGCTGTACTTCAGCACTTCAACAGATAATGTTACTAACAGGAAATCAGGGGCTGAATATTTTGTGTGCAGCTTTGTGGGATTCATTTTTAACCATGCCTGACAGTCGTACCACCTGTATGGTCCAGACTGAAATATCTACTACTACTACTGGAAGGATTGCCATGAAATTTTGGACAAACATTCATGATCACCAGAGGATGAATTCTGCTGACTTTAGTGATCTCCTGACTTTTCCAGAAGCGCCACCAGCATGATTACATTTTTGTTTTTGAGTGAAGTGTCATGACAAGTATTGGATTGACTGGTATGAAATCTGGCACACAAATTCATGTCTGCATCAAGATGAATTGTAATAACTTTGATGAGCCTCTGACTTTTTATCTAGTGCCACTGTCTGGTCAAATTTTTAGTTTGTCCAATACTTTGGTTAATGACCAAATTATTGCTAAACTAATGACATTCCCCTCAGCCTCAGCTGTACTTTGTGTTTGGTGCTAATTAGCAAATGTTAGCATGCTAACACGCCAAACAAAGATAGTGAGCATGGTAAACATTATATATCTGCTAAAAATCAGTATGACGGTGTCAGTGAGAGCATGTTAGCATGCTGACATTTAGCTCAAATGTGCCAGAGCGTGGCCTTAAACATGCAGCATGGCTTGACTCTTAGTCTTGTTAAAATTAAACTGTCAAGAAAATTTATGACTTGTACATACAAAGATATTCAAAATCATGATGTGTTTTCTTGTTACAGCCACTGAGACTTCAAATCTACCTGAAAATGTTGTGCTGACATCTATTATTGTTTCTAATCTTTAAAATAGGGTTGTGTATCAAGATGAAATCAAAACAAGACAGTCCTCCCAAGAACAACGACACAAAATATCAGTTGCCCAAAAACTACATATAGTGAGAAAAAAACGTAACTATGATTGTCTCCTAACCTTAACCCTGTGGTTATTGTAGCCATGACAACAAAGGTCGCCTAACTTTATGAACGTAGTAATTTGGACCCACACCACATGTTTCTCTAACCCTAACAAAGTGATCATTTTAACACAAACCATGATCTTTCCCTGAACCTAACCAAGTGGTTTTTAAGCCTAAACCTAACCAGAGCTTAAAGATCCCTCCAGACATGTTTTAGGACATATAAAAATCCTCTGCTTGGAATAATAAATTGTGTCTGACATGTTTTTCCACAAAAAAAATGTTCAGTTAACATGAAATAGCATATTCTCTATTTCAAAAGTTCAACTGTTGGACACAAGATGTCTCCTACTTCACTGAAAGGTCCATTCTCTGTGTTTGTGCACTGAGGCTTCAAGTTTACACACCAAACTTGTGTAATTTGTATACTGGCCCTCGATTAGCTCCAGACTAGCTGTGATGTCAAAAACAATGCTCATAGGTACGCACCTTTAACTCAGATCTATAGTGAACACAGAAAACTTTTCACTTCCAGCAGATGAATGTGAAAAAAGCCTTCCAGAGCCAAACATCACTCTACACAGTGAAGCTCAAACATCCAACTGTAGGAACAAGAAGAAAAATATATTTTGGACCACAGAGTGACTTTAGACACATAGTGTTGTCACATCATAAAACATGATTGTTTTTTAACAGTGATTTGTAATGGTTTTGGAAAGCACAGACAAATGATATCATCCTTTTGATTACTGCCAATAGAGGTGCCAGATTAGGAAATGTTCCTTTGTGTCATTCTTGGAGTGCATGTGGTCAAGCGACATATTCTTTTAATTCAGAGGACTTGTTGCAACATCAAAATAGTTTCTCGAAACATCCTGGCGGGGACCATATGTTAATACTTCAGGTCACTATTTTGCAAATAAATCTTAAATGAACCAACAGATTGTAGTCACAAGAAAGAGATAAATTTAAATGTGTCTCTATAGAGAATAGTCCGCATGGAGCAGGCAGATGTGTATGTAGTCTACATGACCTATCCCAACTCTGTCAAGGCCCCTGGGGAAATTAAACCAAGCAGCGATAGTTCACTTGACAGCGTTCAAAGGCTTGACTTTACTTCCCCTCTTCAAGGTCAGCAAGTGGCAGCACGGACAGCGGAGGTCAAGCGCCTGTCAGCCCCTCAACAAAAACAGCTCATGTTCCCCAACAATCAAGGGCTTGTTGGAGGTTTCCAGTGCCGCCATGACAGAGCGAGAGGACAGTGAAACTGTATCCGCCTCTTCCTCCTCCTCCATCTTTCTGATCCCCTTCCTGCCAGTCATTGTATCGTCAAAGCGGAAGCCTTCAATTGTCACTTAACTGATGCGAGTCCTCTATCTCCTCTATCTCTTGTCTTGTGGATGGAAAGTAACTAAAAAAATGTACTCAAGTACTTTACTCAAGTACAATTTTGAGGTACTTGTACCCCATTTTATCCTACTTTATACTTCCACTAAAATTTATTTAAAGACAGCAATATTTAGGTGCCACTTGCTTTTAAAATTAAGACTTTACATAAAAACATGGTGAGATTATAAAATATAATGTATTTAAACTTCCCAAGTTAAAAATAGCTCCGCATTAAGCTATGACAATAAAATGCTTAAGTCTACATTAACCACAAAAAAGGATGGAGGATGAGTTAAAAAGTATTTTTACACTTGAAGACAGTTGAAATGTGGAAAATGGAGGATATCTGCTCATATTTTGGACATTTAATGTGAGTGAAATGTGAAAAGCTGAAAGTATCATGACAATAACAGGAGTTGGATTCTCATCTCTCAGTTGATAATATACCTTCCAATTAGGTCTTCAAAAATAACAGTTTTTTTCATTAAAAAATTAACATTTCCCAGAGCACAAGCTGTTCAAATGTCTTATTTTGTTTGGCCAACTGTTTTAAACCCAAAGATATTTCATTTATAAGCTTCTTATTGTCACATTTGAGAAACTGGAACCAGCAAATGTTTGCCATTTTTCGTAACACTTTATTTCACGGGTCTGTAATTTCTGAACAACTTCCTAATAATTTATAAGTTTCCTGGGGGAAAAACCTGTGTAGTTTGGCACTCAGTACATGTTAATCAGAGACAGTGTTGGTACACTAATTCCAAGTAATTGCTACCATAACCTACAGAGTCCTTGAGTCAGTGCACAGTGAGCCGGTGTGTCTACAGTTCAATTCATACAATTCAGCATTCTGTATATGGAGAATGTTTTCAGTATCAAATCAATGCAAATAAAAATTACAGACCCATAAAATGAAGTATTTTGATTTAAAAGATTGTCTAAACTGACTAAAAGATTATTGTTTCTACTTCCAATCACACATCTCTGCTACAATCTATATTGCATACGTTTTGTGAAATAACCATGACAAAGCTTTAACACATATTGATATTGACTTTAATATTCATGCTTGAAGCCTCTGAACATTTCTTTCCCTCCACCCTCCTCCTGATCCTCCCAGTGAGCTCAGATGAAACCAGATCTCACAACTGGAAGCAATCAGGTTGAGTCCCTCTCTGCATTGCACCACTCTCCTCTGATTCACTGTTTACATGTTGCCCCATGGTAAAGCTGATACACAACCAACCCCCTACCGCCCCTTGCTGATCCCCTCTGCTTTATGCTGTACTTTAAAGCCACACATAATCCCTCTCAGCCATTCGATGCACTTTACCTGTATCCCTCCCCTCCCTCCCTTTATTCATCCATCTCTCTCTCTCTTAAAGCCAAATGTACGTTCATTCTCTTCTTCAGCCTCTTCTTTACTTTCAAAGCCCATTACAGCCCATTACACCCTGAACTCAAGAGGCTAAATGGGGCTCCTTTACCAGAGAGCGCCCTCGGGGCTCGTCTGTCATTGGTGGAGAGGGAGTGGTCGTCCTCAGTTACACGGTCTGGTCGCAGGAAGTAGTCCCTCTGGCTTTGACACACTCATCCCCACTACACCCATCTTTCAGTCTGCGAGACTGGTCTGTTTATGTCCATTTAGTCTGCTTTTTGCCACTTCAGGAAACAGAAAACATTGATGAATCACTAACACATCACGCATGAGTAGAAACGAATGACTTTACAACATTTTTTTTTTAACAAGGTGTTGATTTGTAGTCTGAAGCTTGGCTCTACTGAATCATAATCACCATCTTACTCACACCACGTCACTGCTACGAAGCAACAACTTCACCCTTTCGTTCTTACTTTTTTGGTATTTTTATCCTTCCCAGAACTGATTTGCAAGTCAAAAGATGCCGTATTTGAGCACAGATGTTCATTCCTGACTGCAGGACCACATGTTTGTGATGAAATAGTCATCAGTAAACGTTGATTCTCTGGGTTTTCCTGGAATTTCAGCGAATGGCAAAAGAGGGATTTGAGATATGGCTGAAAGCTCCAGAAAAAGCTAGTAAGTGAGCATTTAGTTTTGTTCATATTTTGGGAAAAATTTGGCTGATTTTGGTAAAATGTAATTGATTCATGACACTGTTGCTTTAACCATTTAAATGACTTTGTCAGTGTGAAACAGGCACTAACTAAACATTGAAATCATAGACTGTATAAAGATGTTTATATACAGTCTACGATTGAAATATAACCCAGGGCTGACCAAAATATGCGATTAATCAATTAGTGAATCAGTCGGAAACATTTTAGGTATTATCAATTAAGAGTTTAACAGCAATCGACAACTATTTTGATAATTGATTAATCGTTTACATCATTGATAAAGAAAAACACCAAACATTTGCTGCATCTATTTGAGAAAGATGAGAACTTGCTGCTTTTGTCTGTTTTATATAACTAGTAATTTAATATTTTTGGTCTGTTGTGCAGACAAAACAAGCAATTTGAAGACATGACCTTGCACTGTGGGAAATTGGTATTTTCCACTATTTTTTTTTTTTTACATTTCATAGACTAGATAGTTAAACATAATTGATAAAATAGTCAATAAAAATCGTATTTGCAACTCCAATATAGTCATAGAAATGCTGTTAAAATAAAAGTTTTATGTAACCAAATTGTCTGAAAAACATCCTAATTTTAGACTAGTAGATTCCTAAATGTGTTTTGATCTGCAAATTTCCAAAACCATGCATACCGGGAGTATTTTTCCTAAAACCTTCCATGTGTTTATCCTACAAAACCCTTCAGCCAAGACAAAGAGGCAGCAGCAGACACAGACACACACAGTCTCAGACCTGGATGTGAATGTCTACATTACCTTCATGTATGTCAGTGACTCAGAGTTTGACAGGGTCCTGACTTCTTGTGTTGTATTACTTGCTCTAGCAGAGTCTATCTGCTACAGATGCCTTGTATTTTCCTCCTCCTCCTCTCTTACTCTTTCTGGCTGCACTTGCAAGCATAGCAAATGATTTTAGTTCTCGCCTTGGGAGAAATTATATCCAATAGTTTCAGAGTGTTGCGCCTCTGATGAAGAAGTCATGGGAGTTTAGTCGGCTACTGCTGCTTGCAGACTACGTTCACAATACAAACTGTTTCAGAATGGCAGCAGAAAATGTTTTGAAGTTTGTATCTCGACTAATAGCTCTGTCCTTTTTCTGTTTTTCCACTGTGACTGCACGCACAGATTCACACTTAAAAGGAGGATGAGCAGGAATAAACAGCCTGAAGACAGATATGTTCTGCTCAGAGTTTCTTGTTTTTAAAAGGATGTTAATTCATAAAAAACAACATATTTAGTCCTTACAAAACCTCTAGTGAAGCACAACCAATGTAGATAGTTTTGGTTCTCTTTGTGCAGAGTTTGAAATCTTTGTCTCTGAAATTTCTGCTTCAAGAAATTCTGATTGTGGCGCTTAAAGCACAGAAAAAAATATTGTGAAAATAAAAATCAACATCATTTCTTACTAGGAACAGTGTCCCCAAGTCTAGATAATAAGTGGACAGTAGTTCTACTGGTTAAATTTAAACAAAACTATTGGCATTTGCTAGATACTACTAGTAGTTATGTATTTTTTATAATTAGGGTAAACTGTCCCTTTAAGGGATCAGGGTAAGGGTTTAGGTTTCTTTCCTGTGTCTATACATACACGCCTACCTGCCGATTGCATGACCATCAAATAATTTCAATATACTGTACATTCAGCATTACATCTTCTCTTGGCATGTATAATCATAGTTACTCACAGGTTTATTTAAAGCCGTTTTGGCTCGATGTGCAAAATGTGAGTTAGAGCAGGAAATGAAAGAAAACAGACACTTACACATGCAAGTGGCACAGAGGAAGACTGCACTAGAGTCATTTTCCATCATTGGCCAAATTCTAGGTGGACTAATATTATTTCCAGCTGTTTTTGCAGCTGATACCAACATTAATCAAACAGCTAAAGGGCACCACCAGCTGTTCAGCAATGGTTACTGCATGAGACAGACAAATTCAAGAAAGTCCATGGAAATGATGCTTTGCTGGCACCCAGTGGATTCACATTGTTTTTACAATTCTGATCAACAAACCCTTTACCTTTAAAATAAATGATCATATCATTACTGCAAGGTTAACCAAACAACATCATTTAATAAATGATTTTGCAATACAAAACATCTGTGCAAAAATGTTCAGACAAAATACAAAGACAAGGCCTCTCTTGGTCAATATGTAAACCTTTTGTAATGGGCTATGGAAATTTACTTGTATGGTGTTAAAAAAAGGATCTAGAATAAAATAAAACAAAAAGGCACAATAATGTTTTTTTTTTTGCCAAATACAAAAATACCTAGACTTGATTAAGATTCACAGTCTTGTGTATAAGTGGTTTTTGCACTGCTATATTTTAGTACACATAAATCCTTTACATGTTGGAGGTCATGTGTACAAACTCAGATGCCTAGGTAGCTCAATCTTCAGAAGAAGCTTCAGAAGAAAAAAAAAAGATAAAGTACAGAAATAATCGACGGCAATGACATAACAACTCAATGGGCAAAATTAACTTTAAATGGTTCAAATCACCTTGGACTGGATTGTCGAGGAATAAAACATGTCTAAATTTGGAAACAAGAGCTGACTTGGAGCTGCTACTATTTCCTTGTGAGGTTACCAACATGGACTGAACAGTCTCAAAACATATAAATTACTTCAGCAAATATGTCAGGTTTTAAGGGTAGATGAAGTAGTTATTGAACAGATTACAGTAATGTTTATCTACATTCCTCAAATGTCTACTGGAAACTTTTCTATTAAACAATTAACACACATTACCATGTAGGCTGTGAGCCATCTTTACTGTGCTTTATGCTCTACACAGCCACAGTGAAACGCTATCGGGGTACCTATAGTATGTGTTGCGCTGAATGTGTGCTTTGTTAACAGATACAGCTGACTGAGAGCATGATAGTCTGTACAAAACACTGAAGTGCAACACATACAGTGAGGAACATTACACCAATGATTGTCTACTTCACAGGTACTGGGGGAGAGTTCAGAGTTTTAACAAAACTAAGGTCACAAATGGTTTCCTAGTTACTGCAGTTGTGATTTTTTTTATCAGTAAGAAAAGAAAAGAAAAGTTTCACATTCACTTGTGCTTCTAATCAACTATCAGCAGAAAGTAAAAGATGGCTGAGGCATCATGTGTGTGATTACAGGACTGAGAATGAATCATTTACACACATACGGTTACCTGCTGCTGGACATTGGACATGATGAAATATAAATACACTTTTAATGAGAGAGACTCACAAAAAAAAAACGTCTTTCTTTTCTTATAAAACCTGCACCTGCCCTCGTTGGGATTACCTACATGTTAGTACAGCTGCAGTAAGGCATAAGAAGTGTCTGATTGTATCTTTTGAGTAAACCTGTGTGTCTTCTCTGCATGATGGAAGTCCAGCGTGTACAGAGACTAATAACAGGGCCAGATGTTAAAAAAAAAACAGCTCCACTTACTGATACAGAAGCAAATAAAGCAACATACCATACATATAAATCTCTCTGCACACAGTGATTCAATTTCTCTCCAGCTTTCTAAATGAATCCTGTTAAGGTGAAACATTCTTCTCTTCAGGCAAGTTTAACATGACATCCATAGCATTTACCTTGTTCATGTACTGGCTGAGCCCTTAAAAATACCCATGCATACAACTTGATAAAAAAAAAAAAAAAATCGTAAAGGTAGTGCTGTTTACTATGAGCCTTCTCTGTTTTGTGTACTTACATGTCTTAAATGCTCTATTTTGTACAATTCGATGCAGAAACAAGGAGAGGAAAGGACAAAGACACATGAATGCAAGATCTGAAATCTATAAGTTCCTTCAAAATTCAAAACACTGAAAACACTCTCCTGTAAAAAAAATTATGTCGAAACGTCATATCCGATCTACATCAAAATAAAAAATAATGTTCTTTTGTGAGAGTTGAAATTTCAGCTTACATTACTGACAGTAAAATTGATGTGTTGAATGAAGTGTTTGCCCTGAGACCGATCCAGTTTAACTGTGGAGGATATGAGCGCTGTGTGCTTTCATTTGTACATCTGTAGGTGGTCTGCTGCAGCCGGCTTTGAAGTCAGATGCTGTATCCGCTTGGAGGGGCAGAAGTGAGAGTAAGAGAGAGAGAGAGGCATGATGGGTCTTGGTGTATGAGAGCCAGGAAGGAAGGGAGGATAAAAAGTCTGATATAGAGTTTAATATCCAATCATAAGAACTCCCAGCTTCTCTGTTTCTCCGCTGAGGTTTGAGCAAGATGAATGTCACAGATGAGTCATTGAGGCTGCGCAAAAAAAACATTCAGGTGTCATGTCCGAAGAAATTTTGTGTGAAAATGATGCACTTAAAAGCACTTGTAGCAAATCTGTTTTAGCTTCAATTCCAACTGCTTCTATGGGGGAACTGACACATAGCTGTTGGCTGTCAGCTTCAGGGTCCAAAGAGCAGGGTATGTCACCTCTACACCTTGCATGAAGCCTTGCAAACTGTTGCTTTTGAGTAGTTCGATGTTGGTCACGGGTTTGTTCAATCTGCTGTTCCCGTTCTTTATAAATGTAGTTTTTTACTGTACAAGCAAATGTACAGCACATTTTTGTCCACCAACAAGCAAGTCACACCAACGCTGAAAGGCACCTCATGATATGAATGTTACCGTCTCCTTAGGATTTCTGCACGAAACAGCCCACAGACCGGGTTGTTGACACAGGAACTTTTTGCTGAGTTGCCTGTCAGTCAGAGGACACAAGATGGACTTTTTCATCTTAAAAGTTTTTTTTTTTCCTTAATAAAATGTTCTCTTGAATATATATCTTTGTATTTCATTCATTCATTCAGGACTTATGTACCGTATTTACAGAGAGGTTAAAATAATAACACAACATTTTCAAACCATGATAGTAAGTACACTTGCTTTAAACAATAAGGCATTACAAAGCTGTGTGTATACTTGTGTAGCTGCGGCAGTGTTTCTCACAAGCCTGTTTGTTGAGTCTCCATATGACCAGAGTATAATTCTTAGACCGGTCCCTTAGTGAGAGGCTAAACTTCTCAAATGTGGGTCCCGAGCTGAAAAAGTGTGAGTATCCCTCTATTTATCTACAGATCTGCGGTGATGACTGAGTCGTTGTACATCAGTACGTCGGAATCAGCAGCAAGCAGCGCTGATGTTTGTGACACGTGGTCCAGCTGCTTCTGAGATAGTTGTCCGTACATCTGAGCCGGCCCTCCGCCGCTCCCCGGCATGATGCAGTGAGACAGCAGCGGCGTGTTGGCGTCATGGTTGGAGCCCGTGGTGGAGGGAACGCCGCTGACGTGACCCGTGCTGGTGGAGCCGCTGGCGCTGCTGGGTGAGCGGCTTTTAGGAGGGGGCAGGTGGTGCTGGATTACTCTGGTGGGTGGGGCCGGGGGAGCGAAGTGGGCAGGAAAAGCAGCGTATCCTGGCGGGATGGGGTAGCCATTGACGGGGATAAAGCGCGGGTGGGTTTGGGGCACAGTCATGGGTGCCCAGGCTGGCATCTGAGCCATCTGGCCTGATGAGGGAATAGCCTGGGCCGGGTAGAGGTACCCTGCAGCGGTGGCGGCAGCGTAACGGGGGTTGCTCAGGTTGCTGACGGGGCTGGCGCTGAGGGAGGTGGTCTGGGTGGTGGCGTTGCCTCCACCGCCGGAGGGCGTGCTGGAGCTGGCGTGAGATGACAGCCCCTCCCAGGCTCGCAGGCGGCCGTGGATGTCCTTGAATCGTGGTCGCCGTCCAGGTCCCTCCTGCCAGCACTCAGTCATCAAACCATAAAACCTGAGTGACAACAAAATTAGTTTGTTATCATTTATGTTTATTTATGTCACAATTATTTTTGAAGCCGTAATACTTTTCACAGTTTAAGTAACACTACTGACTCCAAATCAGTATTTGCTTGGATGTGGTGAATGAATACTTAGTTAATTATGTAATATATAATGCTGGAACAATCATTTTGTTCATTGATCGGTTGATTCAATAAGTTGACTGACGATCATTTTGATAATTTAATAATATTAAGCTATTTATCAAGCAAAAATGCCAAATATTCTTTGTTTAAAGCTTCTTAAATGTGAAGCTGCTTTTCCTTGTTTTCTATTTTGTAAACAACTAGACAATTAAAAAAAAAAAAAAACTGTACTGTGAACTGTGATCATGATTCAGTCTTGATTAAAAATGTCCAAAACTAAAGCAAAATGCAGAGACTGAAGTAAAATCATGTATTTTGAGGAACAAGTCTTTAACAGACATTAAAAAAGCTGTTAGTGACTGAGAGTAGGTATGACATCTGAACAGCAGATTGATTCATATGTTTTCATTTGCACATCTGTTTTCTGCATGAAGGTTCCTCTGGAAATCTGCTAGCTAACATGAGTTTTTTTTTTCCTTTTTTGGCATTAAGATGAAGAATAAAGTCTTCAGTGGTGATAAACAAAATACATACTTATGTGCTTTGAAACACAAGGTGAAGATAAATAGAAGTGACATCATTTATAAGATGTATTAAAGTCCCACACTTTATGTCACACCTGCAACATTGACCTAAACATACCTCGGTGGACAGTCCTCAGGGCAAGGCAGCAGCTGCCTCTTTCTCACCATCTCCATCACTTCCTGGTTGGAGAAGCCGTAATATGGCTGCAGGCCGTAGCTGAAGATCTCCCACAGCACCACTCCGAACGACCAGATGTCTGAGTCTGTGGTGAACTTTCCATAGGCGATGGCCTCAGGGGGCATCCAGCGGATGGGCAGCAGGGTTTTAGGCTGGAGGCAGTAGTAGTCTGAGGAGTAGATCTCTCTGGAGAGGCCCAGGTCAGAGATTTTGACGTGCAGCTGTTCGCCTACCAGAATGTTCCGTGCTGCAAGGTCCTTATGGATGTAGAAGTGACTGGCCAAGTACTCCATCCCGGCAGCCACCTGGGTTACATTAGTTAGAAAAAGTCATTTAAGGATTAATTTGACGTGACAGCAAGCAGTGAAAGGAGCAGTAGGAGGAGAGATGACTTAACCACATTTAGATCTTGAGATGACGCAACTATGTGCTGTTTTTGACTGAGCAAGCAGAGAAACCTCCATTCATCAGCATTTCGAAACGCTTAATACAAATACATGTAATTTATGACAATCCCAGTGATTTAAGTTTAAACGGGTGAGAAATTGGCAGCATGGGAGCCTCCTGGATAATTTAACAATACTATAAGTTTATATTTCATCAGTGGTTGTAAATATTTCTGAGAGGTCCTGTTTTTCCATCAGTTTGGTTTGAGCAATAGCTCGAAATATTAAGGTAGTCATTAATCAGCGCTGTAGCACAATAGAGGCAAAAAATGCTCTGTTTTTGCAATCGGGAATCACATTATTGCTCAATTAATCTGTCATCTGTTTCGCCACATTTCTACAGTTTCAACTTCAGCTTACCCTCGCTGATAGCAGCACACACACACAACACAGTTTTAAGTTCAACCAGGAGAGTTTAATGCCCATTCACACTCTCAAGACACTTAAATCTAAATTAAGAAGCACTGATCTACCTGAACTGTAAGAAAATGTAAAAAAACAAACCCCAACATTATATCCCTGGATGATGTTTAAAGGCTATACTGCTTTCTGATCCCACCTGTATGGACATGTGCAGGAAGTCGCCGTGAT
Organism: Thunnus thynnus; assembly: GCF_963924715.1. Classification (NCBI taxonomy): domain Eukaryota; kingdom Metazoa; phylum Chordata; class Actinopteri; order Scombriformes; family Scombridae; genus Thunnus; species Thunnus thynnus. The sequence continues at coordinate 10,266,340 of NC_089524.1, read as the reverse complement.
CCAGGCTGGATTTAACTGTACCATCCTCGTCACTGCTGCAGCCAACGTCAGAGTGTGGTGAACGCATGATGAGGAACTCGTGGAGGTCGCCTTGAGGAAGAAACTCAAACAGCATACAGACCGGCTGCTCCTGGGTTACCACACCCAGAAGGCACACCACGTTGGGGTGTTGGAGCTCTGTCAGCACTGCGGCCTCCTGTATTGGGAACCAAAACGTACTGGTGAATTTCAAGCGAAAAGAAAGGCAGTTGTTTTGTTTGAATAAGAAATTTGGGGAAAATAGTTTCTTTAGATCGATACTTTTGATATCATAATGGCTCTAATGGTTCACTCTAAGCTCACTCCACTTTTTACTGCTGCTTTTCAAACCTACCAGGGGTGAGTTTTTCATTATCAAAAAGACACATTTTGGGGGGGGAGCATCACTTTAAAGGCTGGCAGTTCAGGTCTAACCTCATTCTCTGCAAATGCAAAGTGATTATTATATTTTAATCCTTCCAAATTTATCTGGACAGCCTGCCAATAGTTAGTTTATTTATTTTTGGAGCTATTTCAAGTGAACATCCATGAATTCATCTGCTGTTCTGTGATTTTTTAGCTGTATACACTCTCCCAACGCCTACCACATTTACCTCCTGTGGAAATATAACAAGTCATGCTTCAAGTCTTGTGGGAAGAGAGATCTTTCCGCTGGGAAAGAAGCGCTTTGCAGTTTATAACAGCATTTAGCGTATTTTAGTACCACATTTCATGTTACCAATCCATGCAAAATTGCCAGTTGGAAGCATGTATTTTAAAATTACTGGCTGTTAAGCCTTACAGCTGTGTTAGGTTGTTATTTTCTTCTTTTTGAGATAAGACTTGTTGCCTATTATTCCCCATGTCGAGTGAATCATCTACCAGCTCACCAAATGGATATCTTTACAAGACTTTGAGTATTTCTTGAAATTAAACGAAACTGGAGGAAGTTAACTTGGGCGGAGATCCATTCTGTACCTGCTGGAAGTCACCCCACTGCTGCGTGCTGGAGATATCCTTCAGGGTCTTTATGGCCACAAGCTGTGCCTGGTCCATGCCTGGCAGGTACAAGTGACCCTTGTAGATCTTCCCTAAGGTGCACTCTCCGAGCTCCTCCATGAAACGCACAGCCGACAGGGGAAGCTCTTTAGCCTTACTCTGCAGAGAGAAAAAGAGAAGGGGAAGGGAGAGACAGAAAAATTAGATCATTAGATCATTATTTTCTTTGTTAGGCCAGTACACGTTCCTCACCATTATCCTTGTGTGGAAAATATTGACATGAAGTTCACATTAGTGCCTCTAATTCGATGCAGGCAAACTGCCTAATACAACACCAAATAAGTGTCTGACTTTGTTTGAGCATGGCAGTGCACGTAAGACAAATACAACTGTAGCCTGGAGAATTGATAATTGTCATAATCAGATTCAATCCATTACATCAGCTCCTAATGACTCCCTTTAAGCCAAGTGGGAAAATCTTTAAATCTGGCAACATGTTCACAGCTTAAAAATGCCATTTAGCTGACAGGTTAGCAGTATTTAGGAAGACGAAGCAATTATCTCCTTTGCCAGCAAGACTGTAGAATCAGAGAGGCTGCTGAAATAACAATGCTCTTTGTGAGGGATGACATTGCCTTTTTAGTCTTTCTCATCTACAGAGAGACTTAGACTGGGGGGGTTTGTTTGAGCAGCTAAATCCAGCCAGACTGAGCTGAAATGTGGGGTTTTAACAGGCTTGCAGACTTTTGAGGATTCACTTGGAATAAATCAAATGTAGGTCTCACTGAAAAATGATGACAGAGAGAAAAAAGGAGACTAAAGGATTTCATACAAACAATTATGCCGTATTGTGAAGGAAAACATACATTCAGCTTCAGTTAAAGAAAAACTGACAATATAAGTTTAAAGGATAAAGATGACAACATATTCATTCATTACTATGAACATGGCCACTTTTGTTTATTTTGAGTCAGTCCCACATACCAGAGCACCAGACATTTTATCCAAAGCCACTTACAAGTGAGGAAAGACAATCAAGCATTAAAGGACAGTGACTCAAAAGAGCCGCAGCACAACTACTCAACTGCTCAAAAGGCTGTGCAATGAGAAAGAGAGCTAGACAGAAGTTTTTTTTTTCCTTTTTTTAAGTTTAAGTAAGAAATGACTGGAAGTAGACAGGTGCATATAAAATAATACAAAAAAGAAAATAGTGCAACAATCAACAAAGTGCTAAAAGATTTAAGGGGCTCAAGTGTTGAGGTGTTCACAGAAAAGCTGAGTATTCAGCCACTAATGAAAAGAGTCTGGATCATTGTGATTACACATTGATCCGCATCTAAAACTAGTCCCCACTTAACTTTTACTCCTGTTTGAGTGTTGTTCGAGTGCTCAACTGTTTAGGGAAATCTTTTGCCTTATTTACAAATGAAACTATATCCTGTATTTGTGAGTTGTTTTTCACAGATCAGGGTCATCAGTAGCAATGACTGGACATGGAGATGAGTTGAGTACAGAGATACAGACTAACGCATTGTTGATTTATGTCTTTTCATGGGATTTGTATCCTATAAAGTTGGACCGAAGCCAGTTTTTTTTTTTTTGATTTCATTACTTAAAAGTTGAGCCATTTCTAACCACCCCTGTGCTACAGATTCAAAACCAGAGTAGATATTTAAAGTTATGTTAACATTCACTGTTACTCGCCAAAACTCATTGTGTGTATCCATGTGATCTACAGATGTGTTGACTCGATTTCCTTCCTCATAAAACATTTGCAAATCTGATTTTGTGTTTTAAATCCTGCATTGTTTACATCCATGTTTACTGGCTCGCAGTCTTCTTCTTCTTCTCTGCCCTTGTTGGTGCATTGCTGTGTTTCTTGGTGCATTAGAGCCACTTACAGATCAGTGGAATGATTGGTAGGACAGTGTATTGCATCACTTGCTTATGTGCAAAACACGAATAAAATCTGTTCCATAGCACTACTAGAGGTCAAAAACTCCACAAGGAACATAAAGGGTTGTTCATTTCAAAATATGCACATCCAGAAGATGAATAATCAGGGAATAAGTGTAACTGTGTGTGTAAATCAGTGTGTGGGTGTGTGTTTGTTTGTCCTCCGTGACTTCAGCTAAACTCTCATATCTAAGAGTTGTCCAGGTGATCACTGAGAGGAAGAGGGGAGTGTGTGTGTGTGCGTGAGAGAGAGAGAGAGAGAGAGAGAGAGAGAGAGAGAGAGAGAGAGAGAGGTGTGTGTGTGTAGCTGTACTTGGGAGAAGATAAAAGGTGAGGAGAGGTTGGCAGAGATTTTCAGATTCCAGGAACTCTGAGATGAATAATGAAATTCCTCGGTGAGGAGAGACACACAGGCCTGTGTGAGCTCTGAGGGGGGTGGTGTGTGTGTGTGTGTGTGTGTGTGTATGAATGTGTGTGTGAGGGGAGCGTGGGGGCCTGCTGATGTTATGAGAGACACAGATGTTTTTAGTTATGGGTTTGTTTCACCCCTTCTTTCCTCCCTACACCCAAACCCTCAGATCCTCCTCACACCACTGCAGGTTGTGTGTGTGTATGTTTATGTGTGTCTAAATGGATTGTCACAGGGAATGGCCTCTGGGTGACCCTGCAGCAAAGCCTGCTGGGTAGCAGCCTAAGCTTAAACCAAGACAAAGGGTAAAAAAAAAAAAAAAAAAGGGAAGAAAGATATTCGATTATAATTTGAAGTTTTACCACCTATCAAAAAGATTTAAAAAAGGTAGAAATCACACATCAGGCTTGTAAATTCCAGTATTTAGATACACGTACTGGCAAACAGAGGTGAGAGCTGCACCTCTGTAAAAGTTTTTTCTGCTTAAAATGGATCATAATGTGGTCTGTTATGTGTAAACCATCTTCCAAACCCTTATTGTCCATAAGAACATTTAAAATCCTCTGTATAATTCCATAACTGCATGCTTGTCACTTTCTCTTTGATCTCTCTGTAAACCTGACTCTTTGCAGATACAAAGTCATCTAAACACAGCGAGGAGAGACTCCCTTTTTAGGTCAGCGAAACATTCGTTCCATTCCGAAAAAACAAAATAAACCCAAAGATATTAATGGTTTCTGACGCTTCTGTGACATTTTGCGGTTCTGTCTACAGCTGTTGACGGTAATATTATACACATTACCTTGAGCATCAAGGTCTGGTTCGCAACAGGCAGACACATTGTCTAGATAAGCCCCCCCCACCCACCACTGCCACCACAAAAATTATGTGGAAAAAGATAAACAGACATGATACGACTGAGTGTGCAACCTTAAAAGAAATATAATCCAAATGTGAGCTATGTATTAGCTGGCAGAGCGGAGGCTTGATGATCTACATTACAAAGACGTTCTGTGAAAGAGGGGAGGGGAGGAGAAAGAGAGAGTGAAAGGGACGGAGGGAGAGACAGAGGAAGAGCAACAAAGAAAGATGGATTAAGTGAGAGCAGGAGGGGAGAGGAGGAGCGTGAAAAAGAAATGTGGAAGAAGACAAGAGACAGTGGGAGAGAAATAAACAGAGAGGAAAAGTGCTGCAGTTGAACATTCCTGGACCTGCTGGGCTCTGATGATAAAGATCTGAAGCTTTGCCTGAGACAGGTCATGTCCACCCAACCAACCACCCACCCACCCACACACCAGTAACCACAGCATGCTGCGAGGTATCCCAGTTGACACACACACGGGGGCTGTGCCAGTGTTTTGACTCCTTCTGCAGGGCTGCTCGTATGACTTCAAAAGACAAACACAGCAAAAAAGAGCTCATTTAGATTCACCGCAGAAGAGCCTAAAATGCTGTGTGAGTATATATGTGTTTGTTTAGCATCTCTGGTGATACGAGATGTTCTGTAAGCAGGGAACGCAAGAGTGACATGATGGCAGGAAGAGTTTACATGTCTGATGTATTCTGAGAGAAAGTGGCAGACAGTGAAAAAATATAGTATATACTGTGAGACAGATGGCTTTCACACCTGTAGTTTGGCTCATTTGGTCCGGTCAATGGAAAAAAACATCACTGATTTTTAGTTTTAGTCCTGTTCGTGTTCACACTGGCTTTTTACAAGCAAACCAAGAGCTGTAAACATGAAGAAACATGAAGTCATATGATTGGACAAAGTAACTCATTGATTGGATGGTTTTGGTGATGTGAAGATCTGCTGCTCTCTTTGTTGTATTTGATAGTAAACTGAATATCTTTGGGTTTTAGACTTTTGGTCGGACAAAACAAGCAATTTGAAGAAGTCATCTCGGGCTTTAGGAAATTGTGACATGATATTAACAGATTATTGCAGTGAAGACACACCAATAGTGTCTCTATTACATAGTTTGTCCACCAGAAAGCACTGAAAATGTGCCGCTCGGTACATATCTAGGTCACACTTATTTAATAACAAAATTAAAGGGATCCTTAGGAAAACTGTTTTGTGTTTTTGTAAAAAAAAAGAACATCGGTTATATCATTAGCAGATGTTTGAAGATCTCAAATTTCATATAAGAAATGTATGTCAAAAACAAAATATTGATATGATATGATATACTCTGCCTGCTTTCACGAGCTGCAGCATAAAAAAAAATATGTAAATGTGCTCAACTCAAATAAGAAAGCATGTTCTTTCCCAGCATCTCTCTACCGCACACACACACACTCAAACCTGGGAGCTGTTTCTTAGTCTCAGTGTGACAGAGAGGAACCTCCATTATTTACATTTTCTACCTTGGGCTTGTACGCAGTTGTGAGCATGGACATCTCAACGTTTTGTCCACGGACTGGTTTGGGTTGGCGGGGTGCAGGAGGTCTGGAGGACTTCTGGTTGTTGCGGCACACGCAAATAAAGAAGAAGAGCAAGGCGATGGCTAAGGGGATCGCCACACTGGGAACCAGGATGTACAAGATCTCCATGTTGCTGCCGCCAGACTTGTCCTTATGGTCTATAGGGATAGACGGAGAATAATATCAGATGTATAGATTATTGTATGTCTGGGAAATATAATGTAAAGCAAACCAACTATCTGCATATGTGTCACAAAGACAACATCACAAAATATGAATCTCCTAAGTACAGACTTATAGATGTTCTAGTCTCTCACCACAGATAGGTATGTCGCAGAGCTCCGTGCGGACCCCCTCGTCCAGCGTGAAGCACCAGGGGGCCTCATTTTTGTTCCCTGGGTTGCGGCAGTACGAATGTCCCCCGTTCAGCTCTGGGTAGCGGACGGCCAGGAAGGTGTGGCTGTGGGGATACTGGGAGTTCCACGGCTGACACTGACGCCCCGACTTAGTCATACTGATGGTCCCGCGGTAGTCTGTCCCACTGTTATTGTAACACTTGTGATCTGTGTGGGAGAGCAAGGAGAGAGTGTGCATTAGGTGTTTGTTTGTGTATGTGTGAGTTAGTTAAAAAAACAAAATCTTGTTTAATATGTTTCAATGCTCCGTAACATTTTCCGAAGCTTACCACACATTTTTAGATTTCCATCTGTTAGGTTTCCTTTTAAAGTAGTCTAGTCTAGACATCTAGTCTAAGGAAACTAGATGGAAACATTTTTGCAGTTTTCCATAGAAGTAAACTATCAAAAACAACTTGAAAAGAAGATAAACCTTTTTGAGATAAGCAAGTCATTACGGTCAACACTTTTTTTTCTTGTTAAAGTTACACCGTTGTCACACATAAATGCAGCTGAGAGCAGGGGGTGTTAAATCTGAGATTTGTTTTAGAAATCTTTGCATTTACAAACTACTTTACCGGAATATCAAATCCAGACATACTACATTAAACATGGATGTTATGATTGCAATCAGAAATTGGCAACAGATTTTTTCAGTGTTTATGCACCCAAAGCTCAGAACATCCTACCTGCTGAATTGAAGTTTGCACAAACATTGTCTCCTTTTAAAAATAATCTTCAGACTCTTCTGTTTAATTTAGCTTTTAATTAGTTTGGTGCGTGTGTGTGTTCATGTATCCATGTTGTCTGTCTATCACTCTGTAACTGTACCTTTAACTTTGACTAGCTTTTGTATGATGTTGTGCAGTCAAATCCCTTGTATGTTTAAACATATTTTGCCAAAATAGTTGAATATGATTCTGATATCGGAGCATCTTTTGACTTGCCAACAAGCAGATTTTTTAAAAGCAGTTAGACAGAGGACACAAGGATGTGTCTCCTCAGATAATAATAAAGCGTAGTATTGGAAAGCAGCAGTCAGTATAGTACAATCAGTAGGAGATCATGTCTTACTCTTGTTAATGGGCTCGGCCATGGGGATGCCGATCCTCAGACAGTTGGCGGCCTCCGGGCTGTCAAAGGCAGCCAGGTCGTCACAGTTTGGCAGCTTCAGTCTTTTCAGTATAATGGGGTTTGAGCGGGCGATGATGTACTCCGTCTTGCACAAGTCGTTCTCCAGGATCTCGCACTCGTCCTTACACAGGTCCCGAGGTTTGTCGGTTCCCGTGCTGCGGTCACAAGTCGGGAAGGCGAAGTGGCAGAGGGAAGGGATGGCAAACTGGGAGCAACGATCGGACAAGTGGTTGGATGTCCCGATCATGGTGAAGGCAGCTGGGAACAGGTGAAGCAAAGTTAGAGTTCGGATACAAAAAAGCTCTCTTGGATTTATCCTAATATATTAATCTCATCCATTTTTTAAACAACATAGTCCAACATCATGACACATCTTTAAACCTTGGATCTGGACACATTTTCCTGTTGCTGTTTTAGAAAAGAAATTCTTTCCCACATTAATCAGAGGATGCAAAAAGAGGACGAGACAAAAATAGTCTAAAAAAACAATCTTGCGCTCACATTTTTTCTTTATTTGCTGTAAAATAACAGATTTAAAAGACAACAAATAGACATTCTTATTTCCGTTATGCTCTTTGAGCATTTACACACACATGGAGGATCAAAGAGGTTGACTGACAATAAAAACCTGCAGCTTTAAATGTATGATTGTATGATTCATAGTCATACGGGACGGTTATTGAAAACATATGCTTCTCTGTGGCTGTGATTATCAGGAGAAGCATCTCTTTGGGGGTAGAGGAGAAGACGGGCGATTAAAAAGTGAATAAGTAAAGTTGGCAATTTTCCAAACCCAAAGCACATGTTTCTCGAATAAGATGATATTCAAGATCAGTAAAGGTGACATTAAATTTAAGAGCACAAATGGCTACTGAATGTGCATGTTCTGGCTTTCTTATGCATGATTTACAGTCCTACTGTAGGCTTATTACGACCCTGCGGCATCATAAATCTTAATTATCACTCGTCCTTGATGTTTCAGATTAGAGGCCGAGTTCATGGCTGCTTTGTCCCCGAACTGTTCACAGCTGACAGCTGTGCGGATGTAATCAATAACATACACATTAAATGGACCTCTCATATATGCATGCAAACACGCAAAACAAAACATGGAAAGCAGAGACGCAGACGTGTGTAAGAGACTGAAGCGGTATGTGGGCCATGTGTGCGCTATACAGAGTGGTACCGCTGCTGAACTTACTTTGAACTCCTTGACTGATGTCCTGTTTGCTTTTCTACCAGATATTAATTAAGGTTCTAAACAGTCCGCATTAGCAAAAGATTTTGATTGATTTAGTGTATGCAGACAGTTAAACTTTACAAAGATGCTATATCAGCCTGTTAACAGGTTATGAAGACAAACGTTTGCAGGGTTTTTCTAATCAAGGCAGAACTGCTAAATGCTGGTTGAACTAGTGAACTCGCTGCATGAAAGTTTTTCCCTGTCGACTTTGTCCTTAAAGAGATATAAGGCTTTGTTGATGCATTTATTATAATTATAAATAAATGTATAAATCTGAAATGAATGTGTCCAAACTATGTCTGAATAATCACCAAACGCTCAGTAGACATTTGTGCATAATATGAAACTTTGAATAGAGAATGTATATGAAGAAAATGTATATTATGAGTGAAAGCCATCCACTGTACATTTATAGGTATTTTTGGACCATTCCTGAGATATTTTTAAGCGTAAGGATAATGTTTTTTGGTTTTTTTTGCAGGAAAGGGGTCAAACACATTCAAATGCATCTCCTGTTTCTCACCTGTGATCTGGGTCTCGATCTCGCCCTGCATCTGCAACGAGTCCACGAAGATGCTGCGGTTACCGATGAAGCGGGCGCAGGCGATGCCTCTGTACGGCTGGCAGAATCCCTCTTCATCGAAATCGTCCCTGAGACATACAGAGAGACATCGGAGAATTTAAAGTCTGTTTACAGGTATCTCGACAATATCAACACATACCGTATTTCTGCAATATTTGTACAACTGGAAGACATCTGCAGATAGATACAGATGCACAAAAATGCTGCAATACACAGAAACGCCACTAGAGGTCAGGCTTTGTTTGAATATGACACAAAACCGACTTGTTGCACTTCTGTGGAGGGAAAGGCTGTTTCTTGTTGCTGGTCCTAAAACAAGAGGTCTGCCTTTGCTTGGATAAAGATATGTCACACACACTCAAAGATCTAAAACACACACACACACACACACACACACACACGTCCCTGTTCATGGCATAGATCTTTTAAGAATGAATTTTTGGCTGTTTGACTTTATTCCTGTTTATGGCAGAGAGTTGTCATCATGAGCCATAATCTGAAACATATGCACACACAGAGAGAAAGAGAGAGAAAGGGGTTGATGATTATGTTTTCACAACTATACAACTTTAACTTCCTTCAGTGACTCTTGATTTTTTGGCCCTTTCATAGTTTACATATTCATTCTCCGTTCTCACCCGTCTTTTTAAATCCATTTATCTCTCTCCTGCTTCCTTGTTCTGCTTCAATCTCTCACCTCTCTCATTTCACATACACACACATACACACACACACACACACACACACACAAACCACATGCTGACTAGCGGGCTATTCGCTCAGTGTGAGATCACTGTGTCATGTGCTTTAAGTCGTGCCATATGGGGACTTTAAGACTAGGCACAACCACAATATATAGGGTTAGTGCACGATGCCACTGCGCATGCACTCACACACAAACACACACAAAACTAAGCACAAAAGAACCATATTGTAGTTATTGGCTGATCATCCTCATACTTTACACACACTGCTGCTCAACTGATGCCAAAAAGAAGCACTCCAAACACTCCAAACATGACATTTGCCTCTGAAAGAGCTGTTTTTAATATTAACACAGAGACTAACAAGTTTGTTTGTTGGTAATTTAATATACATGTTCTACTTTGTCCTTTGATACATCGATGTATTGCTTCCATTTTATGAAAAACAGTAACGCACTGCTTCATTTCACATCGTGTCCAACTGTAAAATAGAGTCTCTTGAGGCTTTATGCTTCATTCGCATCCAATCATGTCTGCTGCCTCTTTGCTGGTGAGAGTCAGGTAGTTAACAAGCGACGTAACAATGTGTCCATTGCACTAATTACTCCACAAAAAACAGGGTGACAATAGTGCAGGCGTGCACATGTAAATGCATGGACATCCATGGCGGCACAAAAACACAAATCATATCGCCTTAGTAACGCTGAGGGTGTGTAAGCATGGTGTGAGTATAGGGTCATTAGGTTCCCTCTCTCTGAGGAGTGTTAAGTGACTGAAGGGCCAAGGTCAGCTCTCTCCCTCTACCCCCGTCTTTACAAATCTAAATGGGCTTTCCAGACATGGACACACACACACACACACAGACACACACACAGAACTACAGGGCAATGGTCTATATACTGCCGATTCCACAGAGATATGGTAACATTACATTTATAGCTTAATACAGGTTTAAGCAGATTTTATCCTCCAAATATGTAATTTCCTACTAAAATGTGGAAATCAGTAATAATGAGTTCATGTTGCGGTGTGCCTGCAGACGGCTTAGCACCCCTTCATCAAGCCACAAACTCCCAAACTGCTACATCTTCAGATATTTTTCCTTTGGCAAAGAGCTTCATCTCTTTAGGTGAAAATCATGTCTGGCAGTGTAGCTGTAAGGGGAGAGTCTTGCAATAAAAAAGCTGCCACACTATGCAGTAGATGAATGATTTGAGGGATAGTTGATTGATTGGGCTGTTACATTCTGGATGTAATGAACCAGAATATGAAAAAGGGAGCTAAAAGCAAACACACACACACACACACACAAACACACAAGATACAGGGTGAAGGCTGGAGTGTGTCCAGGGCAGTTTGGTTGTGCGTCACAGAGGATGGTGGACACACACATCCCCTCTAACATCAAGCCACACACAGACAAGTAAATGACAAGGGAGAGCAGACGATACACCACAATGCAGCCAGATCCCCGCCGGGCAAATTACAACTCTGAACCGGTCCAAACAGCCTCAACCAAACCAGCTCAGCCCAAATCACAAATCGCCCCTCACTGCTTTCTATATTTTAATTTCTTTCACTCTTTTCCAACTCCACTTAGATTGAAAGCCGAGTCTGAGAGGAATTCATGCAACAGCGCAGTTGGAAAGTGTCTGTATCCTGTTCTGTGAAGTAGCAATAACTTACAAACATGGCTAAGAAGATAAATGGAAAGGAAAGACACATCTACAAAAACCCAGTGGCTGTGAGACATCTGAGGGTTTCTAGTTTTGTCTTTGTGCTTCCATTTATTTCTGTGTGCGCGTCTGTGTGTGTTTTTGTGCATGTCAGCTATCCCAGGCAGGGTGAGCCAAATGCGGTTGCTATTTGTGTAAACAGTGGATGGCTGTTCAAGCCTTTTATTTTACACACCAACGCCACGGGCCCTCTGTGTAATGTTTTATAATAGTTAATTACAAGGAGAGGCTTTTCCCTCTGAGACCCGATCTATAATCCAGATCTAAACAGAAAGGCCAGCCTCACCACAGAACCTAAACAAGGTATTGAGGACATTGATTCATTGTCCAATTAAATTTTTTCCAACCTCATTATTTATTGAGGGAAGTGCTTGCTAAGCAGCCATGCTCTTTTTCCAGCACCACCCTGATTCACATCCATATGGTTACATGCATTCACACCTGGGTGGTGCCAGTGAAACCAAGACTGCAGCTCCATTGCTTAAGACAGCCTAAATATTGGCTGTTCAGAGAAGGGGGACAAAGCTTTTTAATACATCCTGAAGGATGGTGATAAGGTTTTTTCTTCTAAAACTGTACACATAGTATGCAGAATTTTATTGCATTTTTTTTTAATTTAAGAAAGAGATGTAAGCAAGCAAACCAGTGAAGAAGTATGGAGAAAGTAAAATATGAAAAGTTGAAACTTTTAACTCAGGTCCTCTTGGTTTGATTATTTATAGAAATTAAGACAACAAGACAAGTTAGGCAATATTTATAAAATGGCAACACCCTAAACATATCAAAAAGGCACATAAATAGAAGCAGAAATAAATAGGTCAAGGATAGTTGAACTAGATAAATACAAAAAAGGGAAACTCAGCCAGAAATCATTTGTAAAAAAATTTTACAAAAAAACAAAACAAAAACAAACTGGCAACATATCTGCAAAGCACCAACAGTATATAATTACACACATGAGCGAGTATTTATTTAACTGTAGGTCTAGAGCTCACACAAAACTCCAGCATATAAACATACAAAAAGACAAGCACTAGTTTGTATATTGTCCTGTTCACTTTCTCATATACACAAATGTATGGGTACACAAAGGAGGCTCAGATCTTTAACTGATAAACCAGAAACTGTTGACATGATGAATCAAGCCATTTTTTTTGTGTGTGTGTGTGTTTTGGCTGCAACCTTATAAAAACAGAAAATTTGAAAGTAGATTTCACTTGAATAAAAATGTTTTAACACAGGAACAGACACACGTACACTTTCTTGACCCCAGTGAGAAACGTTAAGAGTTTATGACTGATGACAAATATAACACTAACAGGAAAGGGAGAGTTTTTTAAAGTTGGGGAGGTTGAATGTTCAAACCCACAAAAATGAATGATTCATTGAGAGTCAACTCTGCACTTAATCATCTTCAGAAAGATGTGCGATTTGGCGCAAAGGACAAAATGGACTGGATTCCTGCAAATATCATAATCGATCAAAATGTCAAGTCTTTCCCTACCTCCGCAGGATCTGCCAACACTCCCCACTCCACCTCCAACTTTCCCTCCACCTCTCTCTCAACATGAGGCTCTCTCCTGCAAAGATGACTCTTCTTCAGTTTCAACTGTTTCAATCCTTCCACCGAGACAGTCAGAGGATCAAACAGAAATGAAAAAAAAGTCCACAAACTCAACGACGTCAGAAACAAGCGTCGGCTTTTGGGCAAAGCTAGTGGCATGCTGGTTTATGCTGCGGCAAAACCCCGACAGTTCTTTTATTAGTTTCATTGTCAGTCTGTGTGATCTGTCCAAACTCCACTGCTGGACTTGAAAAATCTATATTTTCAAGCCATTATTGTTAGGATGCAGAAGGTGCAAAAGAAAAAGGGAATTACTGTATGTACAGCTCAGACTGAACAACTCCTGATAGTATTTTGAATGCATTACTTTCTCAATTCATCAAAACTTTAAGGGGTGGCCTTTTTAACCTTTTGAAAATATTCAAAATATTTGCATCTTCAAAAACACTTGTGTGGAACATCCTCTGTACCACATGCTCTGCTTATTCCAGAATAAATAAACTTGCTTAGGGTTTCATTGTTGGGCCTACACTCTGGTTGAGGTTTTGATTATGGAAGAAATCTTTAAGTCTTGGGCATGTAAACTTGGGTATTCCTCATCAAGAAGCTGTGGGTTGGGATGAAGGGTTTGTGTTGAGTTTTGGGGTTAAGAGGATGTGAAACTCAACACTCTTTGTTGGAGGGGATATAGAAAAGATGGGATTTAAGGGTGAGGAGGCGAGGGGCGGATCCCGATGACATTTTAGATTTCAGGGTTTCGTTTCCAGGAGCTGCTGTGGGTGCTGAGTGAAGAGGAGATGAGCTGCCGGCACCATGAGGTCACAGCTGTTGTATCCTGATTGGGGATGCCCCTCCGCTTGTGCTATATGTGTTTTTTAAAGACACACTCCCTGGTTTTGTTTCGGTGCCAGACAGCAACCCCAAATATCCAAATTTCCTCACAGCTTTCAGATGTTTGGAAGCTCATCTATGAACTGTGGTGACTTTTGGAACAACAATGACCTGGCAGAAATTTCGGGGATCTGAGGGTGCTATTCAACACAAATCAGGAAGTGTGTGTGTTTTTTTTTAAAGGACCAAACCAATGTTTTAACTTATAAACCACAAATTTTATGAGTACTTTACTATCTTGTTATTTCATTCTATTTTAAGGGTGCCTCTTTAAAATCTGTACATGGACAACAGATAAAAAGTTGTTTTGTTGGATAACTCTGGCTCATTTACAGCTCATATTGTTCTGTTGTTGGGCCTCGTCTCTAACAAATTAACCACTAAAATGAATAAAATAAGCTCAAATAAATCATGTATATTTTTTGCAACCAATTATTTTCAAATTCACAATGTATACTTTTTTTCAGTGTGTTTTTTCCTACTGTTCCAGGCAGTCATTGGTTTCCACTGATTTCCATACACTATTCAAATCAAATATTAGTGCAGATTGCAGTTCATACTTTTCAAATCAATCAATCTGCACTTCAACTTTACAAGCTTTACGATACAGCAATAATCTAACACTGACAAAAATGAATGCAGAATTGATTTTCAACATGATAAATTGCACATCTCAGGCAAGTTTTATGTCTGCCGATTATCAAAGGAAAATTAATGTAAAGCAATTAACAGAGTGCATCCAAAATTTCTAAAATACAGCAGCATGTTCTGCAAAATGGTTAGTAGTGATGTAAAGTAAGTTGTTTAAGGTAAAAGACCTACAGAATACCACAGTCTGTTTAAGTCTGATTTGTAGTTAGTGGTTGTGACGAGTGATGAGTGTGTCAATGTATTTCTGTATGATTTTGCAATAATGTAAAATTGAAAAGAATGAATGCAGAAGTGATTTTCTGCATGAAAATCTGTATGATTTTGCAATGAACCTGCTGGAGTTGGTAAGATTAGGTGACGTATGGAAGGGATGACATCCAAAACAGCTCATGACTTGGATTTCAATATGTTTTTGAGCTCAATGACTCACTGGGATACTACTCCCTTGTGCCTTTTTAGAGGGTGTTTGTGAATGTATGTGTTTGTGTGTGACATGGTGTGCGTGTACAGTATTATAGGGAGGGTGTCCAACAACAAATCAAGGACACTTGTGGGTCTGGAAAGGAACGGATGGACAGAGAAGATGAGAAGAAGAAAACAATGGATAATCGCATGGCCGCTGTCCTCAAGAGACTGCATTGCCTCACTCGAAGTAAGTCTGACATACACGATAAAAAAGATCAGAAAACAAAATCTGTTCAGAATTATTCTGACTGTTCACAATTATGAAAAGGTACCACAGAATTAGTACTCAGCTAAAACATAAATTTTGAATGTTGCCAAAGTTTTATCTGTGCAATGCTGGTGAATTGCATAATGATATTTCGCAATGATCAACAATGACTGTAGGGCTGTTTTTGGGCTCTCTATACGGCTCATGGACAGTGTAACTTCATTACCATAGGAGAATTGTAGAATGCGTATGTGGTTGCAGTGTGTAATGATCTCTCACTGACAGGGAGCCAAAACGGCCACCAGAGGCTGAGGTTGATTGGGGTCTGTGGCTGCCAGTGGCCCGTGACCGCAGTGGGAATGAACAGCGAGCAAGGGCAACTGAGGCGCTGCATTAGGATACAATGGAGAATGAAAAGGCCCTCCTGGGTCCTCGTGTTACTACTGCTTACTGACTGCAACAATAGAGACTTCTGTCAGAAGGAAGGACGGAGAGATTCAGAGCGTACTGGCAAAGGAGGGAAGCAAGAATGTAAATGTAAGAGATGGGGAAGAGAGGACACCAAGGACAGATTTAAGTTGGAGTATTTTCTTCTAGTAAAATATATTAAAAATGGTCACATCTGATCAACAGCTCTTTAGTAGAGATCAAAGGAATCATGAAGATTTTTTTCAGTGGGGCAACATCTTTGATGATAAGTGGATTTTTGTGCTTTGAGCTAAATGTCAGCATGTTAGCATGCTAGCAAGTTAAGTATGTATAATGTTTACCAGGCTCATCATTTTAATTTAGCTTTTTAGCATGTTAATGTTTGCTAATTGTTGTTAGTTCGTTGTTGTTAGTCTTGTGGGTATTTGGTGATAGCCAAACTATTGGACTAATTACAATGTTGACCTGATGATGGCGCTAGATGAAAAGTTATTTCAATTCATCCTGGAATGGACTTGAATGTCTGTACCAAATTTTATGACAATCCATCCGATAGTTGTTGAGACCTTTCACTTTAAAACACAAATGTCAACATCATTTTGGCAGTTGAGGAAACATTAGGAGGTCACCAAAGTCAGTAGCATTCATCATCTGGGGATCATAAATGTCTACACAAAAATTACAAAATGGTAATCCATCCAATAGTTATTCAGGCTGGATTAAAGTTGTGGACGGACCGTTGTACCAACATGTAGCCATGCTGCTAGTGTGCCTAAAAAATGCAAAGGGGCTGCACTGGTGTGGACAAGCTGCTACAGATACTGGTGAGGAGTTGAAATACAATCCACAAAGTCTTATTTGAGTAATAGGTCCATTAGTTTGAAGGCTTATCAGACAACATAACACTGCACAGCAGCTTGTAATACAAGCAGACAAGATTTTAAAACTAATTTTATCCTTTGCATTAATGATCACGAGGTAAACAGTAGAATAATGTGTTACAAATTTACAAAAATATAGTTGACTGGCCAGTGCAGTGCTTCTTGGACAATATTGCATTGCATTGTAGCGGGATTTAAGCCAGGTTTAACCTTTTTGCAGAAGCCCTGTGCATCAAAACCCCCACTGTGTCAATGGGGTGGTCTCATTGAAATGAATGACGAGGATGTGTTTTTTCACGCGGCGCTAATGTCGGTCTGAAAACGTCCTTTAGTCACGCTGGCTATCTCCGCTAATGCTAAATATACAGTTCTTGTTCATATTTCAAACAAGCAAGTGTTCCTGCTGCCAAAAAAATGTAAAATGCATGACTTCCAATGAGTCTGAGGAATTTTCCCAGAAAGACATAACAAGCCGTGGTTTGTTAGAACAGTAAAGCGTTATGAAATTGCCAATGGTTGAATTACTCTTGATGTGAGATAGAAAGTAAACATTTATTTATGTTAACATTTCACTGAATGTAACTTGGATACCAATCTTATCTAAAACAGGGCTCAGAATGACTCCCAGATATACTGTATATGCTGGCGCTTGACGTGTTGGACTGCACTCTGCTGAAGAATTTGTTGTAGGGCCTAGACTTTGCCCACACAGGTTGGAAGTCAGGGCTATGAATGAAGCTAAAGAGTTTTAATAATAGGGTTAACACATACATGGTGATTCGACATGCAGGGAGGGACCCTACATCAATCCTGTCACTCCTCACAACGCTCCTGACCTGGTGACATCACTTCCCCTAAGGAGTGCATGGTATCAGGAGGTCCTGATAGGGGGGAGGGGGAGGTGTCAATCTGCCTGTCAATTTGGCAAGACAGGAGGGCAAATATGTCTCCTAAAACCTAACATAAACCCAATGGTGTTTATACAGACACATACACACACAAATAAATGGAGCACAGGGGTTACGCAGTAAAATCCATTACTAAAGAGGAGAATTAGAGGAGGAGAAGTTTTGGTTTGACTAATGACTGACCCACTGGGTGTAGAGATCCCTGAAAACAAATGACACAGTTAGATAGAGCACAGAAAGCCTCGGAAAGTGAAAAAAAAAAAAAAGTAAAAAGTGAAAGAGGAGGGAGAGAAAAGTGTAACTCAGGGAGAAAAAGAGAAAGAGGTTGGGTGATAATTGAGGAAAACAGGGAGACTGAGGACTGGAAACAGTTAGGAGATCTA
Source organism: Thunnus thynnus (assembly GCF_963924715.1). Classification (NCBI taxonomy): domain Eukaryota; kingdom Metazoa; phylum Chordata; class Actinopteri; order Scombriformes; family Scombridae; genus Thunnus; species Thunnus thynnus. The sequence goes on along the minus strand of NC_089524.1, from coordinate 10,248,356 downwards.
AAAAAATCTTTTTATTTTGGTACTGTGCATTTATCATAATTTACAGGTGACGAGGTGCCGCAAAAATCTGACTGAAACTAGCGGTATGGATCTTTTTATCATGGCTTTACAGACAATCAATACAAAAGGGTATAGTACTTCAAAATCTATTTTATAAGAAGTATTTTTCCCCCCTGGAGCAGTTTTATAAACTTCATTTTTGTTTTCCATTTTTGTTGCTATAAAAATTCCTGTCTTCGGTTTTCTTAATAGTGTTCCTTGAACTGACTCCAAAACATCCGTGTGGAAATAATAATAACAGGAAAAGCAAAGAGCACAAAAGAAAGAACAGGGGGAAAGAGATAGCCGAGAGCGAAGCTACTTCTGTGATTTAGACAGCATGTAACCCTCTCTCTCTCCACACACACACACACACACACACACACACACTTTCCTGCATGATTTACGACAGCTTATTGCCTAGATCCCAGATCCCAATCTGAACACACAAAGGCAGACACTTAAAAAAGACAGGAGGACACATGTTTTGGCTGACTGGCTACTGACGGAGCTGAAGGAACAAGAATACACACGTTTAAACACAAGCACGGCTTCCTGACGAAAGTGGAATAATCCTTGATGAGAACGATTAAGAGTCACTAAAGGCTCTGTATTGTCGGGAAGGAAAACACTGAGTCCATAAATAATCCCTCTTTACACACTCTGCTGTAAAAAGGCGTATGTAGGACGCAGAAAACTAATAAAAAGGGCTTAAAGACTTGTTAAAGCATAAACAAAGGATCATTTTTACAAAGCTGTTAAACAGCTGTTGACAGTATCCTTCATTACGTCTTTGTCCAATTCAGCATTTTTCAGTTATGTTTTCAGGTATAAATCAGTGGAAAATGTATCTCAAAGTTAAACTCTTGGTTACTCTTCCTGCAGTGATCCAATGACAGTAACCTTGTTGAATGCGATGCAGCTGCAAGATTTACTGATGACTTATTGATGACTACTTATGACTTATACACTGTTCCTCTGCTTTTGGTATCACTACAATAATTACTTTCCCTGTCCTCACATAAAACCCACATCTGACGTTCAGTGAATTCAGGCATGTCGCCTGATGTCTCTGAGGACTGTGGAAAAAATAAGCGGATATCACCTCATTAAGCCGAAGCACGCTGAAGAAATGTGGGCACAACAGAAAGGGAAGTCACAACATTTCATAAGAAAATGACTCCTGGTGCACACTGAAGATCACAGTCGCAGTTATATTAGTGACATTAATCCCTGGCTCAAAGGCTGTGTTCACTATTACACGTCTTAATGCTCAAATCTGATCACAACCGCGTTTTGTAAGTGACATGTATCCGGCTCTGGTGTGAATACCTAAACTGCCACACATGCATACAACGATAACAACAATAATGTGATTTGTGCGACAGTCAAATCATAAAAGGCGGATGGCATGGATGTGCTAGCGTTCGGTTACGATAAGTTCCTTCCGGTTTGTCTTGAATAGAAGCTTCTCCATGAATGTCAAACAAATTCGAAACTTCCTCGTCTCTCCGTTGACCTGTTGCTGTTGTTTTTCCTCCTCCGTGTTTACTGTTACCAGGCTGTGAGGTGCCAACACTGAACGATGACGACAGGCGATATGTGCAGGAAAGTGAGATGTTTAACAAAAAACAAAAAAAAACATGAACACTTATCTGAGTGTTCTGACAGCGCTTGGACAGCTAGAGATCAGATATGAATCAGATCTTGGACCACGTATGCAAGAGACTCAGATCTGATATGAAACAATCTGATTTGGCTTCTTTACACTGCAGTGGAAATTTACTGAACAACTGACCAATACAACATAAAAAGAATTGTTAAACTATGTATAATGTCTATTAAACACCTATGTAACTGAAGTAATTGACTTATACACCGATTTTATGATCTATGACCTTTTTATACTGTAATCACATTGTTTTGTCTTGAGTAGATGTCTCTCCAGATCATGTTCTTTGTCTCGTTTAAGGAAAATTTGATGATCCTGAATCTAAGAAGTGATTGTTATAAAAAAGGGCTCCTGTGTGACATCAGTTTCACACAAGCTTGCACTGATGTACTGCTTTCCATGCCCATGTAATAAAGAAGTCTTTAAATCAGAAGCCTTGATTGAGACTTTTGTTTAATTAAAGATTTTCCATGAAACTACTTCAATGGAAAAAAAAAACAGATCTGTGTCACTTTGAGGCAAAGAAATCAGATTCGTGCTGCTTTAGCATGTAATGTGAATGTAGCCAAAGATAACTTGTGGTGCAACAAGTGAGACTTTTGTGAAAAAATTACAGGGAGGACTCAAAACACACAAACCTGGATAGTTCTCAACAAATGGATAAAATTACATACAAGCCTGAAAACAGACATCTAAATGCATATACACACGCATACTGTACACTCACAACCTTTCTGATAATCTTCCATTATAAAGATAATTTACAGGCTCTTGAGCTCTTAAAAACAAACATGAATAAACAACACATTATTCAGCTGGTACAAAGGCCAAACACATACTCTCAGACCTATCACCCAGATTTTTCAATGTGGTCTAGATAAATATTTACGTGAGAAGAGGTGGGAGCTAAACCCTAAATGCCTCCAAGTCATATGCGTGCAATTTGATAAGCGCCAGGTCAAATAAATACAAAACTGATTGATAAAAGGAGCTCAGCTGAAAAAAAAGGGTAAAAGGGTAACCTTTATCAACACTCCCTACATCAAACTGCATTGATCTAGTTAAGTTCTACAAATTACCAAACATCCTCTGGCTCAGGCTTGCAGGATACATGACCAAACTGCAAACAAAAGCCTCTATTTATACCTTGAAATACTTGAAGCGGGCTGTGTCTCCCTCTGTTTCTCTCATACACTTCACCAGCACCACCGAGGGCAAAGAAAGAACACTCTCTGTGCATACTTGTCTGCATGTATGTGTTTTTTTTTCTGTTCGGGACTGTGTGTGTGTGTGTGTGTGTGTTCATGGGAGGTTTAGGGCAGAGTTCAGGGAAACCCCACATACCCCATCTAGGCCTTGTAACCCTTAGGGAGAAACTATGATTCACACAGACACACACACACGCACACACTTTTTGTTGAACCACAGACTTTACCAGACCTGACCTTGACCAGACCTGCCAACAGGATCACCAACAGACAGACACAGGGGATTCTGGGAAACAGGAAACAGGAGGTGGGCCCTGTCCAAGCTGAGTGTGAAAGCCTCGTTCATAATGAGTTGTGTATGAACCTCTTGATCTAAAGAGTGTAAAGAGAGACTTATACCTTACCTAACACCTGATAATGTAATAATTGTTTTAATGGCTGATTATGGTTCCCCACATGTGTGTGTGTGTGTGTGTTCACATGTGCCTGCCTGTATGTGTGTGAAGCCCCCTGATCTGGGCAGCATTTAGCAGAGAGGCATCCAGGCTTGTGGAGGGAGAGGGGGGGGGGGGCTGTGGTGGGATCTCTGGTTTCAAATAGTGGTGGTGCCCAGGGACCAGGTCATGTCAAAGGCCCTGTCCCTGATGAGTCATATTAGGGCCCTGATCCCCAATCAATCAGCACTGCGCTAAAAAGAATCCACAACAAGACGGCAATTAAGCCCCGCCGAGGGCTTAACTAAACACGTGCAAGAGATAGGGTTTGTAAGAGTAACTGCGTGTGCAGTTCTTAGACTCTGTGTTTTATGTAGGACTGCAAGCATGCACATTTGTGTGACTGCGTGTGTGGGTGAAAGTCTTGTGAAACAGAAAAAAAAAAAAAAAAAGCCCCAGTCTACTCCGGACGTGAAAAGTAGAGGACAGAGTTGAAAAAAGTCTCAGTAGACTGTCTTTGTTTTTCCTTATGTATCACGAACTATATACACATAGTGGTGGCATACATACACATCCAATCATTGAAACCCTGTCCAAAAATAAATGCAAACACAGACAGAATTCCCTCTCCCTATTTTTTTTTTTTTTTTTTTACCTTTTCCCACACAGGTTTAATCCATTTTCCATGTTTGGCAGTTAACAGCACTACGAAGCTATAATGGGGATACTGCAGCGGCTGTTAAACTAAGCTGAAAAAACTCCACTGGTACAAAGCCTGATGAGTTCCAAAGAGAGAGACATATTTTTTTAACAGTATCCCAAATTGAAATAAGTTTAGCAGAACCCTTGTGTTAGTCTGATGTAGAGTGTTGAAGTGGATCAGTATGTGGCAGAGGAGTAGTGCATCCAAAAACTGAGTGGGCCTGTCAACCCCTCAGTCTGAATGGGTGCAATGCTTGTGGTATGGAGCAAATCATCATCAATCCTGGCCAGTATCGGAGAACCACAGCAGTGTTGACACTGGCACCGAGGTGAGGAGAAGTGAAACCAAAATCCACAGTTTCTCAACAGAACATGGGCTAGTTCACAGTCTGAGCTAAGAGCCTATTGTGACCAAAAACAGCATGTGCTGTATGCTGAGGGCAGCCGAGTGGTGGAATGAGATGGAAGAGTGTTTTTTAACCAGTGGGCTTGGGTTCAAACCTGCATATCTCTCTGGCTCCACTGTCCTTAAGCAGGACATGCAGGGCCATATCAAGTTTTGTGCTTCATTTCAGATTCTGCACCTACAATAGGGAGGCACATTTAAGACACCATCTAAAGTGATGTTAGTACACACATGCACCTCTTGCATTCAAAGAAGGATCATGGGAATATTAGGAAGAGATGTAGTAAGTGTCCTGCAACTTGCAAGGGTTGGTTCTGTGTGGAAATGTCTCATTCCTTAAAAAAATGTGTGCAGATACATTAAGAAGGCTGTGGTGCGGAAAATAAAATTAACCTGTATTTTATAGAAAGCAAAGGAGCTGCACTGTATGAAAAACAGTCAATACATGAAAACAATTTTTGACAATAGTTGTAGACTCCAAGAGCAGACAGGGAGCTGTGCACATGTGCTGATTAAACTTGAACGTGACGTTCACTGTGCAGCTAACTCACGATGGCGACTGCACTATATTTATAAGACATTTATCTTGTGGCGACACCAGTGTTAGTCTGTCGGTCTATATCTTTTCAATATCTGAGAGAGACAATGCCAGATATAGCTGATAGCAAAATATCTTTAAGAGATGTTCTAAATATTGTTCTGAGTTAAAACCTCAATTGCAGTTTTAGTAAATGTTTGGACATGTTGTTAAATCATTAATGATGGCTTTGGAAGCTGATGTTTGCCAGACAAAACCCCTAAACGGCTCCTTTTTTTTATCCTCCTACAAACGTGGAACCTTGCAGGCAGCACGGCACAGTGATTGTATAACTACCTGCCATCTTAATAAATCAGATGCTAATTACACAGACGTTGTAAGTACAAACCTTTCACAACAGCTGTAGATGTTGAAGAAAAACATAAATTTCAGGATATCAATCAAACTATTATGAGTACGGTACACACATATTTTAGCACCTAATACCTGTGAGCAAGCCTGAGCAAAGCTTCGAGATCAACTTTGTGTGACATCTTCAAGTCATTACACATTTTGGAAACTACTTCCTTAAACTAATTTGTCAATCAACTCATGCACCGCTGTGGGTAAGACACACACACACACACACACGCTACAGTCCTGTCTACACAAAGTCAAATTACTCCCTCCTTTTAACTCTTTGATGCTTCGACTAGATTGCCAGCGGGCTGATGGCAGTGAACACCTCGCAGTCCTTGTCACGTCAGCTCCAAGGACAATTTAATCCAGTGTTGACGGCTGGCTAATTACGGAGCCATTTGCCGTGTGTTGGTTAGTTTCTAGCTTCACACCACACACACACACAGATATACAGTATATATAGATACATACAAGTTGCGGGCAAGGTTTTACAGTATAAACACACATGCAAGGTAACAGTTAAACAAACCTGATTAGAGTAATTACACTGAGTCGTCAAATTACACCTAAACAAGTTCTCAACTGGGAAATTAATTACAAAATTATAGGTGCCTAAATGTAAATAAAGGTCTTACTGTATTACATAGTTATTTGAAGACTATGATCAAATACATATACACACATAAATCTAATCATTAACAAACCAGAGCTTTTCAATTGTTCTATTTATTGTCAAAAGTGGCTTTAATTTGAGAGTAAAATATTCGTCAAATAAGGTCTTTCGGTGTTTGAAGTTGAGTAATGAGGAGGCGAATGCTTTCGGCCATCAATTCTTTTAAAAGGGAAATGAGTTGAAGCAAATGACAGGAAGATTGAAAATAAGCAAGGAGCAGAAAGGTTAGAGCAGAGACAAAAAAGAAGCCAGTAAAAACAGGGCTGAGAGAATCTGTTCTTTGTTAAAACTGTCTCCTTTATTCTCAAGTGCAGAGTGGACAGAGGAGAAAGCAGAGAGGCGCAGTGGAGGGAAAAGGGAAAGAAAAAAAAAAAACGCAGCTATTTTTGTAATTTCTTTTTTTTTTTTTTTTTTTTTTTTGCCAGCGCTGAGAGAAAAGTGGTGAGGAAAGTTTTGAGAAATTTAAACGGCCTTGACAGCCACGGTGTAGTGGTATTAATCTTTTCAAACAGGGAGAAAACCCCTCTATTATAAACACAGACAGAGACTCTGGGATCCGTCCGTTTATCGCTGCTGTCAGATTCAAAACTTTTATATCCAGTAGGTCAAAATTTTAAGGAATAAAAAAGCAAACTGTACACCATGTGTTGTTAGATTCTGATAAATTTCTGTCTTTGTTTTGGAACAGTTTTATTGGTTTTCTGTGATTAATTCAATTGGATCTAACAATGAAAGAAAAAAAAAAACTAATGAAAGAACTGAAGAACTTATAAAAGAAATTTACAGTTCAGTTTCTGCCTGCCTGTTTCACATGTGTCTGATGCAACTGTATTTAATCTAACTGATTAATTCGCTTGCAAAAAATGACTAAGAAAAAAGAAAACAGACCGAAAGGAAAGAGAGATAAAAAAGAAGAGGGAAGTGTATAATTGCGTCTGACATGGACAGTTTTAGGCCTGCTCTGTCAGAGTGTGGGCAGTTTGCACGTAGGCCTCAGTTAGGAGTTATTAACTGCCTCTGATCTGAGCTTACAAGCTAAACCTCCTGTCGGCTCACACGGCTAATCACACCTGAACGCCGCCAACCCTGCAAAACCCAGGAATCAAAGAACAACATGCAACCCTGAGTGTTAATGGTACCATCCTCCTCCTACTCTGCTAACACTGTTTTTCTTTCACTCCCCTCACCCTCCCGCCGTCTCCATCATGTTCTTTTTTTCTGCGAGTGAAGGAAGTGTGGCAGGGTGCGGAGAGAGAAAGAGAGAGGGGGAGAAAGTTAGGGGGTCTAATTTTGGCAGGTGAGACTTTTTCCCCTCACCCTGTGTTTGTTCTGGCTCTATGAAAACATCTCCGAGGAGGAGAGAAGAGGGAAGGAGGAGGAAGATGGAGGGAGGAGGATAAAGAGAAAGAGCATGGGCGGGTGTAGAGTAGAAGCCCTTGTCTGTCTCTTAGTTTACGATAACTGCTGGCATATTGATGAACTTTGGACTGGACATTAACTGGACTCAGCTGTAGATGCAAGGCTCTAGACTTGGACTTGAATCAGGCTTAAAGCGAAACTTCAGTATTTTTCAACCTGGACCCTATTTTCCCATCTTTTTGTGTCTACTTGACTAATGGGGACAACAATTTTTTAAATTAGTCCAGTTATCTGACGAGGCAATTGCACACTGTCAATGTGCATCCACTAAAAGTGCTTGTTTTTTTCCACTGACAGGCTTAGACACAAAGAGATGGGAAAATAGGGTCCAGGTTGAAAAATACTGAAGTTTCCCTTCAAGTCACAAAAATTAGAAGTTGAGAGTTGACTTTTGGGAAACATGATTTTTGGCTTTCTTGCTGAGAGTTAGATGAAAAGATCATTACCACTCTCATATCTATTTCTTGGCCAGGTGCAGTTAACTTCCTGAAGTCTTGTGGTCAGTGTGAGGTAGCAAAGCAACTAGCATGGACTTAAAGTAGTTCCTGGCCAAGAAACAGTACACCACATAACCCCCCATAAAACCACAGCGTGCCATTTTTACAATTTAGTTTTTGTATGGTTTAAACAAACAAGACCTTACTTGCTTTTGCGAGCTTTTGCAGTGGTTGTGAGCAGATTTTTTTACTTTTGGAATGAGCCAGGCTAGCTGTTTCCCTGGTTTCAAGTCGTTATGCTGAGCTAAGTTAACCACCTGCTGGTTACAGTGTCATATTTAATGGACAAATATTGATTGACGAAAAGGCGAATAAGCTTATTTCCCAAAGTGTCAAACTATTCTAGAGCTGCAACGATTAGCCAGTTGACTGATTTGTCCAACAGCAAATTACTCCACATTTTTCAAGCAAAAAACTCAAAACATTCGCTGGTTCTAGCTTCTAAAATGTGATGATTTGCTGAATTGACTATCTTAACATTTTAGGCTCTTAGCCAAAACAAGCAAATTGAAGACATTACTGTGACCTTGTTACTTATAAAAGCCAGTTTTTCACTATTTTCTATGATTTCATAAACAAAATAATTTTACGTAGATTTATCTGTAACGAAAATGATCATTAGTTGCAGCCCTAAGTTTTTCCTTACATCTTCATGTTTTGACCTGGTAAAATCCTTACTTATTTAATCATGAGGCTGCTGCATTGAAAGAACTTGGTGTGTACCAATTTTAAAAAAAACACCATTAATACAGCTCATTTGCTTATGAAAACTTATCACTTGTCTTGGATTTGTCTTAAATGACTTGAGACTTGCCTTGGTTGAGCCCCAAAATTTTTTAAAACCAGCTCTGCAAGGAATACTTTCAAATCTAAAAATGACTTCACTAAAGGAAAAGTTCCTGCCTCAAACTTTCCACCATCTCTTCTCTCTTTCTCTCTCTATCTCAATCATCCTCCTGTCACCTCCTTCTTATATTTCTGCTCTGCTGTAGTTTTATACTAAGGTCTTGGGTAGCGAAGCTGGACACGGGCTGTCTGGATTGTAGTTTAGACCTCTGGCCTGTCAGCTTTGAGTTTGCCTGTGGCTACTCTCAAAAACCCCAACCCTCGGGATACATAAGAACACACACATACTGTAATGTCCCACACACCACAGTGTATACTTAAGCCCGACGTGGAGGTGATGGAAATCAGAGCACAGAGCGAAGCAAAGACAACACGGAGGAAATGAAGTTCATGTTATGTTCAGGTTCAACAAGGTGGGTGGCAAGAATTTTTCCCCCCCAATTTGTGAGTAATATTTGTGGGTAATTTATCCCAAGAAAACGGAAGCCACTGTGCTCTCTGTAACCCTCTCTGCTGCATATGTAGAGGTTGGAGGAGAGAGAGAGAGAGAGAGAGAGGGAGACACAAAAAAATAGTGGAACGAAAATGAATAAATTTCACTTAAACTGACAAGCTTCTGTGCCAGATGTCTTTCCGAAAACGTTGAGTCAAGGAGGAGAAGTTTTGACGCTCAGACAGCTGCAGCATGAGGTAAGCGGTACACAGTTCATCGCGTGTCATCATTAGGTGACCTTGTCTTCTTGACGCCTGCCACCCTACTTTACATCTAATAAGTTGCCCGTGACACTAATGATGAGCAGCAGTGACGATCAGCCCACCATCACCGCAGCTCCGCCGCTGTCAAAGGAGGCCCCTGTCCGTTTAAATGAATTCTGCAATGACTATAATGAGACTCAAGATCTCATGCTGTTCTTCGCTCCGCTGCAACACTTTCCTTTACAAGTTGGCTGGAAAAAAAATAAGGGGAACTTAATTTATTTGAACTTGCAAAGTAGAATTTAGCATCTGGCGTGTTGAAGCAAATGTGCCTTAACAAGTTTTAATCTTTCTAATGCTACATCTGGAGCAGCCCTGACGACCGGACAAGAAGCTTCTGTGGGATTGAGCTGGAACGTCGGCCGTTGAGTGCTTGCCTTGCACAAAAACCCACAAATATAATTCTTGCTGTACAAAAAGTCCCATCGTGGTGATTTCCATGGTACTAGGTCCAATTAAAGAAACTACAGCCTGACTGATACTGGATTCTTTGAGGCAGATACTGATATTTCAGTTTCTAAATCACTTAAAACATATCTTTGGCGTTTATGTACGGCAATTTCTTGCTATTTTTCAGACAACATACACACCGTTATGATATATCTGTATTAAGTTGGTCGATATGTACGATGCATATAATTTCTCTATCGGAAGGGCTCTAAAAGAAACATAATTCATTTATGGAAATACGTTATTTTATCACTAGTTGATCATTTGAAGCCTTTTATAAACCGTCATGGCCTCGAAATGTACCTCATGCATCAAGGCCATGAAGAAGAAAGGTTGTTTTTTTTTTAATTCTTGAAAAAGGTACAAGAGAATCCAAAGTTTTCACTGGAAAAACACAAATCTACACAAAAGCTTACAGGTGTGCATGGACTTTAAGAAAGCACATATAGACTTAAAATATCCCGAAAGAGTAGCTATAAGCAGTGACGAAGTTAACAATTATCAGTTTTCTTTTTATTAGATTGTTGCAATATCTTCCCTCTAATATGAGTAATAGGTTTACAAAATTATCAAACACAGATCAAGGCAATGTCATCATGTTAATCTCTTCTTTCAACATGTTCAGTAACTTTGCCAAAATCACATCCTCCTTCACTCATTTCGCAGTTTAGTTTATTTCCAATATCTTCACTTTGCTGGCTCTGATGCCACATTCGCTTTCAATTCTATTGATAACTCCCGAGAGAAAACTGCATCGTGAGCCAACTGTCTCATCTAAGAAACAAGCTGTAATTTAGTCGTTCAGGAAAAATTAAAAACATGTAAACAAAGGAGTGGTAGAAACAGATGTTTGAGAAAGAGCATGCGTACATGTTCAAATGTGTGTGACTGTGCACGTATTTGTCTGTGTGTGAGTGGATTTAGTAAGTGTCTGTTACCCACTTTGTGCCAGCAGTTTTGATTCACAGAACGCTGCATGGAACATGGCAGTGAGCCTTCCCATAATGTCATTGGGGAAAATCATCCAGCTTAGCTCCTTTGATCCTGCGAGAATCAAATGAGCTGAGAAAGTTCATAGAGTTTTATCCCATAACGCTGGGGAGACATCTAAACAAAGCAAAGGAAGCTAGCCAGACTCAGACACAATTTTTGATTTGGGCAGCAGCGTTACGATCGCCAAAGAACATGAAAATGTTTTAGTGGAGTGTATTTCTTGATTCTTTCTGAAAATATTTTGTATCGTTTGGTTTTATTTGCTACTCTCAAGGCCCCCCTTACATTCATATACATGTTCATGTTACGAGATCAGAACTGCGGTTGGATTTGCTGTACATTCAAACAGCTGGCAGCTAATTGGGTAACTATAAAATGTTACATAACAAAAACCACACAGACAGATGTGGGTAATTTTTCTACACTGCTTGTTTCAGGCAGCAATATTTTTAAGGAGACTTCAGTTAATCAACTAAACTCACCAGTAGACACAAGACATTCACTCTTAATTATGATAATGTAATTATAGTCCTGAAATCTGATGAATGCATCGTTATTACCCTTAAATGAAATTAATAGCACATGTTTTGAATTTGTTCACATTTTAAGTCACGTCCTGTTTTCTGTTGTGTGTCTAATAGGCGCTTTATGTCAACATCTGCTTTAAGCCCCAATTTGTGATTAGTGCATAAAGTTGTTACTGCCCAACAGTCTACATTCCAACTGTGGTCCACAGCACAGTGTTCATACACAGAATATTCAAATGTGAACCATGTGAGCTGTGATGGTTGGGCAGTGACAGCGGTGTACTAGATCAAACCAGCAGAGATTTAAAGGCTCATATTAAATATTCATTTAGCCACACTGAGACCTGCACCAATAAAAATGGAAAATTACAGACCCGCCCTTCATATTCTGTGAGTAATTACTCAATGAATATGCTGTATAGTACTTTTTAGGCTGGCTCTAACTACGCTAGCAGACAGTAAACTACTATAAGAAGTATAAACAGGCCTAAAACGATTATCAGTACAGATAGAAAATCATGATTACTTTGTTTATTCTCTCTCGCTCTCTCTCGCTCTGTCTCTCTGTGATCCAGGGCCTCGTTTCACCAAATTTTCAACATACAAGCTGTGATTTGCAGCTGGAGATCCTTTCCTCTTGTCTTATTTTAACACATTCGACTTACGCATCAACAAGGCAAGATCCTTGTAGGATCTGGAATAGACATGTAAACAGCGCTCACAAAATTGGCGCAGTAAGTACAGCATTGATAGACTGTAAGAGGAAAGAAAACTAGTTATAGGATAAGAAACTTACGTTGGCCTTCCTGCAAGAGGTGTAGGGAGTGGATCTGGAAAAGAAGACAAGGGGATTTTTTAAATACAGGATAAACAATATTGTTCCCAGATTTTTCTCTCCGCAAGCTGCCAGCTATAAGCAAGAATCAGCAGTGTTGCTAAGAGGAGCCAGATCTCTGGTAGGAAATGATGAATAAGAAAAGATTGTAATTCTTTGTCACACAAAGTGCGTCAAACACTTGTCATAAAGCCAGTTCATTGTGACATCTGCATGCCAGTAAGTCTTTAAAAGGCTTGGCTTGGCTTAGATTGTGTAGATGCTACTGTCACACAACTCTTCTTACCGAATTTGACGAACAGCACACCTGTCGTGGACACTGTACCCTGGGTGTTGGTGGCTACACACTGGAAATAGCCCGTGTCGGTGGTGTCCAGGTTGCGGATGCGGAGGCGTGATCCAAACGGCGTGGACCTGTAGGAGACCCGTCGTGGCTCCTGTACCACAGGGGCGTCATTCTTCAGCCAGCGCACGGTGGGCTGAGGGTTGCCAGACACGCGGCAGAGGAGCTCAGCTGTTTGGCCCAGAGAGGTGGTGATGTTGTTCATAGGAGCATCAAGACGGATAAAGAAGGACCCTGGGAGACAGAGCAGTGTAGAACAGATGACAGGAATAAATAGGAGGTGGGGGTAGGAGGTAAAGAGAGCAGGGGAGGATGGAGAGAGTCAGGAAAAGGAGTGAAAAGAAGAGGAGTAGGAAGAAAAAGCATCAGGAGTGAGAGGAAGACAAAATGAGAAGGAAGAGATTTTATTACACAAGGAAAAGAACTAAGACATAAATCAAACAACACTTACTGTAAAATATCAATGCCAGACATTTCTAAAAAAACATGCTGCTGTACAAGAAAATAGTGGTAAAACAACTCAATGTTTTCAGACACACATATTCAAAGTCTTGGTTTTGCAAGTTATTTTGTGGTTGCCACTGTGGTGACACCTAATTTCACTTTTCATCAGGGTTGTAGGATGCCAGAGGGTTTTCCCCTGGCTTGTGTAGGAGCTTATGAGGCAACATCACCTGCTTGATGAGTAAAGACTTTTGACTTTGAAGAAGAAAAAAAAATCTCGAGGAGAAAACAAGGCAATCAGAACCCACTGTGTGATGCCCCGCTGTGACGCTGATGAGTTCAGAAGGTGTTGGAAAAAAAAACAGCACAACATTTTTACATGGTTATCTCAAGGGCAACATTTTTCCTCGAGGTAGTTAGAAGAAAACAATCTGGAGGGCCACCTAAGAGTTTAATGTGCAGGAAAAACATTGGTGTTTATGTCATGAAAAACCTCTGGAAAGTTCCCTCAACCCCAAAACCCATCTTAGGTATGCAGAAATGCTTCTGGTCACACAAACTGGCCAAAACAAACAAAGGAGGAAAAGTACATACAGGGGAATCTCAAATACTAGTCAGACAAACTTCAGTGTGTGTGAATAGAGAGGCTGATGAGTAAATATAGAGGAACACACTTATATATTCAAGCGCACCCACACTAAAACATTTACTATGCCATGCAAATTCATTAGTTAAGGCATCTCTGCGCTGGACTTTTAATATGACCGAACTCTCCGACATGTTATTTGACATTTCTCATAAAATGTCTATATTTTGAGAAATCTGTTTGTCTGATGAAATCACATGGAAAGGTTAGGAACAGAGAGTTGATTGAACTCATAACTTATTCAAAAACATCTCACAGTAGCCAAGTCTTTTTTCCCATCAAGGGTTTTCCCTACAAGGACATTGCTGTCTTCTACAGAGCTGCTATCTGTCTTACTCTGTCTCTCCTCTGTTGTTCAGTGTAAATACAGTTTAAGGTTTTATGTGTTATGCAATACTGGGAATGTGACTTGCAGATTCTAACCAATAGTTTTATTGCTCCCTGAAGTTTCTGAATTTTGACATTGTGTCTCTTAAACGTTTTGATGCTCTTTGCCATTACATACTGTAGTCATTTTAAAACCATTTGCAGTAAAGTTAAAAAATTGCATGTCAGCAGGATAAAATGTCCAATAATCAAAATACAATCACCACCAGTATTTACTGTAATAATTCTGTTAGGAACAACAAATAACTTTCAGTCAATTAAAATCAATTAATCTTCAGTTTTTTGTTGAAAGGTTAATTCTGCATCATTCCTATAATAATTGGTATGAACCTGCCTTTTCAAGTCAGCTTTTCTTCCCTGAATTAAGTCTGTCAGGTAGTCGAGAATGCAAATGCTGTCTGAGAAGCCGGATTAAGGGAAAAGAAAGGCCTTAAAACATCTATCTATTTGTGAGGAAGCTGATTTGTTGAGGTCAAAGTTTGATTTAGTTTGAACTGTTCTCCTAACAATGTCTCTAAATGAGATAATATAAAAGAGCAAGTGATGATGGCATTTTCCTATTGATTGGTTACTGATCGTCAAGAAGGCGGGTCAGAGTTAAGAGTTAACTCCAATGCAAGAAAGATGGGTGTGCTGCAGAATACCGAATAACTCCTTTGTTGAGACCTAGATGGATAACGAATAATAACGCTGAGCTGTGAGCAGTCAGTGCACAGGTGGGGCATAAGAGAACACCGCCATCCAGCTTGACTGACGCAACAGCGCAGGGAACAAGTCAGACTCACCGGAGCTCAGGTAAGGCTCACATCCTATCTTTGATGTCTGCAACTGAGTTCTACCTGCGCCATGACAGAAGATCATATGTGTATACCACTGATGTGTCATTTTATAATTGTTCTTAACCTTAGAGCCGTTGCAACAAACAGCTATCTTACTCACTATTCTTACTTGGCTATTCTCGGTCACCAGGTCATTTGACTCCTAACATATTGTCATGAGGTGCGCAAAGTGTTTGTGAAACAGAAAAGACGGCACATTTGTCTTGGCATATAGCCTTGGTGTGTGTGATTGTTGGACTGTCAAACACACTCTCACACTGCTCTCCCCTGAAACCCCAGGTTTAACACAGCGATGTGGTACTAACAAGTGTGTGACAATATGAGGAGACTCCCACCACCGCCATTCTTCCCTCACCCACTTTTTATCTGTCCTCCTTTCTCTCCACACATAACTGTCTCCCTTATTTGTACAGTCCTGTTTTTTTTTTCCATGTTACAGCACTGGAGACAAGAAAACCTCCGGCGAATCAATGTTCAAATTATCAATAAAAATGATATCAGCGTTTTAGCGAAATCACTACATTGCTACCAATAACAATGAAATGGTTTACTACTGCAGAGAAATGGACCATCCCTTTCCACTTTCCCATCTCTCCCCTATTTATTTTCTCCTCCACTCCCTTGCACATGTGTATGCCATAAAAATGATATCTCACTTAGGTGTGTGTTGGGGGGATGCTCTTGCATTACATCATATGGACACCATGTGTAAATAAACACAATTTATTATTGTGTGACTGCCCTTTCGCAAAGCTTGGATACCAAGAAACTTCCAATGTTTGGTTTTGTTGTGTTGGGTTTATTTTTCTCCAGACAGCAAGACACACAAACACTTAAATCATCTTTACTGGTCAGACACAGACTCCTGTGTTTTCTCTTTGCTTTAATGAGCCTTGTAAATGGATTTTCAAGGGAAAATTTGATAATAAAACGTAATAGGTGGTGTAATGGGTTGTACATAATTGACAACCAGGTAAAAATCTGATATGATCATAAATTAAGAAGCATAAAATGTAACGTGTGTGAGTGTGAGAGAGAGACTGAATTAAGTGAAATATTGACTGCAGTTCATTTGTGTCACTTGTTTCATTTCATAAGTTGTTTACTCTGCTACTTTGTGTTTTGCTTTATGTTTCAATTTAATCTGTCCAGTCTGATTATGTTACCATTTGTAACCACTTTAAATGTCATGAGACAACTGTAGGAGTACTGACTTGGAGGACATGACTATGTTCCTTAAGGTAGGATGCATTAGCCCTTTCACCAACGTTGCCCAGCAAAAACGTCTCATTAAAATTTACTCTGCTGTGTTGTTTACATTGAATTTTTCACATTGGTCGACTCCAACGAAAATATCATCATCTCCAAAAGGTAAAAATGTTCCATGACTTTAAGTGTGGAACATGCTACTAGGCTTTAATTACCAAGTGGCAACTACCACGGCTTGAGGCTGAAGTCACTGTGGAAGTACCTTTAACTGCAAAGCCACTGACGGCTGCTAAATTCTGGCTCCAAAAAATCCCTGGCTCTAAATGACTGCCATTCAAAAAGTGTCAACTTCTCTCAAGAAATACTAAGTCAATTTTTTTCAAGAAGTCTTTATGGTATCAATTGCTAAATTTGGTCTCTCTAATAAGTGTGCTGGTGGATATTTAAGAAATTATTGCTCCATTAATAAGATTTGAAGATGTATAGTAGCTTCAATGTTTGTTGTGTGGACATTGATTGACAGTTGGCTCACCTGCTGCTCTCCCAGGCTGCAGGACTTGTGTTGACTATTGTTGCAACATTTCGGTAAGTTTAATGTTACTTGATTACGATAACTGCCCTGTTAGCACAATTTAGCTAAGGTAGCTAACATGAGCCCAAGTGTGCACAGTAGGCGACTCTTCCCACCTTAATCTGACTATTGAATCTGACTTTATTATCTGAAAAGCGTTTTATATATTAAATGGGAACAGACCCGCTCTTAATAGACTTGTGTGTTTTGCCAAAGGCAAGAAGGTCACAAAAACCGAGTCATTTTATCGCTCATCTCATCTCATTAGTTGAGTTGATGGAAAAGAAAATGGTTTTTGGATCTGTGTGCCTGCTCACTTCATTAGCTGTTATAATAACTGACAATAAAGCAGCGGGGAGCAGAAGGAAGGAATGAGGAGACAAGAGGGGTCGATGTGAAGATAGGTGAAGAGGAGAAAGATGTTCTTCCAGTGTCTGTGTAACAAAGCCACTCTGTGTAATTGTCTCGTGGTGAGTGTTGTGGTATTTGGCACCAGGAGCTCTGTGAAACTCAAACCCTTGTTGCGGACTGTCCCTTTAATGTGGCAGGCGGCTAAATGGTACCCTGTCATCAGCCTGCATATTCTCACAGTGGCTTTGTACAATCAAACACTCACACGCAGGCACACATATGTAAACACACGCACACCCACACGACCGCAACACACACAAACAATTCATGTTTCAAAGTAGACTAAATCACACAATACATTTTCATTTAACCAGCAACATTGTATTTTATGTGTGAGTCATCATTCAATAACACACACAAGACTGACGCTGTGCTTCGCAGGCTGCTCTCAGCAAGACACAGACCCAGAAACCTGAGTGGCTGCACAGCTAACTAAACAGACTCAGTAGATACACTGAGGAGTCTGCACTGCCAGCTATGGCTAAAGGTGAATTTCATTAAAGTTGGGTCACTCTCCAACAGAGAAAGGGAGAAAAGGAAGGGGAGAAAAAATGAATAAAATGAAACAAAGAAAAAGAAAGGAGGACTGAGAGAAAGCTCCAGGGGAAAATGAGTTCAGTAAACTATCATCACCCCTGATTTCAGCCCAGTAATGAGCCTCTTTCAGCATGATAACTTCCTGCTACTGATGCATACTGATAGAGCCACGCTACCTGAATGCTGTCTGCTCGGTCAATCAAAACCATTCCCTGCCTGCAGACAAAACAAGTGGTGCAATCACAATTCATCCATCAGATAAGAAACAGATGTTAGTCATGGGGCTGAGCTCAAAATGACACACATACACACATACACACACAGATACACTGGGTTGAAAACATTGGGTGCGCGCATGCACATGTGCAGCGTTTTTTTAGGTTTTCATATTTCATCTTGTTGTGGAAAAATAAAGCTGTCTCTATGATTTGTTTGGAACTACTCCTCATTGTATTTATGACTTTTTAAACATCCTTGATTGGTCACCATAATCATTATCTTGACTAAACTGCTCAATCATGCCCAAAAACTACTGCCTTCCAATGTGCCTCTGTATTTAACAATGTCTGTTTTTCTGTACACAGAATTTGTTGTGGGATGGATGTTGTGGGAGAGTTGGACCCGCAAGAGATGAATTAAACAAACCAGACAAAATGAGAGAGCGAAAAAAAAGGTCTCTTGTTGAAGGTCTTCCAAGTTAGGGTATCTTCGTGGGGGATTAGGAGGATGTCTGCTCTCCAAAGCCCAGGGGAAACTGAGGAGAGGGGGTGAGATATGACTGATAATTCTGGGCAACAGTGTTGAGAAAATATCTAAAAAACTTTATGGATCTGACTCAGTTGTTCCTCCAGTGCTCTCAGAAGAGCAGCAGTTTTAAATGCTTCCTCAGTTGGGATATGTTGCTCTAAACCTGGGCAGCTTTGGGACACATGACCATCCTCGCCACAGTATGTAAACCGGCAAGAATCCTTACTGATCAAGGAAAGGAAGTAGTAAGCTGTGCTTGATTAGCTGACATAAAAAGTCCATGTAAGAACAGCCTTCAAGACATTTCCTTCCCTATATAGCATCCCACAGTCAATTCTCTTGGGGGTTTGATCCAGGTGCAATGCACGTTAAATGTGACTTGTTGACAGGTTTGATCTCTACAAGCCTGTCAAATGTATAAGTCATTGTTGGACTGTGCAGCTCCTGGAGATATTGAGCACATCTGTCCAGTGCAGAATCTTCTGTGAGGAGGAAGCTCTCTCATGCATGTACATGAACCAGCTCTGTAAAACCGATTGAGAGCGCTGATAGATTTGTTTCTAAAGTTTAACTCTTCATTTTCATGTGCATGATGGCTACCACAAGTATCTTGAGTCCCTTCAAAGCATAAGTTGTGTGCATCCTTTGAAATTATATCAGAATGCCAAGTAGGGTCAGCAGGAAACTCTGACCAAACAATGGCTGACAGTTTTAAAAAGCTTGTTGCCACTGCCACTTTTTCAGTTATGATCTTAACATTAACAGTATAATAACATCATCAAGTGTCACAGTTTTTAGTTACGTTCATGTGGTGCAAAATCTCAAGTTCTTAAGGAAGTTATTCGATAGTAGCTTGTTACCAGACAGTGGTTGTTTCCCTCGGTTGGAGAAACAGTCAATCAATCAGAGCTTTATAGGCGGGATTAAGAGTTGGGATGTCACCTTCCCAAAAGGCTAGTTAGCTACCTCGCATCATCCATCAAAAATAGCCACAGTAAAATGGCCACTTAAATTGACATCTTCGATTGATGTGAAAAACTGCTCTTCGCAACCGCTACCACAGCTTTCATGCCAGTGGAAAATTACACAGGCAGGATGGATATATTGCTCACTACTGATTAGTTAGAGCAAAACAAAACAAAAAATAAACCTTCTTCCCGAACATAATTTGTAAGAAGCACAAACATTATGTCAGGCTGAATGAATGAACTGGCAATTCAGTTTGATTATCAGGCTAATTCCTGTGTTGACCAGGGATTCTGCCCTGATTTGCCCCCTAGTGGATGTAAATTAAAAAGCAGACGAGTATGTGATCAATGTCTGCACACAGGCATTGATGAAAAGCAACTACAGTATATCATGACCCTAATGATGCTTTGTGTCCATATGTAAGTAAAATAAGCACCAACATTTCAATCGCAAAGTCACACGTTCTGTGGGCTCTCTCAGAGGGCGTTTTGGGGCAAATGAAGGAAATTGCTATTTGAATATTGAAGTAATGTGTGCCTTATCTGATTCTGCTACCGCTGCTCAGTTACAATCTCTATCCTGAGATCTGCTCCAGCAGCACATCTGCAAACAACTCTGGGTGTCTGCTTCACCTGAACACACTTCATATTTCCTGTATATTCCTGTAAGTTTCCTGTATGGGATGGAAATGGCTGGCTGAGTGCGAGTGTGTGTGTGTAAACTCAGCATGTTGATGAATCAGGGGAGTTACTGCATTAGTCAGCAGAAATATACTTTTATTGAATATACAGAGCAAAGTGTAAGAGGATGTACTGAACACACAACGTGAGGCTCCACTGCTAGCGTTTGCTTAAGAGAAAACTTAAAGTAGGTCAGTGGAAATTAGGGAAATGCAGTGCACCTGTGGCTCTATTTCCACATGTTGAGTAGATCAATGTGTAATTCGTTCCATCAATTATCCTCTACAGTGGCCTGGGCCGGGACAATGGGTGTTGCCTGGGTTGCTGAAGGTGACCATTCACAGAGGATGAGTAATTTTCAACACATCATCGAATGTAATTTCAGACATCACACCTGGGGTAACAGTTCAGCACACCATGTGTTATTTTCACAGCGAACATGTAATCATGTACTGCCTGTAACAGATGTGTTTGCGTCTATAGTTTTCTAATTTAAAGATGGCTGTCGAGGATGTGTTATTATAAATTAGACCCTGCTTTCTGTGAGTGTGTTTAGTATGTGTGTGCATTTACCATCACTAGAGGTGTTCCATGAGGTGGCAGCTAGCACACTGGGGTCTTGGGGAAACTCAGACCCTGTAAACAGAGAAAATGGAGCAGTCCATTAGCATGTTTCTGAATTTTGAATCATACAAAAATACAAATATAAAAAGGGAACGAGGTTCTATAATTAGTTCCATTTCGCTGGGTGGATCATGAACGTCTCAGTTAAAATTTATTGCAAAGTATTTAGAGTATGTGAGTGTCACTACAAACAGCAACAACACACAAAACCGCTCTGTCAGACCTTCTGGACCAATGGGATTGCCCAAAATTTAAGATAACAACAACAGCAAAGACGGGACGAAAGGAGTCAAATAACAAGATAGACAACCAAATGGAGGCTAATTCTGTTTTAAATGTATTAAATCAATCAAACAAACAGCTCAAATCTACAATTTCAAATGTTGCTGCCACTTTTCTATGTAAAATAAAATCACTGACATAAATACACAATGCTTAGATAGTTTTCCTGTCTTGAATGCTCACTGGTGATAGCACTGTACATTTGCTGGTGTAGATCAAAGCTTTAAATGTATAACAGGGAGCCTATCAGCGAGCCATGTGGACCTAATGCTGTGTTATTACCAGCTGACGACAGAACAGCCCTCTGCTTTTCATTACGGGAAGAGAAGAGACAGAAAATGGGCTTCAGTGTGCACCGCCACAGGTCACAAGGTGATTCCTGACAAATGAAAAAGCCTGTGCAGGACTTACAAGATGCAGGACTGACAAAGATGGAACCTGACACAGTTTTATCTTTAACTCATGCTCCGGGGTCAGCAGAACTGACAAACACTCAACACACATACATTATTACACGGTTACAATCAGCTTCAATGCTCAATTTAGCTCTGCCTTTCCAGACCTAATGTGTGTGTATCCTGGTGCAGGCTGGGATAGTTTAACTTGACGAATGAACAAATGGCTGCCTGCCAACTTCAGACATGCACCTTACATTCACAAACACATGCAAAAACGCAAGCATGTGTCCTCACACAACTGTACAAAAAAATATATCTGCAAACCCAACCTTCCCTATAAATGCTGTACTTGTATATGTTTCAATATCAAAGCTGTAAACAACTTAATTGAAACAGTTTACTTCCCCTACATTTGCAACTTTCTTGTTATGTGTGCGGCATCCATGGTGACAGTCTGAGAGTTCAAGGAAAGAAAGTCAAACAGGACCAGGCGCCTGACACAGGGTCATGCTAATTGGGTGATAATGTGTTGTTTCACACGTGCTGTGTCAGGATGGTAACGACTGTGTGGTGGTGCTTGTGAAATGAGCTGTGTTAATGAGAAGCACTCTGGGCCTCTGCACCTGTTAGTGAGGCAGTCTGGAGGCTTGGCAACAGGCTGGCAGCTTTATGAGTTAGATTCAAGACTCTGACAGCGATATAGCAACAAGAGTTGATGTAGAATAAAAATAGGAACAGTATGTGTTCATTATGTTACCTCTTTTCTAAACTGGTATTTATCGTTTATTCAAGCAATAACTAATAACATATCCTTGCTAGGCTGTTGCCCTTTGCTTTCACATGCTTCCAAGTTCACTATGGGGCCCAAAATTACTTGCTTGTCATTTTGCTCCTGAAGGCTCCTAACACAACAGTGTATTATAGCAAGTCTGGGCCCCAAGGTGAGTCTAAATTTACTTCGTGTTCTGGGTTGATAGAGTTAAAAAGGCCAGGGGCTCCATGGTTGACAAAGGACAGAGGAGAGAGGACGTTGCAGCTCACTAGCTTCACTAATAAACAGCTACTCAAGTGCAGCCTGGTGAGAGCTCAATAGAGGGGACTGGACATGGGAATAGAAGGGGAATGGGAAGGAGGAGGGAAGGAAAACAATATGGAGGAGGCAGGAGCTGTAGTGTTGGGTCTGTCCACTTATAGGAATATATATTTTTGACCTGGTTATCCTATAATTCAGGTACAAACAGTGGCGCATGAGATTTCAATTACATTGACTGTGCAGATAAGACAAATGTCCAACTAGTCAAAAGGGTTATTTACAACTTTTTCTTCTACTTCTCTTTATCTCCTCTCTATTTAGGTCACATCTGTGAGTTCTCTTTCATTGAGACAATCATCTGGAATATCTGGGATGAATTGCAGAGTAATTTTGAGATTAGCTTTCTAATGTTTCTCAGTAATTGAGGGAAACAATTGTATTAGGCTCATTTATTAATGAGGGCCTAAAAATAGGAACCGTCACAGTGCCTGTCAGTTTAAATCAGCAGTTCTTACAGTTGCGGTTCTGGTCCCTGATTGGATCATGAGACAGACTCTGATGGTTCCCCATTTGTTAACTGGAGCTGTGTATTATAAGGATCCTCTTCTGCCAGTATGAATCAAAGGATCAATAGCAGAAAAAGGAAGTTCCTTAAGTTTTAGCTGAAATACTCACACATACTCGAACAGCGTGTCTGACTTGTACCTATTTTTTGTTTCGGTATGAAGACTTGTTGGGCATGCCATCCTGCAGATGGAGGCACCAGATCAGAAATTGTTCATGTGGGTCCTTTTGGAAGGAAATGAAACCCAAACTAACAAATGCAGATGCACTTATGCATATATCATAAAGCAAGTAAGCAAGATATGCTGTTATTCAACTCTCTAAGAGACATTGTCATGATGATATAGCAACATATTTTAAATGATTTAAAATACATTAACTGTGTTTCCTCATATGTATGCAGGCTAACTGATTTTATCTAGAAGCTGATCTCAACAACCTGAGGTGCACTGACAATTTCACTGACTACTTGATGATGCATGACATAATATCAGCAAACATAAACAACAACCCCAGTGCATTATTTATAATTAGCGCTATCTTCTTAGTCTATTAGTACCAGGCTAGCTGGGACTTAAATTGTTAGTTTTTTGCTGCCAAAAGTATATACCACAGTCAAACTAAAGTTGAGCTTACATATAAATACCTTCCCCCTTTTTGTAATTAGCTGTCAATAACATTTCTGTCCCTTCATGCGTATGCGGTTCTACTGTACCTCCCGAAATCCCCATTTAATGAATTGTGTCACCGAATTGAATCAGTTTATCGTCAGTCCACGTCTGTTTCGTGCTGTCTCTCATGCCAAGAGCCAAACTGCCTTTTAGCTGGTTGTCTACCATTTCAAATCACTTCTATTTGAACAGCCACAAGTCAGCTTCCCATCTCTGATACCATCTCTGCCTATTGGTTTTTATTAGGATGACGATTATCTGAAGTGTTAAAAACCCTGATCTTAATTTCCCTTCCTTTAAGCAGCTTCAAAGAAAAGCAATATAACGTGGATCATACAGCCATGCACATATTTCCATAGCATGTCAGTAGTGGTATGTTAAACTTCAGAGGCCATTTTGGTATAGCAGTGAACACCCATCGAAAATCTGGATGTCTGACAACCTTTATTATAGTATCACTTTCCCCTCTTGGCTGATAATGGCATATTTCATGCAACTGAAAGTTTTGGAACTTCTTCTTTCATTTGACTGCCACTCATTTACCATCCTAGTGGCAAAATATACAGTAAATGGTTTACATGAAAGTGTCTTTGAGAAGTCCAGACACAGAAATATTCTATTAGAGCAGCCTCTGATCCCCATCCAGCTGTATTTGGCTTATGATGATAAAAATCACACAGGGACATGAGCTTAACCCCTATAAAGCTCTGAGAATCTGATGTGACTTTACTGTGACAGCGGCACATGGGAATTAGTGCAGAACTTCAAACTATATGGCATGGGAATGAGGGAAAGGAATGAAGTAAAGAAAAGCAAAGAAAAAAGTGAGAAAGAGGGAGTCTTAAAGGGTAAAGCTGAACCAGATCAGAAATGTTCAATTTGAGCGGTTATGCATAGCAACTAATATGCTGTTATATGGTCTGGGGGGCTGTGATTGGAGCCAGGGTGGTTGGTGTGGTGAGTGAGACTGATGTATGAGCTCTCCCGCTCTGTTATTAGGGCCTCTCCCAAGGTCCTCTTCCATCCCTATTAGCTGGAAAACTGACCTAACTCAGGGGTTATCTGGAAGTACAGCAAACCCACCGTTTTCACAATGCAGCTCTGTCACATTTATGTCTTAAAGAGGTGAAAGATCGATATGTGTAGATGAGGAAAATTCAGAAATGATGAACATTTCCTTCTCAAATCTGTCTCCATTGGAGCTTACTTTCTGACAACCAAGTTACAGCTCTTTTCCCCCACTAACCACTGTCTCAACTCACCCCTCTCATGCATGTTTACCTAAAGGAAGTGGTTAAAATTTTTATGTGAACATCTACTCCTTTCATATACCCAAATGTGCAGTTACAGACAATGAGAAGAATTAATCAAACAGCTAATGTCCCGGCGCTGCATCCAGAAACGGCCAAACTGCCATATAGGGCTCAAGATGACTTAATGAAATATTAGCACAATTAGGCTCAAGATTGGAAAACGAGTGGAAAGTTAGAGTCTTGGCGAAAGGACAAGGATTTGAGAGAATGCCAAAAGGAAGAGGAAAAAAAAGTGTGTCAGAGAGCGGGGGGAGAGGAAAAAAAAGTGGGATGACGGTAAAGAAGAGTAGAGGAATTAGAGATAAATGGAGAAAAGAAGACATGGAAAATGTGAAAGTACAGACAAAAAGACAGCAAGAGAGAAAAAGAAAAAGGGAAACTTCGTAATAAACCCAGAGTGACGGCAATCGTAAAATCGTCTTTTTAAGAAGTGGGCCTCTGTCCCACCGGGCAGAGTGCAGGTTTATGTTGGCTGGAGAGTTTATCCACTGTCATTGTGTAAGATATGAATAATCGTTAAACTGGTCATACATGGCACTGTCCAATGTAACATTTTTTTCCCCGTTGGCCCACTTGGCCAGCAGATCAGAGTTTTGCTGGCACCTTTTATATTTTCACTGGCCCGACAGCCCAAAAATGAAAATAACTTGTTTTTTTCCATAATTTTGGTGATTTATTCATTGTATACATAATACACACAACAGTGAAATTCCTCAGGGGAACAAAGTCAGAGGGGGCAAGAGACACAAGTGATCAAATGATCCGGGTTGTAAACAAGCCAGTGCTCTATTTACAGTTCAGCCAGATTATCTAGAAACCTTTATTTGAAGGTAAAACCAAAAGTATGTGCACCTGAAGTTTGAGTAGTAATCTCTAATTGTACAGAACATGGTATGCATTCACAACTACTGCATGTACAAAAGATTAAAGTTGGACCACGAAGTTGCATGCATAGGAAACCGTACACTGGTTTACAATACTTTTACTTCTTTGTTTTCTCTTTGTTTTGGCTCACCCGAAAATTGCCCAACTGACTGTTAATATTTCATGCTCCATCTGACTTCTGACATTTTACCATGTTACCCTTTAAAGAGAGACAGAGGAGAGAAGACAGAAAAGTTAGAAAACTAAAACCTAAAAAGGATAATGATATATACCCCTGCCATGTGTGTGTGTGTGTGTGTGTGTGTGTGTGTGTGTGCTTGTATAACTGCACCTGCATATGTGTGTGCAGGTGTTTGTTCTCAGGCTCAACTGGAGCGTACAGAGGAATAAAAGCAGGCCCAGTTCAGGGGCTGACTGTTCACCTGAGGACATCATGGACCAAAGAACACAGGAACTGCTAACTTACACACACACAGCCCACATTGCCTCAGAAAGTTCTGCTGTGTAACCTTATAAGACCACAGAAGGGGGAGAGAGACAGAAAGAGAGAGAGAGAGAGAGAGAGAGAGAGAGAGAGAGAGAAGCGGGAGGGCTGAGGGGGAGAGAGATGTGAGCAGGGTGGATGACAGGAGGGTGCGTGACAAGGCTCTTTTTGGATCAGAACAATAGACAACAAGAGAAAGAAAGGGCTCAAGTTGCAAGACATTTGTGCTAACATGAAAAAGTACAGCTGAAAAAAAAGAAAAAAACTATTACTTCCCCTCCTAAAAATCACAAAAACCTGAGCAGGGAGGATGTTTTATGCAACGTATACCACACATTGTGGAAAGGTGTGTTGTATTTGGAATTATAGTTTGGTTTGAGCTAAATTCTCCATAAATTTTATTAGAAACTTCAGCTATTTCTTTGTGTTAAACATGCTAAAAATACCAGTTTTTTTTAAAAGTCTTCTTTTTTAAATATTAAGGATCATGATGACTGGTATGTACTTTCTGGAGGCACAGACTGATATTACCCACTTATTTCAGTGACATTTTGTGGGAATAAGACCAATTCAAGTAAAAGAGACTTCTCCAGTCTCAGCTTTGTAAATACAGCAGGGTCCAACAGTCTGAGTCCACTTTACCAATCACTTGAATAGGAAAGTGGTCTCAGACTTTTGGACCCTACTGTATTTATCTTTAAAATAGCTTTGTAAGTACCAAACAGTGATCGGTATTTACATAGCTGTATCGCTGACCTACTGAACATCAAATCTGGACTCCAAACTACCTCGGAGGGTTTTTTCTGCTGCAGAGTGACTTCCGAGGAAACTTGAGCACACCCAGAATAAGCTAAAGCTGACACAGACCAACGAGATGATTACTTTAAACAGCAGCTTGTCACGTCACCGAAAATTATCTCACAGCAACAGGCTCACACTGACAACTGTCACTACCCAGCATTCCTAAGTCCATGTTGGGGAGCATGGCTGAGTGGACAGTGGAGTAGTGTAGTGGGCAAGAGGGTCACCACTGAGCTGGGAGACCAGCCAGATCTCTGCTAAAGGGATTTTAATGAATCAACACCAGAGACCAGGATGCTGGTCTGTAGCAAATTCTGACCTCTGACCTCTCTGGAGATCATAAGCAAGCGAAAAAAAAAAACCCTGCATCTATAGGGATTTTCCTGTCATAATTCTGATCTAGGCCAGTAGTTTAGTAGTCTCCACTACTAGTCTGCCTAACAACACACGCTCACACAGGGGGAGGGGGCTCCCACGACTGTATTTGCACTGAAACCCTATAGTGGCTTCTCTCCCACAAGGCCAAATTGGGTGGCGTACCAATACCATGTCAAGTTCTGGTGATTGGACTGGCATCAAGTGTGACCCTTGATGGCATTGTTCATTTAACCTTTATATATGTAAGATCTAAATTAGCCAACACAAGGGATGGGAATTGCATCATGATGACACTGTCATATTATCACTTAAAAAGATTTTGTTGTTTAATGATTCCAAGCAAATTGCAATTAAAAAAATAATTATTAAAATTTGTTGTTGAAGTTCTTTTACTGTATTATTTGATAACAGTTTTGTCTGATGTAATACATAAGAGTGGAACACACAGAGCTTCCAGTCTGCTACGCTCCTTGCGTGTCTTCAAAATATGGGAGGAAACCTGAGAGTGCCAAGGATACCCACGCAAACACACGGCATGTAAACGTCACACAGAAAGGGCTGCAGCCTGGGAATCAACTTATGTTTGTCTGAATTTATGTACAATGGCAAAAGGCAATTTCACCCATTTCCATTGTACTGAAAAATTGGCTATGTCTGATGAATGAATTAAGCTACAGTTCATCTAACACATTTGTCTGTTTCATCATGACAGGAACTTTGCTCTCAGAGTAACTCCATGCTGTGCTGATGGCTTTCCAGAAGCCCAGCCTTGCCCTGTTTGGCCCTAAAAGGCCTCTATTTGGCCTCAAAGGCTTAACAGGATAATGCACAAGCCCCTGCTGTCTCTGTGAGGATCTGCAATGGAAACCACGCTGATGTAAAAGGCCTGGTTAGCCCATTTTGGGTGAGGCTCCCCTAGGCTCCGATTACCAGCGGCGTAAGCAGACTAGTGAGGAATGTGCACAAGCATGTTACCACCTACTGTGTAGCTCATCTGTTTCCACCTGACAGGTCCAGTACAAGTGTGTGTGTGCTCAACTTTCTGGAAAACCTGATCACTTCCAAGCAGATAGACTGAGACCTTGACGTAATCTGCAGAGGTAGCCGTCTGTCTGTGGAATGTGAATAGAGTCATCACACCTGCGTGTTAGTGTGTCACTTTATTGCAGAGGATGTGCAACTCAGTGCTTTGTGCAGAAAGAACATAGTATTTCATGATGTGAATATGGTGCACATTAACGTGGTGTCCATGTTGAGGTCTCTGTGTGTCACGGGTCAGGTGTGGAATGTGAGATTTAAGACCTAAAGTCAAAGTCAGTCAGGCTGTCTGTGCGGGGGACATGAATATAGTCATCTCTCTTGGCTTTTCGTACGTGGCTTTTCTCTAAATAGTGTATCATGTGTGCTAACAGTGCGCATGGTGTGACAACAAGATACTTGCCATGTTGCATGCCTGCCTGTGCATGTGTGTTGAACAAAAACCTGTGTGTGTGAGTGTGTGTGTGGGGTCCAGGTATTCCTCATGTTGTGGGGATGTAAATCTGTTGACACAGTCATTTTGTGGGGGAGGCATCCCTTATGGAGTCCCCTTAACGTAAATCATTCATTTTAGGGTGAAGTTAAGGTTAGTTTAGGGTTATTTTAAGGTAGGGTAAGGGTTGGGGTTAGACAAGTAGTGGTAATGGTTAAAGTTAGGATAAGTGTCAAGGAAATTAATGTAAGTCACTTTACTGACAGAAACATGACTGTGTGTGTGTGTGTGTGTGTGTGTGTGTGTGTGTGTGTGTGTGTGTGTGTGTGTGTCTACCCAGGTGCAGTCAGGGACACGTACACATTCTATAAGCTCACGGACGGCATTCCCAGATTCCTCCAGGATGACAAATTCAAAAGGAGAGGCCCCTAGCAGATGGAATCTGGGAACGCCGGGATAATGCTGCCGGATTTCAAAACGTGACTCGGATTTAGACATCATGTGACTACATTTGAGCCGGGCGTCATTCCAAAACCATTCTTTACGTCTGTCAGTATTTCCTCACTCACCAGACTGAATCTCTCCTTGTCTGCGGGACATATAATGACTGAAAAATGTTGGCAGGCTGACTTAAATCAATGAGAGTATTTAGCCGAGATGCTGCTGATGAAACGCAGAGCGTGACCGTTTCAAGCTAAGGATGTTATACATGACACATCAAGCGCAGTGATGGTGTAATTTGGGGAACATTAGCATTATTATCCACGTTACTGCGGGTCTGTCTTCCATCAGGCTGCCGGCCATGCTTGCTTTGATTCTTATGAATGAATATGAATGATATACTGTGCATACACATCCAATAATGCAGTGTGGTAAACATCTGTGTATTTCTCTGTTTGTATTTCTAAATACAATTAAGATAAATGCTTTTTTTCAGTCATATAAATAAATGTTCATGGTCTTTTTTGCTTTTTAAGCTCTACATGTTTTCCTCCACGTACTCCTTTCATTTAACCACTGTGATCAGCAAGTTTTCTCTTTACTACCACTGTGCTAAATTGAACTGATTTACCTGATGTGTGACAAGGGCCACTGATTGTTGGCTTCTGGCTGCACAGATAAATTGTGTTGAATGATTCTGGGATGCTTCTGGGAAACTGGGTGTGAGACATCATGTCTCCATCAACTCATAAGACTTAGTCAGCTCTCAGCGGCTGACGCTAGGATAGACTCAGCCACAAGAAATCTGACTCGAAGCCAAAGTGAAAGTTAGAGTGGGAAAGAGGAAGAAACCGAGATAGAGACAAACACAGAACAAGCAGTGGGAGAAAAGACAGACAGGCAGATATACTGGAGAGACAAAGACAGAGGAGATGAAAGTGAGAAAGAAACGCCATGCTTGCAAGAGATATTCATTCCAGTAAAAACGTCCTGTGTTATTCTTAATCTTTGGTTTTCCAGCTCTATATTGGGCTGCCAACAGTGAGAGTCCGAAGCAAACACTGAACCTCTGAGCCTTTCCAGCACGCTTCCCTGTCAATCACACCAATGCTCTCCGGGAACCTCTCCTCGTCCCAGGTTAAGAAAATAAGCACCAGCATTCCTCGGCTTGTTTAGAGGGAAAAGGTAGCCGGCTAATGAGGAAGACAGGAGGATGGAAGAGAGAAAAGGACAGGATGAAAGAGATGAGTGGTGGGAAGGAGAAGTGAGCGCTTAGTCCCCAAAGGGAGAGCTGAAAACAAGCCATTGAGACAAACCCACATTGTCGACGTCCAAAACACTTTCCGCTACTGCAGAAAAAATTATCTAGAGCCAGGGAATTGGACTGGAGCATTTCCACATCCCATACCACAAAAATAGATTTCACATATATTTCAAAATGCGCTGAGAGATACAGTATATTTTAAAATATACAAATGTTGGCCAAGACAGTAAATGCATTTGACATGTTGATGGTATTCATTCAAGATATATGATGTGTGTGTTCAAGTTTCATGCTGTACTGGTAGATAGCCAATTATTATAAATACACAAATGTTTTCTGTGTGGAAAAGAAACTTTATATTTGACAACGTCATTTTTCATTTATCCACTTTTCTATGTTATTCTGTGTAGTGATGAATCTGTAACATGAGAGATCTCACCTACTATACTATGATCTGTGGCATGTCAATCGTTTTTGTAAATATGAATATAAATATAAGAGTGAAGACAACGAGGGACTCAATCATTCAAAAACACTGTCATCAATTTGCTGGAGACTCAAAATAATGGGGAGGAAAAAAAGGGATGGTAGGATTTTAAATCTACGATTAGTCGGCAATGTAGATTTGTAGCCCAGAATGACTCACTCACCATTACATGTGGAAAACACAAAACACACATCTCATTCAGAGAATGAGACTATGAAAATATAATACTGTGTTACAGACTCAGCCGTGTCCATTTCATGCCATTAAATTCAAAATAGAGTGTCACATAATCAGCTGTTGACAGATGAGACTAAACTGGCCCACCATTGCAATTTGAAGAAGTTAACTACATGTGTTACACTGTATATCAAATGTATAAAATTGTATTCAAAAAGTGATGCAATCAAGTAAAAATAATGCAGGTCTATTAAAATACAAAAAAACAAGCAATTACGTGTAGTTCAAATTTTATGGCATTTTTATGGTGCTCCTATAAAAAGATGTTCTGCAAGACTAGTAGTCGATCTTTACTCTTTTTAAAAATAACTAGTTTATTAGAATTACGGTTATAGTGTTGCTGCAATACCAGAATTTTGACTTTCACAATATTGAGTTTATCACTTTCTGTGTAAATTCATAACTACTAAAGTAATCAGGAAAACAAGGAAAACAAATCGCTGCTTGTACTTTTAAATAAATCTGTGGCATGTCTGACAAAGGGGTTTTGATTTGTTGGTTGGGTTTCCATTTTTGTTGGCTCAGAAAACAAAGTAGTTTCATATCAACACTCACTTTGACAAAAAAAAAGTTGAAGTGAGCTGGCATCCTCTGGGCAGTTTGGCACCGCTGACATGTTGTCAGCTCTAAAAGACTGCTCGGTCTGTTCCAATCTCCTTTTCAGTCCATACTGCATGTATACGCCCTCTAGAGGTAAAATTGTAATCCCTTTTTAGCTTGCAGAAAAATCTTAAAAATGTTCGATTCAGCTTTTTTTAAGACAGCACGCTGAACTCATCAATTATAAATACGGTAAGTAAGATACAAAAAGGAAAAAAGAAGAAGTGCTTTTTACACATGTGGGGGAGGGTTCAGGTGATTCAGGCGCTCATAAAGCTCCCCTAATGGAGAGGATTTGTCAAAAAGGATTCTCTTTTAATGAAACGTTCCCTTCCGTAATAAGTGAAGAACCAGATGTACCAAAAGTGTGTGTTTATGTGTGTACACACTGTGTGCGTGTTTTGGAGACAGACTCCCTGGTTTCCGATTCCCCTTTGACCCATCTCTAATATCAGAGGGAGGGACACCTGCTCCACATCTGCCTCAGTTTGGAAAAAAAAAAAAAAAAAGAGGGCAACCAAATGTGAAAGAAGAACAAAAGAGGAAAAATAAAACGGACAAAATGTCAAGCGGATGTAAGTGATGAAAACTGTGGAGATGATATAATGTAAACTTGACGTTGTGGGAAACTCACTGCGTGGAAACACAAGCTGAAAAAGATTCCTAAATGGTATGTTGGGAATCATCAGTGTGTGCAGAGAAGAATAACAAAGCGCAAAGAAAAATTCTGAAAACTATCAAAGGGAGGCAGGCAGGGTTTGTAAGAGTACACAGTGATGACAAGACGGAGGGAAGAACGATGGAAAACCCAGCATGGAAAAAAAACACCAGGCACCGCTACGAAGAGCTGCATGCCAATCTAAAGGATACAATAACGTTCAAAGTCCTAAGATATACTTGAATGTGGTTTCTCATTTATGTAATAAGTGGGAAGCAATTGATTTAACTCACCCAACCCTCTAAAAATAGATAAAAGTTCATTTTAATGTCCCAATAACAGTCAAATTATGTTAATTATTTATTAGTAGTTAGGTAGCTGCAGTTGTTCTACTAAAGCCCATAGTGGAAATATCTTTTACTGTAGATATACAATAAAATATTTTAAATTTTATGCTGGCTGCTTTGAAATGTTACCCAGTAAGATTGTAAAGTAAAACCTTTGCACATTTTTTTTTTATTTTTGACTAACATCAAAGTGTCATCTTTTTATGGAGATGATTTATGATACACGAAGCTTCACAGACACAGTTCAAAACAAACAAGTAGCTGCTGGGTGGAACATCATGCCTGATCTCGCTTTATTTGACGCAGTTTTCCATTGGCTGCAACCGGGTGCTGATTATGAAAACACTTCCATCCAGAGTTGTCTTTATGAATTGAACATTGAGAACTTGGAAGAGGGAGTGGGGCGGGGCTGGGGGGCTGGGGGGGGGGGGGGATCGCTGAGGGATTTAGAAAGCCTGGATTTTATTAGAGCGGGCAAACTACAGAAAAGAGTGGCAGAGAGAGACACAAAATCTTCCACAGGAGACAAAGACGATCACAGTTCTTCTCACATTTCCAAAGCTTGTTGTAATTTCCATCTCATTTCACCAGATGACTGGTGCGGGGGCTGACTAAGCACACCTTGTAAAGCATCCCAGCTTGCTTCTCCAAACACAGTCTCACCTCACCTCCCATAAACCCCCGCTCTCTCAAACACACACTTCATAACTGATCCACCTCCACCCCAGACGATGGAAAGGAGGATAGGCAGATGGCAGAGAAGAAAGAGGTGTTAAAGGAGGAATACAGGCACAAAGATCTCTATTGTATTACCTCATTTCCTGTCCAGAATCTTCCAGGTTGCAGAGATGAAATCTGTTAGATCCCTCTGAGTGCAGGATCCCACCGCCTGCTACGTACCATGTTATTACTTCTCATCACTGTGCCAGACCTTTGAACCCTAGACTTTCTAGACTACATTCACTTCATTTTTGGATGAATACGTTTTGAGTTTTGGCATTGCCTTAATGCTTTGGGTGATGCAGTAAGTGAGTTAGATGTGGGCTTCACCTGAAACAAATGTTTTACTGCCTTAATCTGTTTACTTTGTGGCAAATCCGCGCCGTCGAAAGTCAAGCTGCATTAGCTGCTAACGGTTTGAGTTTTGGGCATGTTTATGTCTTTATTTAAGTGGAGAGAAGATACGAAATGAGGGAGAGATGCAATAAAAGTCGCCCGGCCGGAGTCCAACTGGGAACATTGTGGTTCATGGTTGGCGTCTTGACCCCTAAGCTATGGAGGCAATCAAGTCAACTTTATTTATATAGCTCAATATCACAAATTTGTTTCAGGGAGCTTTACAGTCTGTACAGCATACATCATCCTCTATCCTTAGACTCTCGATTTCAATAAGGAAATAACTCCCAAAGAAACTTTTAACAGGGGAAAAAAATAGTTTGTATCATAACCACAAATGTATAGTGGATGTACAGAAAATACATCAACTGGGTTACTTTTGATACTAAAAAAAGTTTGATCTGAAGTTATAAGGAGCATCTTTTTATATAGTTTTTAAATAGATTTATGGAAAATTATCCTCAACAAAGATGGTAGACAATGTTTTTATTAACTTATTTAATCCTTTACATTAACAGGTAGTCTCACTGAGATCACAATCTCCTTGTCAAGAAAGACCTGTCTACAAGGATAAACATATGCAGCATATACAGTTAACCCACGGTGATTTTTGATGGAAAAGGCAGGGCATCAGTGTAAAAAGCAAGAAATATATGTAATCCCGGTGCTTTGAGACAGTATTATTTGATCTCTGGCTCTCTGTCACTCCAGAGCATGCTGTAGATAAAGTGGGATGACAGGTATGACTGATATACCTGCAACAGTTTCCCGCTGATAAGATGACATGAACTAGTTGGCAGCTAAAAGATCACCGACTGATCGGCGAGTTTTCTAGTCCTCATATTTACTGTCGGTTTTTTTTATGAGACTGCTGTGTACGGAATTTAAAAAAGAAAGGGTGGGGCGACAAAATGTGTGCAATATAGGCCTTCAAATGTGGTGAGCTGTGTGAAGCCTCTTGTCATGAGCGAGCCTGTGAGTGTGTGTGAGAGAGTCCAGTGTGCAGTGTCTATGTACGTGTTACAATTGGCAGCAGGTTGGGGTATTCTGGCCTCCATTAGGCGTCTCTTTCCAGTCCACCAGTCGCTGAAAGAAGCAGTGAATTACGCTGCCATCTCGGCGGTGTAATTGGGGACACATGCAGCCTTAAAAGCCCTCCCTCCCTCCTTCTCTCCCCCTCCCTCCATCTTTAGGTCAAAGCAGCAGTAAGATCAAATGCTCTCCTCGGCGGAGCATTTCTCAATAAAACAACAAGCGGGCAGGGGAGACGTGGGGAAGAGAGACAAGGAGTGAGTAAAAGGAGAAAGAAAGGAAATCAAAAGAGATGGGGCAAGACAGGCAGACAGCAGAAAAGGAGACAGAGGTGGAGACAGTGAGAGAGCATATGGAACATGTTTACAGTAATATCGCTGGGCCCTGATGTTATCGTGGCGCTTCATTTGGTGGATCAGAACTCCTCATCAAATTGCACTATCATCTGTCCTTTTCTCTTCCCCGCCGTGTCACTTTTCCTCTCCCACCCTTACATAGTTTTACTCCATTACCTTTTGCAGGAATCCCCACTTTTTCAAGTCTATCCCACCAGCTTATACTGTATACAGTGTCTCTCTTCTCTATACACATTACGCAGCGTCCTGGGTTCTTTTCAAAGCAATAAAGCCATGATGGGCTCAGGGCTGGTTCATACTAACATAAACAATCCTCCCTCCTCAAAAGGCAGAGAGGAACAGAGATTGAGAAATGGGCTGCTAGGCTACTGAAACACTCATTCGAGATCTGCAGGGACAAATGTGGGCACGGAAATAGTCTGGATGAAAGCGATTGCAAAGCTTGTGAGAGCACAAAACAATTTGTCATGAGTAAGGACAAAGTTGAAGAATTCTTTTCCCGGTTCTATCCAAGTCTTTGATGATACAGTCGGAGTCTGATGACGCACATAGTCCTGCGCTGTCAGAATGATTTCACAGGTTTCTTTTTGCCGTTTTATAAAAAGGCATGAAACTGTTGTCTTAGTAGGAGGAAACCATTTAGGGGATCAACTGAACCCGTGTCTTGGATAGTAGGTTGATAGATAGTGAAATTGAGCCAGTGAGCAAGTGAAAAAGACATAGGAACAAAGACAGAGTAAGAAGAGCATGGGAGACCACTAAACTCCCTATGAGGAAATGTAGAGATATACTATTAATTCTCAGTTTCATGTCTGAGTGTCTGTGAATGTTCCCTGCTTGTCAGTGTGTGTATTGTATAGCTCCAGGCTGCCGACAGACAGCACAGACACTGGAGTGTGTCAGACTCCACATCTGGTGGATGGGCTCTGTTAGCTCCGTCTGTCTGCCTATTATTATGTACTATGAAGCCTTTGAACTGCGTAGCCACTGCTGACAATCACCAGACTCCAACAGACTGGGTCAGTCCCTGATTTTAAAAAAGGAGACAATGCAGTTATTTCCCACTAAGTGTTTTTTGTGCTGTAAAGAGACAGTACAGCTTGTTCATTTTTCCTCAAACTCAGAAAATGTGACAGGTAGGTGGAGGGAGAGGAGGAGAAGTGAAGCAATGGGGAAAAAAAGGGAATGAGCGAATCAGGAAAAATATCTCAGTTTAAAAAATGATCCTGATGTTACAGATGGAGGTGGTGGAGAGAGAAAAAAGGAGGAGGTGTGTGTATACTAGCCCCCGCATGTGTGTGCTGTCCTTTTTTTTTAAACAGAGTGAAGTGAATTTCAAAGGAAAGGAGAAAGTCATAATGTTGCTTCACAAAGATCTGCAGACCAGCTGGACCTAACAACTATTTCTTAATGTGCACCTGTCATCACTTTGTATGGAATGGCCTTGAAATATTGATGAAGTGTCTCAACACATTTTGATACACACAAGGCCTTCATACAGTAAGTCTTTTATAATGGGAGACTAAATGTGGTAATACTGGGTGGGTAAAAGACCATCCATTTCTCACTGGCTGCCAGCATGACAAGTTTTGGAGGCGTTCAACTCTTCCTGCTGTTTCTATGAGTCAGTCCAGCTTTTTTATGCCAGTGACAGTTGAGAAAAAGATTTACTTGAAATTTAAGGCCCAACACTAACATTTCAAAGACATGCTTTTGGTACTGACAAAAAAAATTAAGAGGTTAAGTATAAGACATGAAGTTTGAAACCACACAGAGATCTACTAAAATGAGAATTTTAAAGTGCGCTGCCCTTTATGTGCAGCCAATTTCAAAGGTCGAAAATCTATTCGTTTATTTCAATTTCAAATCCAGCTCTGACAATGAAGTTTAAATGTTAGCATGATTATATTTTTAGGATACATTCAGTGATATCTCTTTGAAGCTTCATGCTATATATGAACTTCTCAGTGTCTCCAGTCTGACTTTATCAGGGTCAAGGTTTGTGGTGACTCCTTTCTTGATGAGCTGAGCATACAAAGCTAAGTAGAGAAACGACTGGAGACTCAGACTACTGATGACATTTACAGCCCTGCTCAGCCTGTTTGTGAGACCAGGGTTTCCGCCAGTGTATTGCAAGCCCGGTGTACCAGATGTGCTTGGCCTGCCAGATCTGCTCGGGGTCCTGCATTTACAGATGACATCGCACATTATGACTGGCTGTATGTCGGAAAGTGTATGGATGCCGTGTGTTTCCACCGCAGACGGCCGCAGACTTACCGTTTAAATTAGCAAATTTTTATGGTGTGACTGAAACCTCAGTTGTGTCTCCAGCATTCAAATTTCATACCAACTTTCTCTTAACGCAATATCCTAATTAAGAGTCTCTCCTAGAACCATATATTCATCCCAAACCGTCACGGTATGGACATTATGGTTTGGTGCATGCAGTCGTACAAAGAATACGCTCTGTGACCCAAACAATTACTGTCAAGATAGTTTCAAAATACACTTACTCTGATGTGCGGAACAATAATTCTATAGTTCCACCCGCAACATTTTGGCAGCGCGTCACTTAGCTGTAGCATGGATGTATGCTAGAACCCAAAAAATATATATATACTCTATAGCAAGACACACACTAACTCCAAACAAACAAACAGAACTTGTGACATTTTGTAGAGGACAATATTCTTTTATATTATTCTTAGATTAGCTACCTAGTTAACGTTAGCTTATGTTAGCTAACAAATGAAGACCACAAGGAAGTAGGTCATCATTAGTCTGCAGGACACCTGAGCCACCCAAACAGATCCAACACCAGTGGCCTGCCAGGCCTAAAGCATTGGGGGATTTTTTAAAAACGTATTTTTAAGATGTTTTCTAAACTAAAATGTGTTATACAAGTAGTGTGGTTCCTTTAAGGAATAACTCAGCATGTAGGTTGTGTGTGCAGTGAGTGTGCAGTTGAGAGAGAGTGAGAGAGAGAGTGAGTGTGTATGTACAGTATGTACCATTGACTGTATATAATATGGATCTCCACTTCTTACCGCCATGCAAAAGTGAAGCCAAAATATCTCCTTTACAAGAGCCGCCATCTTGCTTGTGTGACGTCATTTGGAGCCAAAGTCTGTGCAGTAGAGTTGGGCGGTGGGATAATGGCCTGCGGGACACGCCCTCTCAGCTGTCCCACAGAGAGTGCCTGTCGCAGCTGTCAATCATGACTTCGCACCCCTTTTTTATATCATCAAATAACTAATTAAAAGCAAACTTATCAGAAGAATGAGCACTTGGGCATACATCAGTGTGATAAGAACTACCTGAAATGACAGAAACCATCTCTGGAAAAACATTTTTTTGACATGAACTTCAATATTTTTGTTTGGCTCATGTCCCATTTGCTAACATGGACTGCAGCCAGCCACCAGGGGGTGATCGACATGTTTTGGCTTCACTTTTGGGGAGCCATCATGACATCTGTATTTATATACAGTCAATGGTATGTACCCTTAAACGATGAAGCACGTGAAATCAGTGAGATAAGGACAAGGAGTGAAGTCAGTAAACATCCAATTTTCTGCACAGGAGACTGAATAAAGCCATATTTGCAAAGTAGGCTGTGGAATAAACTAGTAGATCACAGTATCACTTCCACATGTGAAGGGATGAAGTCGAATGGAATTAAAGTGAAATCTGAAAACAGTTTACTTGTCAAATTTCACCAGCCAACAGCTCCAGCTGCAATTTTACACAGATAGTTAGAGGGTAGCGTGTGCAAGTGTGTGTTTGTTTGTGTATTTTTTTTTGGGATGGGGGGGGGGGGGGGGGGCGATAATAAAGCACACAACAAACCAACCAGGTCTAAGAAACCATATAATGCAGTGAAATGACTGTGAAACAAGCAAAGACATACACACACACACACACAAGCCCCGTCACACAAATGTCTTTATGTAACAGAACCTTTATTCCTCCACTTGCACCACACACAATCTGTGAGTGCCCCCCTCCCTCCCACTCACACACACACATTACACTGTACTGTCAGCCCCCTGAGTTAAATCACTTGCAGGCTCGGAGTTTTCCTGCTCTCCAAATGCCTTATTACTCCTCCTTTGTTTGACTGGAACGTGATTTGAGCTCAGGCCCTTTTACATTCTTTCATTACTCTCCAGTCAACACACAGGCACGCCAGAGGGACTCTATGATCCACACTTCACTTGCTTTGATTGTTTTTGGTAGAAATTGCTATTCTGGCTGGCACTCTGCTATTGGTGCAGCACGCCTGGGGTCTGGTTAAGTGGGATGATCTGTTCCAAAGTATATCACTGTTGCCCGATGGAAACCTACACATGTTTTTGTGATTTTTATATTTTAATTTAAATGGAAGGATTACATGCTTTTCTAAAGGTTATAAAATCTCCAACCCTCGGGCTTATTAACATAAAGTCCTGCTTTTCTTTCAAGGCTGTTCCTGAAAAGCTGATATTCTGTAGATGAATGTAATCTCTGTGCTTTAGTGTCTATTTAACTATTTGAACATTTGAAGGATTTAATGGTCACAAGCCTGATTTTTTTGCAAGTATTTATAAAAGGTCATCAGTTTTTGATCTGATTTGGCATAGAACAGAGAGAAAAGTGTGAGTTGTGTCACTATAGTAATGTATTGTGTATGTCTAACAATAGCATTCAACTCCTCATTTGGTTGGTTGGGCCCCATGTGGACCCTGCAAGAACCCTTGAGCTGTCCAGCTGGACTGAGAATCCAATATTGGTCA
The DNA here is from genome assembly GCF_963924715.1 of Thunnus thynnus. Taxonomy (NCBI): domain Eukaryota; kingdom Metazoa; phylum Chordata; class Actinopteri; order Scombriformes; family Scombridae; genus Thunnus; species Thunnus thynnus. The sequence goes on along the minus strand of NC_089524.1, from coordinate 10,207,962 downwards.
AGGTCACTGCAAGGACAAACTATTAAATCCCTTGGTGCTCTGTTTTTGCTTTCAGCACAGATGACAAAACAGCAGACATAACGGTTGCCTATCAAGGCATAAGAGCAGCGACTGTACCATCCATGACTATCTGACCTTTCATTAGAAGCAGAGTGACAGTGAGGCAAGACAGCTGGGCAGAGAGGAGAAAATGAGCAGTCACTCAGATTATGAATAGAGCTTTGTATCATCTCCTCTGTGCAGGAGAGGAGAGGAGAGGAGAGGAGAGGAGAGGAGAGGAGAGGCGAGGAGAGCAGACTAACAGGGGGAAGGAGTGACCTGGATGGTGTTAGCAGATAGGAGGAGGGTTCTCCAGAGTCCTATTTAACCAGTTAGGATCTGAGGGATCCTCAATGCTGTAAATCCACTGGAATTCAGAGTGTGCCCGCTGCCTAGAAAACAAAGTGTGTGTTTTCCTTTGGCCCTGTCGTTTAATCACTTGCACATGAGGGGGAGGAACAACAAAGCTGGAACAGCAGAGACTAAAAGAGAGGGAAGAAGGGAAGCACGGGGATGAGAGCAGGAGACCACTCGGGGGCCAAAGCCTTTGATGCCCTTTCTGTCTTTGAAGCTTTCCAACAGTTGGGGAGGACAGAGAAGACAACCAAGCAGCCGCACAGCAAGAAAAGACAACATAAAGAACCAAAGACAGACAGTATTTGGCATAGAGACAATAAGAAAAAAACATGATAAATTGGGGAAAATAGAAGGTGAGATCAGCTTTATCAACACATACATATGTGGTGACTGAACTTAGAAGATGTTCTGAGAACTTTTAAGATAAAGTATCCCTCCGGGCCACAGGTGAGATCACATGAACTCCACCTTGATCATGAAATACAGTGTCATTACTTGACATATTCCAACACTGACATTATAATACAGCCTCCTTTAGTATAATCAACAGGTGAAAATGTTGCACAACCCTGAAACCGAACTCTTCAACATGCTCGCCTTTAAATAATAAACTCCTGTACCCCTCTAAACTCCTCATAATAAACCTGATAACAATCCCTGAGCTGGGGTTAAACACAACAGACTTTAAATCTAGTTCACTCCCCACTACATGTTACTCCTGCTTTATATTCTTGCTTGGCTCATTCCATTCATATCTATCCCAAGGATAACACTGCAAAAAAATAACAAGCATGCAAACCAGGAACATTGTCATGCTTATCAGGCTCGTTTTTCTGACGTTAAAGTTTATTTCATCACATATTTAAAATCAGATTATCTTGTTGTAGCTTGTGGACTGTTTTGTTTCATGGTAATGCCGCATCCCTCAACATATTTACTTCAAATTTGAGTGTCCGAAGCCAAGTTTTCTCTTTCTAGACATTTTCCTTGGTGTACGACAATATGATGTAATAAGTAAATTTTGACTTGCAATATCTTAAAAGAATCATAATGTTTATTTTGTGTTTTGTTTTCGACTGCAGACCTCTGCAAATCTGCTATATCTGCAAATGCTCAAAGATGAGAGAGCATATCACTGTAGCTCTGGTGTGTTTTTAAACCCTGCAGTTTAGCTGATTTAGACAACTCCCAAAAGCCAACTATGGCACAGATTTTATCTGAATTTGCAAACAGTAAACTGCTGCTGGGAACAGATGATGGGGAAAATACTTATATATATATGTAAGAAATGAAATGAGTGAGTGACTACTCCCACACTGTAAAATCAGTTTGAATTACTGCAGTTGATGGCCAAGAGCACAGCTGTTACTATGAATTATAACTATATTGTCTTACAGGATTCCCCAAACACCTTTCATAACTTATTTTATATTTCATTTATGTGTCTGCTGTGCTCCTCCCTTCTCAGTGCAGTAATCCGCTTCGAGAAATCTCCTCCTTTTTCTTTTCTTTTCTTTTCTTTATTATTACTCCTTCAAACATTCACATTTCACCGGGCACTTGTGCCAATCATCACTTTACTTGAAATTCTTGAAAAGCAAAACTGTAATTTACGATGGCAGTTCAACATAAAGACAGGAGCCACGGTTCTGCATTCTGGGGAATGTGAAAGACTAAACACAACAGCTGAGGGTCAGAAATGAATTTCATCTTCTCCACACACGCAACCTGTGCGTAACCTTTCCTTTGTAGTAGGAAATCTATGCTGCTGATCCTGGGTTTAGTATCTACAGTATCTAAATCTGGGGTTCTCTAAAGTATCTTAGACCCAAGATCTTACAGTCCAGTACGAGTGCAGGGTCACTCAGTTTTCTAGGTTCAGTAAATTCACTAGGTTCAGTAAGGAGACTTGGCGGCAGCAGACCCTACAAAGAGACATTGTCTGTCAACCCTGAGTGTCTTTATGACATCAGTTCTAGTCAGTGGTTAGTCTGTCTTGGGCCCAAGAACAAAAAAAAAGAAAGATCTCAGGAAAAAGCACAAAAATAAAATAGAAATCTCCTTTGTTAGGTTTCCCTTGATTTGGTTCCTTCCGCCCGTTTAGAACATCACAACGTCCACATGTCAGCATCCCGACAAGATGAAGGCATCCACAAGCAGTGGGGATGATCTGGATGGCAGATGAAGTTTTTTCCAGTTTAGCCTTCTAACTTGAATGGGGATAAAATAATCCAATTGTGAGGATCTTCTAGACTTTCTGAATATTATCAGACCAAATGGATCAAATTCTGATAGTGAAACCAGTCATTTCAGTTGTGACGTGTCACAGCCGCTACTTTTTTCATGACTGTGTGCAGGAAAAAATGCCTTTTGGGCCCAAGGTAGACCCGGAAGTTATAATTCCACAGTTTGGCTACTATATCAAATTGGCTCCAAAGCCTGGTGCACTTCCTGGGGCCTTGCTGAGGGGGGACTAGCCACCTAGCTAGCATCTACCGATAGCCTGCATGCGAGGCGTTTAGTGGACAGCTATAATTTGTAGCTACAGAAAATAACCTGGGCTACACTGACACATAAAATAACTCAAACATTCAGCCTGAGCTTTTCATTGCACGCACACACACACACAAACACACAAGCACACACACATACACACACACTTTGCTTTATTACTTTTCATTATCTTTGATGGCTATCTGTACTGCCAAATCCAGCTCTATGTTGTTCTTTTGGCTGTGCAGCTAATCCAGTGTCTTGAAAGACAATCCTCCTGCGATTCAGTTTATACTTCAGCTTTTATTTCATTTTAAACTAAATATTTATGCTTAGCAATACAAGCCAAAGATTTGCTTACAAACTGGCCCTAGGTTTTTCACTCTTCCATTAACACTACCAGGAGCATTTTTAAACAGTTCAAGTATCATTAATAATTAGTCACTATAGCCACTGACACATCACTTATTAATAACTCTACTGTGGAGAGATAGCTGCACACTAGTGGCAAGCTAAGTAAAATCTCCACAGAATAATGATGAATAAGAGATTGAATAAGAGTGTGTGGGATATGATTTCCTTTTTGCATTATCTTATCACTATTTCTGATTGGTTAAAATGACTGCCTACACTTAAACTCCTGGCTGAAAATAGAGCAGAAGTTTCCCTGCCAAAAAAAAGTACAAGGCAGCCAAACCCAAACGCTCTTTTCTGAACCAAATAGGAAAATCTGACATGCCCATTCCATGTGATAAGGGGTTTTCATGAGTGCTTGTGAATGGGCACCGCATTCCTTATGTTTGCCCTGATGTTTCTGAGCCTTATGTTTGTTTGACTCTTCAATCTTCAATCCCCATGGAAAACTCACTATGCTTGCAATGTTAGCTACTTTAGAATCTCTGAAATCCCAACAAATCCCATCATACCCACCCAGAAGCCAAACTAGGCCACTGCCCAGGTCTGAGAACACCAGTCATAATACTAACAATGCTGGACTCGCACCATTAACCCTCAAGTGCAAAATGATGGCGTGGACAATAAAGCAAAGTTGTCTTTGTGGCGCAAAGCCAGTGTTATTAGAAAGTAGTCAGCCTTGGCCTCTGCCCTGCTGACCGCCTGTCCACATTAACTCCCATTGCTGCATTTATTCAATTTGGTACACCTGACTGCAAAGCCTTATTGTCTCTATTACAGTGATGTCCATTGTTCCACATTAAGCATCTGTGCTAAATTAATCCTACAGTCCTTTATTCATACTCTATTTAAACTGCAATCTGCTTTCAATGAAGTTCTCTTCAATGTCTCATGATGGTCTATGACCAAACATCCATCTATCCATCCCTCTACTATCAATACCTGCTTATCTCATGTAAGATATGACCAAAACACAACTATGTTCATGCATTTTATGCTGCAGCAGTTCACCAACTTTTCATTACATTTCATTTGTCTGTGCATAGGCCTTACAGTTGTGCATTAAGTTATACTGCTCTACTGTTTTGGAAGCTGGAGTCAAGGTTCAACAGAAACTAACACAGAGTGAAGGGAAGAGAGGGAAAATGCGGGGATTTTATACCTTCTGAGCCAAGTAGGGATTTCTGGCACAACTTCACCTATTTCCAAGTTGCAGGGAGAAGGAAAGAAGTACGAACAACTTAATAAAGTTTTGACCCCTTCAGATTTTATACCTTATTCAAGGCACTCAAGACCATGTTAATCAAGTCAAGACTAAGACCAAAGCAAAGTGAGTCACTTAATACCAAACAAGGAAGTAAATAAAGTACATGTCTTCTTCAAATGTCACATTTATGCTCTACAAGGACCAATAGGTGTATAGATCTACCTGTGGAAGCTCCAGACTGAATCCTTCACGATTAACAAATGAATCTGAAGGATTTGGTCTATAAATTAAAATATATTTGATACTATATACCCATGAAATCTCTTATTTTCTGTCAGGGCTACCTACAAGAAAATACACAATATTGGAGCAGGCGGAGAAAATGTATCATTAAAAACGAAAAAGATAATGGGCTCAGTAGTGGCTGAGGCGAAGATGACTTCAGTTCAAAATAGGCAAAAGAGAGCCAGACAAGTTCAAGACTTCAGAGAAAATAGCCAGACTAGGTTCAAGCAATAAGCCATGCCTCCTTCTGTATGCGCAGTGTTGTGGGCAGTAGAAACTATAGTTACACATAATGAGGGTGCTGCTGTAATCTACACCCAATCGTTCACCCGCTCATAACTCTTCATCCAGTAACATTAGAAGACCTGAACCATTTAAAAGCTAAGCCCTGATCTCACTATTTATGTATCTTTGCCAGTGCCAGATGTTATGAGGTCCTAAAAAATGCTTCGGTTCCCTATATGATGTTGGTTAATATGGATTTGTGGCGGGCGAACACAGTCCAAACACTTCCAGAGTCTGGGCCTGTAGAGCATTTTGCGGGCTGTTAATGTTGCTCAAAGGACCTTTCTACCCTTTTGCTCCCTCCTGCCCTGGATATTTTCTGGTCTTGCTGGCAGACATATTACAGTACATAGACATCTGTCTATCAGTATGTGTGTGTGTGTATTTTGTTTTGGCTGGAAAAATACTGTATTGTCTATATTAACACCATAGTTGTTCCCAGTTTTGGAAAATAAGAGCTTTTTCATTTTCCATTTTGCCCCAAGTAAAGAGGTCTGACAGCAACAAGCTCCAACTGCAGCTTCCAACAGTGACAGTCTCATAAAGAGAGGCCTCCTAAACTTTTACAGGCTGACAACAGCCTGGCTTCCACTAGCAGTACTGCTAGCCCAAATAGTCCCAATCAGGCTTATATAATTTCTGTGTTGACAACTTAAGCAGTAACCTCAGTAGCTCTAAGAGCATAGAGCCAAAAATAAACTTGAAAAAACAACTGATCAAGCAGCAGTCATCTCATCATCACCACTGTGGTGCCCTTGAACAAAGCACATTGTATAGCATCCTAACTAATCTGTGTGAATATGGAAGAGGGTCCCACTTTTAAAACTCAAAATCAGTTGACAGACTACAGCTCAACATACGCAAATACAACACTGTTATCTGTTAATATGCTCTCTAATATTAAGTTTGGCAAAAACATCCAAGATTATTTAGTATAACATAACAGGTAGACCAACATTAAATCAATCAATGTCACATTTACAAATGCAAACTGAATTTTACTGAATGGATACATTTCTAATTTACTTCATAATGTCATACAAACTGTTTAAAATTGCCTTCAACAAAGCCATAAGTGAAACTAGGCTTTTGCAGCATGTTAAACACCATACATATTAGCTTGGATGCCACCGTACTACACTTGAGCCCCTGCTGAGTGGCAGTAATGACAGAAAATGTGTTACTCCTGTAGAACTGCTATAAAAAGAAAAGGCATAATCGCCAGTCTGAGTTGCCTAGTCTGTGGAAAAGAACTTCAAGCTGCTGTCTAACAGATTTGGCATTGCTCTCCATCCGTCTGCTCAGACGTACAGCCTGGCAATGTTGGGCAGCGTGGAGCCAGATCCGATTGCAGGGTTTACGCATGTTACTAACATTGTCATTATCCCCAGAGGCCTTCAGAAAAGCCGTGCCCTAGAATAACTGCGAATAATAAGCAGGAATAACTGAGAACGGCTGGTCATTCCTACTGTGATTTATGAATGACAATCGACAATATGTGTGCGCCATCTGAGGGTGATTGTATATCTGGATTTATGACTGTATTTTCCTGATCAACGCCTTGTCTGCCTATATCTTTATCATTCTCAAGAGTAAAATCTAACTTTGTGTGACAGCTTTTTACGTCATTAAGAGTAGCTTCTCAAAAGGTCAGTTTAGTCGTGGTTGTGTACTCCTATTTTCAACGGGCCATTAAACCGAGGTCTCTACACTGTAAACCATATCTGGGGAGACCAGAGGAGGAAAGAGAGAGTTAAAGAAAGGAACAAAGATTGAATAAAGAGAGGATTGCAATGACTCATCAAACCAAACTGTGTGTCACGAAGCACTTTCACCTTCACAGTGGGAGAAATCTTAGGAAAGACAGAAAGAAAGGAAAGGGAGGGGGAATAGACCCAAAAGAGAGAGGAAAAAGTCAAAGAAAGCTCATAAAAGCAGCATGCATCTCTTTAATTTTCACACTCGCCGTGACTTTTACAAGCTGCTGTGGCAGAGCTGGGAAGCGGGTGAGTAAAAAGGGGCAGGAGCGAGGCCCCCGGGCGCCCACATCGTACTGCAGCACACGACCCTGCTCAGGCAATAATGTGATCACAGGTGTAGGGCAGGTCCGTTCCTGAGCATAAACGATCCAAAAGCGGCGCTGTGTTAAAAAAACACGTGTCGTTTTTAACACGTCTGCGAAAGGTGTTTGGCGACAACACGTCAACACACGAGCTTGTGTTAAGAACAAATGAAGAGGTGGCAAGAGGGCGTACATGAAAATTCGACTAATCTTTTAATGCTCCACCTAAACACATAATCTGCCCTTATCTACAAATGGGACACACTTTTGCAATAAGCAGACATCTGTCAGCTGAATGTGCTGATGCTTGTGTGTGTGTGTGTGTGCTGTGGGAGGCATGTCAATGTAAGCTGTGTGGTATTTAAAGAGGGTGTATGTGATCTCATTGGGGCTTGGCGGCAAATTGGTGTGTTTACAGGTGTGTGCGAGATAGAAAGAGAGGTGCGTTTGTATTCAGAAGTGTGTGTATGCGGAGAAAATGGTTGTCTGGTGTGAGTGAGTGGTTAGGTGATATTGGGTTTAAAAAACTGCTGACTCAGAAGTTCTATCTCTTGACTAACCTGTAATTTCACGCTCGTAAGTCGAGATCAAGGTAGGAGGAACATCGTTGGATGGATTTGGAGTGTGTATGTAGAGCAGATAAAGAGAAAGAGTAAGAATGACGGCAGGTAGTTCACGTTGGAGTGTTTGTGCGCGGCAGCATGTAGGTTATGTTTGACTACCTTTTTGTGTGTATGAGATAAGGGCTACTTTAGAGAAGAAGCCTCAAGGCAATTCAGGGCTAATAAATCTGTGTGTGTGTGTGTGTCTGTTGGTGGTATGTGTCAATCTGAGGGCTTGGTGGGTGGAGGACAAGACACTGATGTCAAACTTGATATGGTAACAGCTGGAAACTTCACTTTACCTCCGCCCTCCACACGCTCTCTCTCTCTCTCACCCTCTTCCCCTCAGGGCAGTTGTTCTGGTTGGCATGTGGCTAATTTGGCTAAGTTCTGCCATCTGTCTACTTTTCAGGGTCTGCATGCGTGCACGTGTTTGAAACACTGTGTGTAATTTCATTTTATTTCTGTGGCCTGTTGCTGGCCAGGTCATTGTTAATTCTCTGCAAAAGTAGGTTCAAACTGAGGTTTTATAGAGTTGGCAGCCTTGTACTTCTACCAGGCTGTGGTCCAAAATCCACGTAGATAGACACGGTTTTGTGTGTGTAGACAGGTCAGACATGATTAACTAGATAATTGTGTCTTCTACATGAGTTAACTTTGGACATCTCCATTACCTCCATGTGTTGTTTGTGCTCTGAACTCCCTCTGAGCTCTACAGGGAAATCCAACCACCAGGATGACACAAGACCTCAAAAATGTTGCCCCTGTCACCTCATTAAAACCAAACTGTTTCATTTGACTCGTGTATGATGAAACTTAATTAACACCTACAGTAAAATTTCAGTGAGATTTTTCCCCCTTTCATTCAACAATGACAGACATCTCCAGCAACCTTTTGATGACTGAACAGAAGGCCAATCAGACAGTTATTTACTGCCTTGTTCTCCTGACCACTCCCTGCTGCTACTGTTGATAAGTGGAGTGAAGGAGATATCACCAGATTCCTCTTTTATCTTCGCTATCTCTGTCCATCTCCCTCTCTTTACAAACCACAGGTTGCACAAGCTGCGTCTCCGAGCTCTGCCATTTTCTTCCACTCCTCTTTTAGTCTCATTGTATTTAGTCTCTTTCTCAGAGTTTAGATGAAGACTTTAGATAACAGGACCCATTAGCTGTTGGTGGACCGCATCTGAAAGATTCAAACATGTGACCTTGTGGCAATATGATGATCTCTGTTGGAATTTACCCATTACTTGTTATGTCTAAACTCTGCACATTTTCTACCAATCAAGCCATTGTTAATTTCTCCGCTGCTCTCCATGTCTTCTTTCTTCCTCCTCATTTTCCTTTAAGGGAACCCTCGTCACTGTCATTACACCTCCCACCCTGATGAAAACCTCACAGGACCCAGCAGTAACATGCCCGCTTGTTTTACAACCTTCTCCCTACTAATAGCTCTGATCCAGCTGCCTTCAAATAAAGCCTCTGTCATTTTCACCCAGTCTGCCGCTGTCTTGAACATGCACACATATATACACACACATACAGCGTAAAAATGCAAGACAAATTACACGCCCTTGCATTATCTGTATGTTTATCCTTCCAACTTTTTCTTGGCAAAGAAACTTATTATTAATTGTCGATCAGGGTTTTCTGTTGCTTCTAGCCACAGGAGAAATGTACAAAAACAAGATGATGTTTCACATCTGGGAGGTGGAGTGTAATTCATAATGGAAAAAAAAACAATAGCCGTCCTATACCAGCACATACACACAGACTGGTGACAGCAGGGCTGGAGAGGGATGCTGATTGCAGCCCAAAGATTACAAAACACGTTTTTGTGACGTCAAGTTCAATGTAGCTAATTAAGTTAAGCTGATGTCCAACTAATGAATCATCAGATTCCAAGCCGTCCAGCCTATAGACCCACACAGTGTCTTAGAACAATCAGTTCTTTAGTCTCTGCATTATTGTCTGTCATGGATGAGTCTCCAGTTTGTATTTAACAGCGACGAGGAAGCATTCAGATCCTTCACATAGCTAAAAGTAGAAATGCCTGTTTTCAATTTGGACTGCCAAACCTCCTACACGCAGCAGTTGTTACTGCTAAACTCTGTTTAGGAGGATGTAGACAGCAAATTGCCACTTCCATGATACCCTTGGTGTCACTAGCTGCTTCTTTTCATCCACTAGTGAGGAGTTTCATCAGTCTGGTGTAACTTGGTAAGGTTCCACCCCTCACTGCATGTATTAGTATATTAGTATATTATTTTCGTGCCACTCATGTTTGTGGGGAGATTGACTTAGCCAGAGATGGACTCTTATGTGCTTAAAATTGTGCAAGCCTGAATAAGTTTTTCAGTGTGTGCACTCAGTGAGCAAATTTGATTGGAATAAATGGGGTGCCATCTTGAAACACAGTATCAAGTTCTCATACTGCATCAATGGTTAGAAATATGGCCAAGACAGAGATGTTGCTAACCATATTTGAATGCCAGCCCTGCAGTGGCGGTACATCTGCACCATGCATGTGCCTCATATGCTAAAATGAATTAATTCATTATAAAAATAAATTCAGACAAATCAGCGGTTTCCTTTTTGCGTGAGTGGCTAAAAATCTAATCAAATAGAATCTTTGGATAGTGAAAGAACAGGCAGCTTAATTGTGCCAACTTTACTTCAAAACTTCAGTTACAGTTCAATCATGTTTATATCATTTAACAGCCAAAGAAGAGAGTCTATCTTCAGGGTTACGAACATATTGCAGTGTAGATGACAATGTTTCATTCTATCAAACTCACTAATGCACACACACACACACGCACATACACACACACAAGACAAAGGGCCCATTGAAGGCAATGCGGTAACAGCCCTTGGTAATAAAGGCAAGCTGGAGCTGACTGAAAGAGAGAGCACACAGCCAGGTCCAAAGTCTTCATGAAACTGGACATTCGATAGCTGCTTGCGGGGCTGTTTGTGTGAGATTGTGAAATTGATACCTTCTAATAAAACAGCCGACTGCATCCATGCATCCAGCCAGTTGAAAGGTCACTCCTAATAGGTCAACCTTGGACAGATGGGCATGGACAGAGAGGATGGTGTCAGTGTGTGTCTGACTGTGAGTGTTTTTGGTGGTTTATTCCCAGAAAACAACTGAGCTCCACAGGCACTATACTGCTTCCTCTCATTCACTCACACAAGCTGATATTAAAAAGGTCAAATGAGAGAGGAAGCTGTATATATATATGCACACTTCATTAAGGAGACCACAGCCACCTCTGCTATGGAAAAAAAACATGGTAATGGGACAATAATGATAATAGGAGGACCAGTAGTCTGTATGGTTGTACACTGTCTTGCACAAATATGAGGAGTAAGGGGCTGAGGTGAGTGTGTGTGTGTGTGTGTGTGTGTGTGTGTGTGTGTGTGTGTGTGTGGATATGAACAGTAAGTGTGTGGTAGGTGAGTAATTTTGTGCCATGCTGTGTTTACCATCTATTTGGTACTGCCCCTGTTCCTACAACTTTGTGAAATTACTCCCAGATTTAGGATCAGTTAACACACACACACACAAACACACACACCCAGCATCAGCATAGCATGCTTGGAGAAGGTGTGTTACGCTCATCTGTATCCCTTTGTCAAGCTATGACGGGAAATATACAGTTGTATACAAAAGTTTGGGAACCTTTTGACAGATAACATATTTTGGTGATTTTGTAATTGAAAAGATGTAAACACAGTCTCTTTAGGATATGGAAAAAAGAACAATATTTTCAGCAAACATTAATGCATGGTTACTTTTTATGTCATACATTGGTCAAAAATTTCGAAAAAAAAATAAAAACATCATTGTGGCATGTTCAAAAGTTTGGGAACCCTAAGAGTTCCGAAGTCTCGGATTCTGTTTACGAGCTCAGACCTTAATCAGCTCATTAAGCCTGAGGCATGTCAACAATTGTCATTAGGAAATGTCAGCTGGTGCCAATTTAAAAGCTTTACAAATACTCTGACTCTTGAAACCTTGTGCGAACACTCAGCAACCATGGGTTCCTCTAACCAGTTGTGTAAGCCTCTGAAAATTAAAGTTATTGATGCCCACAATGCAGGGGAAGGCCACAAGAAGATAGCAAAGCGTTGTCAGCTTGCAGACTCCACAGTGTGAAATGTAATTAAGAGATGGCAGTTTTGGGGAATTATGGAGATCAAGATGAGATCTGGAAGACCAAGAAAAATTTGGGAGAGAACTGCTCCTATGCTGGTCAGAAAGGCAAATCAAAACCCCCATTTGACTGCAAAAAACCTGCAGGAAGATTTAGCAGACTCAGGAGTGGTGGCGCACCTTGCCACTGTGCAGAAATGCTTGCACAAACAAGACCTTTATGGAAGAGTCAGTAGAAGAAAGCCTTACCTGTGTCCTCATCATTAAATCCAATGTCAGCAGTATGCAACTGAATATCTACAGAAGCCTGATGTGTTTTGGAAACAAGTGCTGTGGACTGATGAAGTTAAAACAGGATTCTTTGGACACAATCAGCAAAGGTATGTTTGGAGAAAAAAAGAAGCAGCATTCCATGAAAAGAACACCTTGTCAACTGTTAAGCATGGGGGTGGATCTATCATGCTTTGGTTTGTGTTGCAGCCAGTGGCACAGGAAACATTGTAAAGGTGAAAGGAAGAATGGATTCCACTAAATACCATCACACTGTCTTTATGACATAAAAAGTAACTATGCATTAATGTTCGCTGAGAAGATCCAAAAATCACCAAAATATGTTATTTGTCAAGGGGTGCCAAAACTTTTGCATACGACCAGTATATCCATATATTAAATCTGCATGGCCATGCCTGGACTTTCTTACCAAAACAAGAACAGTGATCCAAGAATCACATTTTTTGTTTAAGGAGAAGTCCAGAATGTGTCTTTCTCTTCCTTAAGACATGCACAACTTAGATTGCATAGCATGTCATTTCATTTACATACGTCAAGAAAGAATGTATAAAACAAAATATTAAAGAAAGAAAGGATGCTATATGTTCCTAAGAAGAAGAAATATTGACTATGAACCTCACAGTGCAACAACTTCAGACCATGTACTGTTGACAAATTGTTTCAACGCTAGAACACACATACGCAGTTTTGTTCAACTGGACCGAGGAGAGAACAACAGAATAGGTGGAAGACTGACGTTATCGCGCGACAAAGGTCAAGGGCCAAATCCAAACACACATGATACATGTTATTTGCTTAGACTCGCCACACCACAGGGTACCCTCGGTCTCATCGTTTTCTCCCATTTCCCCTCTTCATCTTAGTGAAGCATGAATGAATGATGCTCTGGTGGAAGCAGGGGGGAGTTCATAGCAAGTCTTGGTTCAGGTGAAGTGAAGTGAAGAGACCCTGTCCCGGGAGAGTTACGGCAGATTACACATCCAGACAAACTTGGCAGATGTGGGGAAGGGGGTTGTGGGTTAAATAAGAAAAGGTAGGAAGGTGAATAGAGTGAAAAGACAGAGAAAATGAGAGAACTGGGTAACCCTGCACTACAGGGAACTGTTGCTCAATTTGACAGGGGAGCTAGTTTTCTCGGATAAAGCCAAAGAACACCCACATATTGAGACACTTCTGATTTTGTTCAGTGAAAAACAATGAGGCTGCATTCAGACAAACTGAACCTGATGGTATGCAGCCGCTCGCTTTGTGAATGCAAGTGCTGCTGACTGAATAAATTTTAGCTTAAAATGCAGTTTATAATTGCATGGAGGTGTGGGTGATGAATAAAATCTTCTATCATAGTATATATGTAGTTTTAGGTGAAGATATTAATATGCAGTATTTTGTGATATATTTAATTTTGTGGAAATTCAATTCTATTTTCTATTTAACCAGTGAATTAAATACCTGCTTATGAATTGCAGTGGCTTAATACAACCAGATATATCAAAAGCAAGCAGGTAGCTTCTGGTCTGAAAAGTGAAGCCAATGCAGAAGTGCCTTAGACCTGCATTATTTCTAATGGCCAGCAGGGGGCGATTCCAAGTCTGATTCTCTGGAAGTCTATGAGAAAATGACTCTACTTCTCACTTGATTTATTACCCCAGTAAACACTTTCCTAATGACTTTATGGTCTCAATCGCTAGTTTCAAGTCTTCTTCAATACAGCATGATATTCATTTTGTAAATTATGGCCCAATTTAGAGTAAAATAGACAATAAAGCAGGGTATGCTTTACAGCGTGGCTACCTTGTGATTGACAAGTCGCTACTGCAGCGAAAACGTTGATTACGTAATGTAACCATGGCGTAACCCCAGATTCAGACAGTATAGCTGTAGCTGTCGCTATTTCACTATTCGCTATTTGTGTTTTCAGTTCACGAAAGTTAACTGTAATGTTTTGGTCACCTAAAAAAGTCTTGTTCAGCATTTGGTTGTACTAAAAGACTCTCTAAGGAGTCGGCTGTTCAGTTTTTCTGGTAAGTACATTTTGTTTTAATGGTTTAAACCCATTTTTCGCTAGTGAAATGTAGCATTAGCATTATCACAGTTAACCATAGACTGTAAATGCACTTTGCTAACCGAGCTAGCAGCAGTGCTAGGATCAGCTCCACCCTCTCATCCAATTACGGTCACTTCTGGCTCTAAAAATCAAAGCTGGCGACGGTCGAATCCAAATAGTGTCAGTCAAATCGCCAAACTCAAGGCTTCAAAACAGCAGTCCACATATCAATGGGTGACCACATACATATTTTTTTTACAGTCTAAGACCAAAAGGGATTGTTAGCTAACTCAGTAACAGTACAGCAAAATTTATCTCAAGATACATATAATCATATCACTCATAACCCTAACTGCATGTGATGTAAACAAAACACTTAACTGTTCATATCAAATGACTCCTGTTTGTGTCCATTTGTGTGCTTACAGTACATGTTAAACAAGTAAACTTCAAAGCACAAGCTTATCCTGTATGCTCATTTCTATTCTATGCTTCATTAAAGCATCAGATGACTTAAGTTAAAATCAAAGCAATGTGATCTTCAATCTGGCATTAAGGTATTTTACATAAGAATCCACTAATCCCACTTTTGATCTTCTGCAGGGTCATCAAACTACTAAAGTAGAGATGCATAACTTTGGCAAGCCACATAGAGTACCAGTCAAAAGTTTGGACATTCTTTCTCATTCTAGTGAATGGGAAGGTGTGTCCAACTTTTGAATGGTACTGTACAATGTCCAATCAGCAGGGTAATTGTGAGTAAAGACATCTATAAAGATAAATCAGATGTGCTTTAGTCCCAGCCACTGCATTCCAGGTTTGACCAGTCCAGCAACTGCATACCTGGGAGGTAAGTCTGGAGGGATTTCAGGAAGACAGATAAGACAAAGATTGAACTGACCAACAGAAGTCAGGCCTTTCATCTCAATACACAGGGTCAGATACTTCAGTGTGCGTGGTACGAGTGTGTACTATCAGTGCTCCATCTACACGCATTTTAAAACATGTTCTGACAGAAGCTTAGATGTTATCCTCTTTTCTCTGACACACAAATGCAAACCCACACAAGTCTGTACTGTATTTTTCTGTAATGTTTATATCGTGAAACAAACAAGGAACAGTTGTGCTATTTGTTGATGCACTGTGCCAACTATGTGTGTGATGTCCTCATGTCATCCTGAATCTTCCTGACTATATGGATTTCAAATTCTCTGAAACCAAAAGCACTTTGCTCACAAATAACACAGAAACACATGGCAAAAAAAATCCAAGTAACAACCCTCCGTATCAGTTTCAAATCCCTGTAACAGTACAAAATATCAGACCTCACTAACATGCCCTGATGGATGCCAAAAAGCCATTTTACCACAGTTATAATACTGAGTTTCAGCACTTACATCATCATTTAGCTAGGCAAAGTTTTCCCATTCACATGCTGTTATGAGGTGTTTTCCCTTGTAGCTGGCTGTAGTCAACAAGCATCTGGTTGCAAGCAGGCATAAAAACAAGCCCCCAAGACAAGTGAAAGCAGCAGTGATTTTCAATTAATTAGAGGTTAATCACTGCCGGATGTCTCTCTGGCCAACCTGTGAGGGTTGAGGAAAAGCAGTAGGATGTGTATTAGGTAAAGAGGAGAAAAAAAAGTGGTGAAAGACATAGACAGTAGTTAGACAGTTAGCAGAGAGATGAAGAGAAAGCAGAGACGAACATTAAAAAATTAATGGAAAAGGGTGGGAAGGATGAGAATGCAAACTGTCAACACCTTTACTGGAAAGCTAGAATATCCCTTTAAGAATATACTCTTCAGCTACAAATACAGTTGGCAGTATGTGTCTATGATCTAAAAGATGTATGGGTGAGTTTCCATATAAGTCCTGGGTCAACGGCCGTGACAAAGCTCCTTTCTGCTGTCAAGCTGATTCAGACTAGGTCATGGGTTTAAGGCAGAGAGGTCAATCATCTGTGAAGATTCTCAGTCATCCAGGTCATCGTTATCCAAGGAGGGTTAAATCGAGGGCAAGTGGACTTGGTTGTACATACTTGAAGATGTTTCGCCAAGGGGCTTCTTCAGTTCTAACTGACTGGCAGGGAGTCCCAGGTATTTAAACCTTTGTGGGGTTGTTATCAAGGTTGTTGATACCACTTGGCTCGTCAGTGCTCCTGGCTGTTGTAATGACAATTGTTAAGGTTGTTGAAGTGACATGAGGCCAAGTGTGAATGACACTCGTTGTTACAAAAGTTGTTAAATTATGATTTTGCCTTACTGTAAGCTACTTACAGGTTCATGACATGGAGGGTGATGGTCTCATAACTTTTGATGCTTATTCTTTAGTGCAGCCTTATTGATATGGCTTTTATTAACAGAAATATGTACAATAATTACTCTAGAAGCAATATAATTTCAGATTGTAAAGTTATTCTATCCATTTTACAAGTTTTTGTGTAATCTATGAAACAAAGACATTCACACTTCACCATGACTACATGCCTGTATACCCTGAAACAATACACCTGCAATATGCCAGTGTGAGTACAAAGCTACACAGTCTTTGTGAGTGTGAGCTTTAGGGATGCAACTAACAATTATTGTCATTATTGATTAATCATGCGATTATTGTCTCAATTAATTGGTTAGTTGTTTGGTCTATAAATGTCAGAAAATGGTAAAAATGTGAATCACTGTTCCCAAAGCCCAAGGTGAAGTCCTCTAATGTCCTTTGTACCAACCAACAGTCCATAACCCAAAGATATTTAGTTTACTATCACACAAGGCTAAATTTTAAAAAAGAAATGAGGAGGAATGAGAGAATTTAGACATTATTCTTTTAAAAGTCACCCAAAAAAATCGATTATTGAAATAGTTACTGATTTGTTTTCTGTCAGTTGACTAATCGATTAATCGTTGCAGCTCTAGTGAGCTATTTCGCTTCCATATTCACGAGGAAACACAAGCTCTATGTGAAAACAACTGTTGTGTTTTCAGCTAATATAATTAAGTACAATCTTTTTCAACTCATAATGTTTTAACCAGCTTTTGTATCACATTTACAAAAAAATGTTATAGCCCGACCCAGAGGGAGTGTGAAAAGTGAGTCAAATGGTTCCATACAGTAACTGCAAAGCAGACTAGTAATAAATAGCAGTGAAAGAGCAATAAAGTTTAACACAGAACAATGCCAATAATAAATGTCATAGAAAAAGACTGGAAAGATGGGAAAGACACTCCACAGCGGAAAGAACTTACACACCAAAGTCATGACACAGCTATTTTCATCAGACTGCTGGAACAGAAAGCATGAACAAAGCAAGGTAGGCTAAGAACAAGCAAGAGAGATGAAGACATTTCAAAGCTTTCATCTCAGAATACTGTTATCTGCCCATCATATCACAGCCCAGAGCAGCAGGACAGCTTCAATCACATACACAGAGCTCTTCTTCTCTGGCCTGCATGGACACAGCATACCTGGGATTCCTGCATGTGTGTGTGTGTGTGTGTGTCAGAGGAGAGGAGAGACAGAGCAAGAGATAAAGAGAGAGAAGGAAACAGAAACAGAGGAGGTGAAGCGGAGGAAAAACATAGGCCTGTAACTAATGACTATTTTCATTATTTAATAATCAGTTGATAATTTTTCAATGAATTGTTTGGTCTATAAAATATCAGAAAGTAATGAAAATGACGATCACCATTTCCCAGAGCCCGAGGTGATGTCTTATTTCGTCCAACAAACAGCCCAAAACCCAAAAGTTTTCAATAAACAATGACTGAGAACAAAGAAATCAGGCAATTTTCACATTTGGAAGCTGACTTTAAAGCATTTTTGGCTGTTGAACGACTTAAATGATCTATTATCACAACTATCATGACTATCATGACTATGACTTAGCGATTAATTATTTTGGCATTAAACAAAACACTAACCATGAGGATGTTTCTTTCACCTTCTTAGCAACAAGCTTACCTTGCCACTGTCCTGTTCCTGACTGTCTCGCCCATCCATCTACTCCAGAAATAGAATTCACAGGAAGATGTAGACGTGTGTGTGTTTATTTTTGTGTGAAAGCCAGAGAAGGATATATGCAGAGACTTGTCTGTTATGCCTCTCAGATGGCACCTCAGGGTCGGATATGATTTCTCACTAACACACAGACACACACGCATACACGCACACACACACACACACACACACACACGCACACACATACACACACACATTTGATTTACTGCTCTGAGACAGATTTCACAGATTACGTGGGCAATATACAAATCTTTCCCCCTAGGTTTTAAATAGGCAGGGTTCAGTAAGTGGGAGGTGAAGACCATGTCACAGCACTCACAACCAAACATAAGGAAACTGGAAGCTCTTTAAACGCCTTGGGCGAGGAACACATGCCAGTCATCCTGCATGGTGTTTGAGATTTTAGATGTTGCAGATGTTTCTTATGTAGTCAGAGAGGAACAAGACAAAGAGTCCACAGCCATGCTAGCAGCTTTGTGAGGCTGTATTCATAGGCACAGCGGTGCTTTGAACTAAATGCTAACATAATGCTAACATGGTGATGTTTAAAAGGACCAGTGTGTAAGATTTAGGGGGATCTACTGGCAGAAATGGAATATAATATCCATAAGTATGTTTTAAGTAGTGTATAATCACCTGAAAATAAGAATCGTATTGTTTTCATTACCTTAGAATGAGACCTTTATATCTACATAGGGAGTGGGTCCTCTTCCATGGAGTCTGCCATGTTGCAATGCCATGTTTGTACAGTAGCCCGAACAGACCTTTTGCATTTTTCACGCATTTCGCAACCACCGTAGTTCTTCTACATGCTTGGAAGGGGAGGAGGGGGGGGCGATATTCAGTTGGTTGTAATCTGAAACCTCACAGCTAGATGCCACTAAATCCCACACACTGGTTCTTTAATACCGTATGTTTACAATGTTCAAAATCAGTTTAGCGTGTTAGCATGCTAACATTCGCTAATCAGTACCAAGCATAAAGTACAGCAGGGGCTGATGGGAATGTCATGAGCTTTGCCTGTATTTGGTCATGAACCAAATTATTGGGAAAATAAAAATGTTGATCTGATGATGGTGCTTGATGAAAAGCTAAGTTGCTAAGTCACCAGGAGTTACATCCTGAGGTAAACATGAATATCTTTACCAAATGTCATAGAAATCCATCAAATACCTGAGACACTAAAAAACACAAAAGTCAACCTCATTGTGGCACAAGAGGAAAAGTCAGGGGATCAGTTTGGTTGGCTGGCTAAAAAAAGTTTCCATTTATTATCTTTTTAAAAAGACAACAAATTACTATTTATGCAAGTAATGTAGTAAAGTTACTAGTTAGTTCTCACATCCAGCTTTTATTAAAAACTCAGGGCTACATTATGCTTGAAGGTTCAGTTTTTGCCAACTTTCAATGCCAAAAGAAAAATTTAAGGAACAGATCCGTTTTCATACTGATTTTCACACAGATTTTATCCAAAATTTGCTGTGTTTATTGCTGCAAGAAGACACCGACCATCAAAGTTTACAGTAAACAAGATTCTGTTGCAAAGAGGACAACTCAGAAAATCATCTGGTAATAGAAAGTGAAGGAGAAAAAAAGAAATAGAAATGTAAAGATTTATTTACTCATCTTTAAAATAATGATCTCTGATTGTGCTCCTTTTTAGTACAAACCCATCCTGCATCACTAAATCACAACCTGACATTGGCATAATTAGCACAGTGAAACCACATTAATCTGAACTTCAGAATTCCCAGATGCCTATGTAACTGAATAGGTGAGCACAAAACAGAAAGATAGGGGTTTTTTGCTCCGGCTATGAGACTCTTGACAAAACCTGAGACAGGAAAAGTGTGGAGAAACAAAAAGAAGGTGGAAAAGAAAGAATGAAGGAGCAACAAGGGAGCAGAGAGACGTAGGGAGATGAATGGTTGTGTTTTCGCTTAGAGTAGAGCTTTTCCAGCCTACATTTTTTTGCAACAGGGGTGTAAGGTATCCTGCTGTATAATCCTCTGGTGGTGACAGACACAGACACAGAAAGATGGAGGGAGTGAGGGATGGAGGTGGAGACGATGTGTGCGAGTGTGGTTGTACGTGCGTGTGAGTCCAGATGCTTGCAATAACGTTCATTTGTCACTGTGTGCCTACTGTATGTCGATACAGTGTGTGTGTGTGTGTATCTGTGTGTGTGTGTGTGTGTGTGAATGCATGATTTGACAAGCCATCTATCCCCCTCTGAGAGCAAATTAGTCTTGTTCACCTTCACAGTCCTGCTCTCTCTCTATTACACTGTAAAACCCATTTACACTCACTCTGCACTGCAAAACCTGCTGGTTCAATTTCAAGTTGTGCAGCTGCACAAATACTCAATTTAAATCACTTGCGACCATAAGCTGATTAAATGGTTTTTTGGAGTCTAGTATACCTGGGGATATCACGGCTCATCTGACATGGCTATTACATTTAGATGCACCTCCAAGACAGTTAACATTATCTTTTGTTTTCATGCGTGTATAGTAGGTGTAATGTTGAAGAGAGCAGTTTGAGACTGCTGACATAAACTGTAGATTTAAAGTGCCAATTAATCTGAACTTTTATTATTATTACTGTTATATTTTATTAGATTTAAGTGGTCACTGCCACACTTTTTTAATCTATTAGTGTGCCTCATTCTGTGACTTCAATTTCCTTGGATCATTTTACATTTATCTATAATTATTTGTTAATCACATACTTTAAAAAAATGTCAAAAATTATGACAAATGCCCATCACAAGTTAACAGTTATGTCTCACAATTACATTAAACAAAGATGATAGGAATATGAAACTTGAAATAGATAATTAATACTCTAATTTATGAAGCTATAACCAGTTTTACTTTATACATACCTTAAAAACATAATATCAAAAGCATAAAAATCAATTTTCTATTGAACTAACTGATTCATTGTTTCAGTATTACAACTGTGCATCTTTCCTTACACTTTAAATACTAACTGTACATGGACAAGATTAACAAAGAGCTCCATTTGTCTGTGCCTTGTCACCTTTTTGGTGACCCCTCTGCTTCCCACATCTCCTCCTCAATCTATTTTGTCTTTATCTCTGTCTTCTCTCTCGGGAGATGTCAATCCCAAGCAACACCTCGTCCATTTCCCTCAGGCATGGAAGTCTATTTCAGTATGCCTGTTCACAAACTCAGCAAACTCCTCTTCACTAGCTGTGACCTGGGGTCTATGGGGGAGGGGAGATGCAACCTTCTGGCCAAAGGGAAGAGATCGGAGCCTTGCAGTCCTGTGAAGTCTGCCTCTGTAGGTTAGCTGGGGTCAGGGGGACAAATTGTCAAAGACTTCCTGCCTCTCAGTGTCTGCTTTGAGGGCCCCAGGCATCTCGTCCATCCACTGAGAACTGAGGATCTATACAGGGCCAAAAGAATTACAGCAAAGCAAAAAGGTTTTCCTACACTTTGCGAGGGCTTGGCTTGAGCAGGATGGGAAAGTAGCACAGGTAATGGCTGCCAATATAAATCACTGCTAAGTGAGGATACCCTTAAAAAACGCTGTGTGTGCTATGTGTGTGTCTGTAGGAGTGAGTAAATGAATCAGTGCTAGAGAAACTTCCAACCCTGGATGCCATGATGATTTAAAGGCTAGGTAAGCACTGAGATGAAAAATGGTGACCCAGAAAGACTTATTTGTATTGATCAGAGCACGGGTAGGAAATTAGTTAAATGAGCGGACACACATCTGGTAAAATACACAAAGGCAAATATAGTCATGCAGCATGTAAACCTGAGATGGTGACGATTGAGGTAGTGATTACTACCACTGGGCAGACCAGTGTTACATCTGCTATAAAGAGAAATCCTGCACAATGTACAGCCCAGTCACCAGGAAAAATGTTGGCATTGTATGTTTCTGCAAACCATTGATACGTTTACTCTCTACGTTTCAATACATTTAATACTTAACAACATTTCTACAATATGTATCATAGGGAAAGCAACATAGTTCAAAAGCATCAAAGCAGCAGAGACCACTGTTCGAGACCACTGGTCGCGTCCTGTTTCAACTGACAAAACCAGGTATTTTTAGCGAGACATCGGGACATTTATAGTTGTTTTTCTGGTGACAAGACCGGGTATTTTAACCCAAACCATGATCTTTCCATAGCACTAACCAAGTGGTTTTTGTGCCTTAACCTAACCAGACCTTAACCACGGTGCTGTCACACCATAAAACATGATTATTCAACCGATAACGGCCATTTAATGTGGCGTTAAATGACACGCGAAAATCTTAAAATGCAATCAATGTTGAAACATAGAAATTGAAACGTAGAGATTACAGAAATGTATATAAAGATTGGGTTGCAATGTAGATGCTGTTTCAGAGAGAATCAGAGAGAGCACATTTTACGTCTAGTAGTGATCCTTTCATTTTATTTTATTTATTTATCAGCAATGTGGTCATGTGTACACATGCATGAGCATGACTATAGATCACTAAACAGTCTTCTAAGAAATCTCCAGTCAAATCAAACCAACAGCCCCACAAAATCAAACAATCTACATAAACCTAATGTTAACATGAGTAAATGGAGCTTGGTAACATTGGTAGTGGAAATGGTGGTCACCTTTTTCAGAAGCAGCCCACTGTGCATGCTTTAATTGAACAGAATCAAAATGCATTTTTCTTCCTTCGGAGACAGATGCTGAATTGAATTCTCTATTTTACCTTCTCAAGTTCTGAAGTAACAGGATCACTGTAGACACAATGATATTCCCTCTGGCTGTGGGTTTATATGTGAGTATATGTCTACCTGTTGGCAGTTCAACTGTCTCTATATCTGAAGTTTAACCAACAGGTGGTCTGGTATTCTTTAAACTCAGAAGAGGGACCAAATGTGCGCACATCCAGCCAAATTATTCAGGCGCAAGACAAAAAAAAATTCATTGCAGGGTATAAAAGAGTGAGGTCTGCAAAGTTTTTATTAATTATTTATTGGGAGCTTAACAGTGTGCAGACCTCACTCCTGTGTTTTCTTGAAATTCAACCATGGCGTGAGAAAAAGGCGTTATATTTGACCCGACCAGAGCAAGAAAAAGACTTGGAAAGTGTGTATTTGCAAGAGTGTGTCTTCACTGCAGCCTGAAGTAGAGAAGTCAGTGAAATATCTATTTCTAAGAGGAAGTTGCCAAAACATTTTTTCTAAGAGAAATTGGTGAACTTGTTATAAAACTATTGTGCAACTGCAAGCTCTGTTTATACTCTTATTGCTGTGCTTTGCACGAAGGAAAATATTTAAATCTCTACTCATACAGAAAAATGTACAATAATCCTAAATTGTAAACAGGCCTCTTGAAGAGCAAGCATTGAGTTAAAACCTTAGTTGCGTCAGAATGGGTTAATTTCACTTACACTCTATGGCTTGTCTCTCTGTGTATTAGCAGGTTTTAAAATTACTGCAGCATACCAGGTGTAAAAACTCAAATCTAATTTCTCTTATCATTCTCATATCTCTTGGAAGGTATGGAGCAAACTCTCAGATTATGATCTCCATCTCTATTAAGACTGTTTTTTTTTTCTGACTGGGATGAGGAGTTGTACAGGAGGGGGACATTAATCACTGACAAGAGCACAGAGGTCAGCAGCAGTTCACCGGGTAGAAGAAATTGAGGGAAAGGGAGGGACTTAAAAGATAAAGA
Source organism: Thunnus thynnus (assembly GCF_963924715.1). Lineage (NCBI taxonomy): Eukaryota > Metazoa > Chordata > Actinopteri > Scombriformes > Scombridae > Thunnus > Thunnus thynnus. The sequence goes on along the minus strand of NC_089524.1, from coordinate 10,183,997 downwards.
AAAGAGGTAGAGAGGGAGCAAGAGTGGATTAGAGGTTGACTGCGTCAGAGCGAGCAGCAAAGAGAAAGATAAATACAGAAAATAACAGCGTTAACACGGTAGGGCAAGGAGCATGAGCTGATCTTAGACTTCTAAGGAGTCCAATTACACAAAACTAATGATATAAGTAGACCTAAACCTTAAACATCTTTATCCTTTTGAAGTCTTGTCCATCCATACTGCAGCTATGCAGCTAAGAAGGCCCTTGTGTTTCTGCCTCTCTCGCTGGTTTCGTTTGCTATGAGTTATCTCCCCACTGAGGTGTATTTATTTGTTGATTCGCTCCCAGAGTTCCTGTTTGCGGATGTAAAATTCTGCACGCAGCTCACAGAGCAGGACTGAGGATATACTAAAACAGCCTGGGGTGATTTAAGAAAGGATAAGAGGATGGCGTCCCCTTGTTAGTGTAATTTACTACATGCACTCTCCTTATTTTCCAGAAACTAATTTTAGAGAGAAAAAAAAATTTCCTCCTCACCACATTTCACCTTGTTAAATCTGAGAGCACAGCAGCCTGGTTTTTGGGTGTTTCTGCACAACGAAGGTCGCTGGGGAGAACTTACAGGCTTGTGAGAGAAAGTTATACACAGTATCAGCACTGAAGGTTATTTGCTGGTGCTTTTTCCTTTTAATGTTCAGCAAAAAGCAAAGCAGAAACACATTTTATCATTTGGGAGAAGAATATTTCCCAGCTATGTACTGCTGAGGAAAATTCTAGCGTGTTTACATGTCTCACGCAAAGGTTTCTCAGAGACAACTCCCTCTTGTTTCTGGACCCTCTTAACTTTGCATGAGCAGAAGTGGGTAAGTTTCAGGCAACGGTCAGATCACTACGCTTTAGTAATCCTCCCCTGGGTGTGCGACTGTTCCTGGATCAGTGACCATAGCAGACTCCGTGAGGCCAAAGTGAGCAGGCTATAACTTAGAAAGGAGCACTGGGAATTCTCTGTACAGTCTGAAAAATGGCAGGGATAAATATGAGTGGAGCCTTTTTTTTTGAGTCTGACACATACACATGTATACGGTGCTAGATGGTCTTCTGGTCTGTGCTGGATCAAATTAGGCTTTGAGCACCTAAATTTATCAATGTATGAACCCTTAAGACGTTTGAAAGAAAATTCGGTGAGGCATGATCATCGACTATTCCAGTTCCAGATCTGCTCGGTCTAACTGTGAGCTGAGGAGTTTTCGGTATAAGTGAAAGCTCATAAATTACCACAAGTAAGTGATTGAGTTCAGAATTGCGGCTGGAGGGACGATACTCAATCTGACTCCATGTGGAGAAAGGAGAATTGTTTCACAAAGATACTGACAAACTGTTTCAAAATGCACCCGAAATATGTAGCTTTTTCACTGGAAATGTCAAAAAAAAAAAATGCAAGGATTAAGAAAACGCTAGCTAACAACTCTGCAGTGGAGAAAAAAACATGCATCATGTTTTGTAGGGTGATCATATGTTGTTAATAATTGAGTTAGAGTAAAAAGTACATTTCCCTCTGAAATGTAAAAGAACAAGGACATAAAACAGCAAAGAATGGAAATAGTCAAGTAAACTGCACATATCTCACACTTGTACATAAGTACAGTACTTGAGTTATTTGCACTGCGACTCTGTAAGCAAAAAAATCTCAAATAATGGATGAGGATGTTAAACAAACTGTACAAAAGAGGAATACTACAAATTGTGTTTAATTAAAAAATAACAAAACCTAACAATTCATTTAAACTAATGCATAAAATATGAGAAACACCTGCTCTCTCCTCACTAGCGTTTACTGGCATGAGCCTTGATGAATGGGTGTGTGAGAAAGTAAAGTGGAGCAACAGAGGAAAAGTGGGGGCTCATATTTGATCTGCTGTGAATTAGAGGTTGATCAGGAGGAGTTGGGGGATGAGGGGGGGGAGGGGGGATGTCAGGAACCACAGTGGCCGGCTAACCCTGCCTGAGGCTCAGAGCTGAGGAGGTTGATGAGGGGAGCAGAGCCCTGGAGAAGAGAATCTGGATGGCTACAGTATGCAGGGGTTGTAAAAGAACCATAAAACAGGGTCAACCAGAGGGGACACTGAGAGGTCTGGGAAAACACACCCTAACACACTCAGCATCCTTCACTCCCTTCTCCGCTCGCTCGTTCACTTGTCCACATTCCTGCACCGTCTCTAAGTGAGTCTGTCTCTCTTCTCTCAAACCACCGAATCTATCATCGTCACGTCCGTCTGCTCCCACTGTACATCTCTCACTGTACTCATCTCCACCCATTCCTTTTGTTTCGCAGTGCCAGAAGCCATATTAGTGTTTCCTTTATAGTCATTTAGATAGAATACTTCCAGGTGGATGGAAGATGTCTCGTGGCAGATTTGAAGGAAAAAAAAAAAAACAACTTAATACAATGAAAATTCATGATCTGCCTTTTCTGCTCAGCTGGTGCTAATTACAGCCCAATCACACATTTATCTAAATATAAATATCCAAATAAAAGCTCTAAATCTATGGGAACCGATTCTGGAAGAAGCCACTAACAATGCATGCTAAAACCAAAACGACCCCCCCAACACATTTGACAGTCAATTTATCAACTACACTAGAGCTGCAACGATGAGTCAATTAATTGATCACTCATTAATTGCTATTTTGATTATTGATAAATTGTTTGTAGTCATTCTTTAGTGGGGAAAAAAGGCCAAATTTTCTGGATCCAGCTTCTCAAATGTGAATATTTTCTGGTTTCTATGATAGTTAACTGAGTATCTTTGAGTTATGGACTGTTGGTCAGGACAAAAGAAGACATTTGAGAACGTCATCTTTGGCTTTGGGGAAACAGTTTTTCACCACTTTCTTACATTTTATTGACTAAACAACTCATTGATTAATTGAGAAAATAAGTGACAGATTGATCAATAATGAAAATAATTATTAGTTGCAGCCCTAACCTAGACAATCTTCAGAAATATAAAATACATGAATCCTTTATCTCAGTTTTACATGACTATAATTTGAACACTTGGGGGCTTTCGACTGTTGGTCGGACAAACAAGCAATTTGAAAACGTCACCTTGGACTCTGGGAAATTGTGATGAGTATTTTCCAATAGCTTCTAAATTTTCTAAACTGTTAATTAAAACAGTAATTGATTAATGAATTGATAGCAAAAGTTGTAATCCTATCTTTTACATTGATTAATACATCTACAGGAGATATTGCACATCTATAATGTGGGCACAAAGTTTTCTTTGGCTTGTTAAAGCTGAGAAAAAATTCTCACAGGAGCGAACCCTGACCTCTGTGTTGCCTTGTTCACTCACCCATCATATTAGGTGCCCTCCCCTCTCTCCTTAAATCCTTCTCTCTGTCCTTGCCTCCCTTCCTCTCTGTCCCTCCTTCCCACATGTTGATCCACAGACTGATAAATGCAGCTACTCCATTATCCCTGACAGCCCTTTCTCTCTCTTTCCCCCCCCCTTTCATCCCTCCCTCCTGCATTCCTTTCCCGCTCATCCTCAGTCTCTATCTTCAGGCCCGCTCTGATTACCCATAATCCACCCCATCCCTCCGCCTTCCAGATGATGTGTGGGCAGCGTTCAGCCTGCTCTGTCTTCAGTTCATGTTGATGAATGGTGATTTGACATCACATCAAGATAAGCAGGTAAAAAGATGCCAAGGGAGGTGTAGAGTGCCTGCTTGTCATGGATAGTTCTTGGATGACAGTGAGGACTTAGATGTATTGTAATGTGCATATGTGTGTGTGTGTGTGTGTGTGGGTGTGGATTTAATACGTTTCACTTCATTTATCTTTTCTGTGATTCTATTCATTCCACAATTACTGTCTATTTTTCCAGACATCTTTTTCTGAATATGGCTAAATAATCAACCTAGGCTTCTTTCCATTTTGATTTTCTCTTTTGGCTCAACTTGGCACTGACGTCTTCAGTTTTGCATTGCATTAAATCACACTGCCAATATTACTTGATCCCACATCTTTAATAAACATTTACAAGATACCACATCCTCCTATAGGAGATCATGCTTCAAAGGTACAGACTTGGAAAAGCATAGACCCTCACCTTCCATAAAGTCATTTTTAAAAGTCATAATTGACTTTCCAGCAAAGCAATAAATAAGTACAGTCTTGGTTTTTTTTTAACCAATAAAAGCTTGGTATTTAAAAAGGTAGGTCACCAGATGATAACATGAATAAATTTAAAATTGTCAGGACTTTTTACTGGACTCTCTTTAGCATTTAGCAATTTCAGCCAAACGTGTACATGTAAATCCCAACTAGCTGGAAGGACAAACGTAATAGGAGTCAGCCAAAATAAGAAAGGTTTAAAAACTTTATTTATTGTTACATTTACTGTTAATGAGAGGAATCTGAAAACATATCTTTATTTAGATTTTGGTTGATTTCATCCACCCCGTTTAACAGCTCAGTGTCTCCTCCTTCTTGTTCTATTACTCCCTTGCAAAAATTTAAAATAATCAGCTGATGGAAAAAAATGCTGAAAATGACAGTTCGCCCGCTTTGAAGATGCATTTTTGATGAATGATCGGTGAGTGCTAACCTTGGTGACAAACATTGCGTTTTCTGTGACTGCTTCACAGTAAAAGCCTCCCCGAGTTTTGCCTGGCGAACACTTTTAATGTGACGCAGCGGCAGAAGAATGTTTGCATTGGTAGTACAATAATAATAATAATAATAATAATACTGCTCTGGCAGAGTGCAAAGACAGGAACACTAAACACCGAGACTGCTATCAATGAAATAAAATTGCGTTGGATTACATGCATGCATCATTTTCTTGTGAATCCTCCATGCTTGGAGGGTTGGTTGGTAATCTGAATCCACTAAACTACTTTATAGAGATAACTGCTGAATGTTAGTACACTGAATAGCTATGGCAGAACAATGGCGACTATAAATAGTATCAAAAATGGGGTTTGATTTTGTGAAAATGTCAAGGATTGTAACTCAAGTCAATTCAATGTGAGGTATGTTGAGCATGACACAGGCTGATAGGTTGATGCATCACAAAAGGTTAGTTTTTCTGACAAACCACAATATTACTTTGGGATTATACTAAAGGATATTGTGAAAATACCCCTAAAGCTTGCCTATTTTATTCTGGTATAGTTCACACACTATAACAGCTACTAAGAACATCTACAGCCACGGTTTCAGAAACTGCTGACGTGGACACAAAGCTTAAAGCACACTGTAGCAGTGGGTAAAGGGACCGAGGGGGGGGGGGGGGGGGGGGGGTGAGACACTGTGGCCATTTACCCATACTTCCGGCTTAACACTGAGCCCCAACACACTCACCCAGTAACTCCCCCCTCGCCCCAGCTGGCCTTGACCAAGACACGGTGTGTTCGGCACACAGTCCCCCTCTTGCCACCTGCCCGTGGAATGTTCAATGTGTGCAGCTGTGTATGTACGAGGCTCTCTAATTGGCCAGCACCGGCTCAGGTTGGCTTGTTCAGAACTCTAATTGATTGCTGTAGTGACCCTGGGGTGGGTGACTGAAAGCTCATTAGTCCCTGAGCACTACTGGCCCGTGACCTGGCGGGGCCAAGCAGTGGCTGGCTGCCTGTTTAAACTTTATAGTTATTGATGATAGAAAATACAAAGACAAGGTCAGAAAAAAATGGTGGCAAGACAGTCAAACTGAATGCATCATTCTTTCCTCTCAAGTATGCGCTGATTATGAATGTATTCAGTTCTGTTTTGCACCACACTGTCCTTCTAACCGTGTCATGTGAGGTCTTGTAAAAGCATCATTGTGTGCGGCAGTGTTGTGTAACGCTGTATCTAAGGATCAAATTCCTTCTGTTTGTATTGCATTTGGCAAAAGAAAAACATTCAGATTCAAAAATATGCATCCTTGATTACTTTAACAACTTTGTTGTCAGTAGGGTTGACATATGATGGCCGATTCCTCGTTGGATTGGATTCCAAGTTAGTGAAATAAGTTCTTTATTATGTTTGCTAAAGCTAAACATGCATAGGTTGTATATGTAGGGATTTAACAAGGCCATCAGTAGTGCCACTGAGGCAATGGAAAGATCTTCTAGATGGTTTTGGATGAAATGGAACAAGCGTGAAGTATAAGTGCTACTGGGACACAAGCCACGGCTTGAATCAACCCCGGTGGGGGTCACCCGGGTGAAAGTGTCTGATGTTGAAAGACACGAAACACTCAGTGACCCCTGGTTACGTCACTGATGATGTGTCCCAGTGCATCAAAGGATGTCATGTGTCAAGTGGTTCAAATTCGATAAGCAGATTCAATAGTGTATTCAGATTCGATAAAATGCCATCAAACCTTCACCCTTGTAACCTCAGCTGTCCAAAACAATCTCAGAATTTTTAATCAGAATCAATTTTATTGATAAATACTCACCCTGCAAGCTGCTCCTCTTTCAATATTATGATTTAGAGTTTTAATTATTCTTCTTTTAACTATTAGAAAACATATAAAACAACTTATTCTATGTAATGAAACTGAAAGCACATTATTCTCTTGCATTTCTTCTCCCTCTCATCATTCAGCACCCAGAGGCCACACTGTTCCTCTGACATCATGCTGAACAACCAGGCTACTTATTCCCATACTTCTCTCCTCAGGGCGCACCTGGTTGATTACCAAAACAATACAGACACTCTCCTCTGTTTACTGTTCAAGCACACAAATAGTTTAGAACATGCATAAGGCATCTGTCACAACTACCCCCCCCTCCAATTTCTTAGACCTCGATAATCTGAGGCATTTGATGTCCCATGGGTGTGCCCTTGCCACACGACACACATTACGGAAGCAGTGCCAAATACATCGAAACCCCCATGGGTATCTTTATTATATTCTCATGTAGTTCTTCAGATGCCAGTTTAACTCATGTGCATCATAAAGTGCTTAAGCAATGCGTGTGTGCTAACCCCAACTCTGCTAAATGGCGTTGCGTGTGTGTGAGCCAGCTATTGAGGAATGCGGGTCACACATGATGCAAGTCAGCATGCAAGCTTGAGCGTGCACACACACACACACACACACACACACACGCTTCACACTCTCTTTCCACCAACCCACAAACAAACTCAATCTCCAAGTGCTGCCGACCACCTGATATGTGTGTGTGACCGTGAGAAAGTGTGTGTTCAGCCTATTTGTATTTGTATGCAGGGGTTTGGATTTCATATACGGCACTATTTCTATGCCAGCTTGTTTTCAGCACTTTGAATCTGACATGCTAACTAGATACTCTTCTCGTTCTCTCTGCCAATGGCCATTTGCTAGGAGAGCCCAGCCCGTTGCCAGATTTAGACCCATTAATGACAGCTGTCACATACAACGTCAACGGAGAGAGGGAGACCGGAGTCAAAGAGGGACACAAACATAGCGGACGAAAAAGAGAAAGAGAGTTGATGGACCGAGGCCATGGTCGACGGAACTGACTCCGGTCTGGCAAAGCAATTTCACTAGAAAACCGGGATATGTACAACTTAAAATCTCATCTGTCAACATCGTACTGATGCACGAGTGTTTTGAATATCATCCCTGTCCAGTGACTGCTACTTCTGCCCTTGACCTATTTAACCAGCCTACCAGATTTCTATAAATCCAATTTAATAGCTTGTCTCCAGTGATTTAAGCCAGGAAATTGTCATAATCTATTCCGATGGAAAACAAGTGGATAACTTAAAAAGCTAATTGCCTTTGGGCCTGGCGGTTTTCAGAGTCGGGCTTAAAGGAAGGTAGTGGTATGGGGAAGAAACAGTGCAGCGCAGAGAGGGACAGCGGGCATGAATGAACACTCTGTGGAGTGTAGGGTCAGTAATGACATGCAAATACAAGGTCCAGGCCACAAAATGAGAAGACAAATATCCTCCGTTTGCCTTGCCCCTACTTTAGCTGTCTGTCAATGCAAGTTTATCTTGTACCTTCAATGTATCACTGAAGGTGTCAGCAGGGGGGTAAAATGCCATTCATGATGTGTGTATGTTTTAAAAGAAAATGAAAGACGATTTAATTCAAATGTATTTATTTTCTTATTGGACCTAAGATATTTACCAGTAGTTCACCATCGCCATGGGATCTAATAAAGATATGGCTTGATTACTAACCACAGCAGGCCAATATATTATTTTTCACTTTTCTTTCCAGGAAATTATCGACTATAGCCCTATTCGCATGGGACTAATATTATCATATGACCTCTGTGTTTGGCAAAATATGGCAGGTAATTTGTGCTGAAATTTTTACCTCACAAATTACGGACATGGCAGATTCGCACAGGATTAAGATCACAGACGACCTCTGCAATTCTTTCAAATTACTAGAGGCCCCAAGGTAACACTAGTCCTGTGCAAATTGGGCTGATTTCTCTAGTTTAATCCTGCATTTTCCAACATGAGATTTCTGCAGTACACTAATAATTTGGACTGGCTTTTAATAGACATTTTCGCTGACAGATAGTGGGTTCTGCACACTTTATGGGGTTGGACGTTGAACGTGTTTGTGACCAACAGTCAGGAGGCCTCCAAAAGGCAGCAGGACTTATGACACCCCTGTCAACGCTGCCACCACAGTCACCATGAATACACACAGACGACTGTCCTATGCTCCCACTGGCTTCCGCTGTTCTGTGTTGAACATCAGTGTTGTTCAGTGCCCTGCTCTGCAACTCCCATAAAAACAGAGATATGGAACCCATTAAGACCATTGAGACTGTATTTTGGACTGTATTTTTTTTTCCATTGCACAGATGAAAACACAAAACTGATCAAGGCTCGACATTTTACGATTTCATATAATACAACGAGAGGGACTAGTTCCAGAAAACCTTGCCAAAGGTCTTTTTAATGCTATTTATTGGGGAACTGGAAAAGTGAGCCGAGGGGTGAATTAGTGGGCTGTGAGGGCAACCAAGTGGTCTCGCTGGTTTCGTAAAAGAAACAGGAAAAAAGACAGATGGTACAGGTAGGGCAGAATTAGAAACAGATAGTATGTGTCTACTGTATTGGAGTAGACATTTTCTGGAACTGGAACTGAATTATTAAGAAAAGTTCTGGCTAAAGAAAATAGCATTTAAAATTTTTTTAGTGGTGTGGCGGTGAGATCACTGACACATTGTGACTCATAAGACTGCAACTCTTCAGAAACTGTTTGATTATAATGAGATGAGACTCAAAAAATAATCCAAATTCAATACATGATTAGGTTTTATCTTAAAAGTTTGTTTTTTTTGAATGAAAGGTAGTCTTTCCCATGTCCTATCTTTTCATACAATTCTTGTGAATTTAGTCCATATACAGTGTTTGACAGAAAGAATGAGCAGTTCTATCAAAGTGTGGTTAGTACTGTTGAGTCCGAGCCAGGTTCTCACCATGCTAAAACACTGTTTTATCCTTTAATATGAGGGCTGTAAAATTTTTTCAGATTGAGACCAAGAGGAGACACTTAGTCTCTTGGCCTTTGGTCCAGAACCATGAAAGCATATTTCTCTATGTATCATGTGAGAAAGGGGACCCAAAACAGGTAGGCCTGTGGCCAAGTGTGGGCTCCCCAACCCATAGTTTCAGAAACAACATTTAATACAATCCTCCGCCTATACACTTTTAAAATAGAGCTGTCAGTCTGTTGAGGCACTTAGTGTTTAATATGATCGAATGTGGCCAAATTTGTGCAGACTATCCCTGGCTCTCTTTATGATGCGTGTGAACTGGTTAAATAATGGGGATTCTGCATGTGTTTCAGCTAAGATCCTTCTTTTAATCTTTAATGTGTTCTGTAAATTAGTATAGCTGGATTTATACTTGACATGTTTTAAGGGAGTTCTGGTTTTGGTTTATAGTTCTTTGTTGGAGCATCAGACGGATGTATCGTACATGATCAGAGCATATTGTGCTTTAATTGTATTCCCCACTTTAATTTACGGACATTGTTTTATTCATTGTGTCGGAGCGTGTTGATCGTTGTGGGGTTTTCAGTAGCGATGGCTTTACTAGATGAGTTACTGAAAAACAGATTACTGAGCCTTGTTTGAACTTGCTCATGTTGATTTCACTCTCAACAATCTCCACCGGCATCAGAAACTTGTAAGAGAAAAACACAAGCTGGCCAATCACAGTTCATGCGGTCTTCTCCATGTGGTATCTCTATAGCAACCATAGCCCTGATGAATAGCAACATTTTTGAGGAGCCGCATATTGGCTACAGCGTAGCTACTGTGGCTATGTGCACTACATGCGTGGACTCTGTAGCGATGCTGTAACCTGCTCATCAGTGCCAACAGCAGAATGATCACTGTGTTGTGTAGATAGCTCGCTATGTACCTCGGTAGTCACTCTAAAACAAAACTTTAAGCACAAATTCAAGAGGCTTTCCCAAAGTTAAGCACATCATCGCTTAACAGACAAAAAAAACCCCTCCGTATCCTATTCATTCAACTGTATTTTTGTAGCTGCACACTTTCCATGAATCATGAATTTATTCAACACTCTGTAATAACACATGTCCACTTACTGTATCTGGTCTGACACAACCTCTCTTAACCCTGACTGGTTTCCACACACATGCCTCTCCAAAAATAGCCCATAGAATTGTTACATTACATCCTGTGTTTTGCTCAATGGATATATGTTGGATGTAAAGATATTGCTTAAAGATATTTTTGTAACCTCTTTACCTCTAATATGGATCAATGTGCTTCATGCAAACAGTAAATTTTGCATAAATATTAAAATAAAAAGTACATTTTTATATATTATTTTAAAAAGCTCTGCCTAATGTATGGCAGAATACCAGATTTGTTCTATTACATTGTGCTATGCTGTGCCATGTTGTGTTGTACTGGGGTTCCCATAGGCAGGAGTGGCCTCCTGAAGCTCTGGTCTCATGTGAGCATGGTATTAAAGGTTCGTTCCCCAGCACTAGTCCTGCTCTCCTCTCATTAACAACCTATCTATCAAACAGCCCGCTGTCAGCCCGCGCTGCACCCTGTCATTTAGCTCACAGCGGAGCTACAGCACACTTACTCACACTCATTACTGTCTTCACCAAAGCTTGGAAAGTAAAAGTGCACTTTTGGACAGGAGTTGTGTTTTTTAATCACAGTTTGTGAATGCATTCAAGTGGAATTTGTGTTCGTGTGGTTTCTAAAACATACTTTCACTTCTACTACATACCCTTACAGTGATAACCTCAACGCTGGGGGGCAATTCTTAACCAAAAAGAGGAGGGGAGGGGGGTGGGGGACGGACTGTCTAAAAACAACTGCTTGTAAGACTAGTAAAAAGCACAACGTCTAATTCACGGAGAATGTGAACCATTTTGAAGTGGCTTGTAAATGTGGTCATGTGTGGTTTATGTGAGCGAGGCTGCTTTCCCCTGTAAAGGTTGGGGCTTCGTTTAAATTGAGCAGACTAAGGTGCTTCCCATGTGTTCACGCTCTGTGGATTTCAAATCCAGCTTATGACCGATATCACATTCCTTCTTCCCAATCTTTTAATTTTCATTGTATTTGATCTGATGACGCATAATAAAAACATACTCCTCTTCACTGACTAATGTCCTCCAATACCCTTTGCTCTGCACAGCATGTAGACGTCTGTGTCTGAGACAATGTGTGTGTGTGTGTGTGTGTGTGTGTGTGCAACTCCATGACTAAGCTGACAGTGAAATAAAACAGAATAGTGAGATGGTAAATTAATACTGGTCTTATTTTCTACAAGTTCTGGCCAATAAGCGAGTTAAAGAATGATGGGTCTGTATGGGAGACCTCAGTATGCTCTCTGACCGAGACAGGACTGGGAATATGGGAAATCACACACACACACACACACACACACAAGGTCAGGCCTATCTCTCTCTCTCTCTCTCTCTCTCTCTCTCTCCCCCACACAAACATACAGGGACACAATGCACCTGGTCTCTCTCTCAGCCCATGGTTGCAGTGACACACTGCAGGTCTCAGACTCTAGAGTCCAACAAAAACAGCAGTGAGTGTGTGTCTGTGTGTGTCTGAGCAGCGGTACACTGCGCTGTATAAGGCATGCACAGCAATGTCAATAAACTGTGAGACGATGTGAAACCAAACAGAGAGAGCTTAGATTAAATCTACAGTTTGGCGTGTCTACCAACCTCAGAGAAATGTCTCAGGACTGGGCTACTTCACAGTCTGAAGACTCAAAACACCCACTATTACGTTTTTAAAATCTAACACAATTCTGTAATCCAAGATCATTTGACGCCAGCACAGTAGGCACCCTGGAAGAGGAGACACACATTACAGGATGCAATCTGTTTATGAAGACACATGCTTCATGTATGTTTTGCTTCAGACGTGTCTCTCTCCGTCTCACCCCCAACACATAAATCAAGCGTTTTCCCCACTGCTTATTAGTCCAAACTAAATGTTTGTGAGTGAGAAATCCAAACTAGAGGAAAGTTAAACTTGACTTAATTTGACCCTTTAACCGGGGTTGGAAACTAATTTTAAAACCGGTGACAGACCCTGCTGAGATTTAATTACACGTAGTGACACAATTGACAAGACTTCTTCCAAATATCAAGCATATGTAATACAGATGGGACTTGCAGAAACTGCTGGGGGCCGAATATCTTAGCCAAGAAGCGACAGGGCCCTCACAAATTCACTGAAGTCTCAATTAAACCTGACATGAGATTGTCACAACTGTAAATAGTCACCCATCTCTAGGCTAACTCACTGCCAAACAGCTGTAGGGAAAAACACTGACGCTTTATCAAGTTTATTTTAAGACTGTGGACCATTTTTTATTACCATAGATGTTATATGGAATATTTGTCCATTGAATTGAAAGCTCATTCTCAAGATACTTTTATGAGTTTTTGTGACAGACTGCAACAAAATCCCCATTTATATAGAAAGCTGAAATCCGACCAACAAAAACATGCATCTTACACTTCATTGGGGGGAAAATTTGACATGGAGAACATGTTAAATATTGATTAGCATCCAATGCTTTGAACAAACTTCCCAAAAAGGTACAGGCATTTAGAAAAGACCGGAAAAAAAAAAAAAAGTAGGACAGTGGTTAAAGTCGCAACAAGCAGTCGATGCCAATACTTTTTAAACACAAAAGGAAAAATCATTATAAAACATTTAGCCGTGTTTGCAACACCCGCAAAAAGATTCTGTTACTGAAAAAATATTTTACTATTCGTTCTCACTGCAATCGTGGTTGTCATTTCACTGTCTGCGGGTCCCAACAAATGTTCAGCATGATGGAGAGAATAACTTCCTTTTAAAAACACAAATATAACGCCTCTTCAATTGAAAACAGCAATGGATTTGGAATACACTTGACCAGCTTGTGTTGAAAATATTTTTATGCCTTTTCATGCCGTAGCCAAGCCCCTGCCTTTTTTCTCTCCCTCCCGCCCTTCCTTCATGGTTTCAGTTAGCAAGAGATGCCTGCATTTGATTAGGGCTTCAATGTCAATAACGCCTGTTTTGAAAAACACCCTCAAAGAGACCTGGAACAAAGTCGAAGAAGAGGGCAAGTGGGTGAGAGGGAGACCGAACGAGAGAAACTGAAAGCAAGGAGAAACATAATAAGGTATTATAACGTGACGTTCATGTGCAGTCCACATGTTGCTGTGCTGTGTTTGTTTGCCCCTCAGCGTGATATGACAGGTCCACTTGAACCGCTAACAGCACCAATCTCCAACCACTAGAGCCATGGAAACAAGACGGGAAAAGGAGAGAATGAAGCAGAACAACAAAATCTGGGATATTTATCAGTGACAGATAAATGGGAGAGGGGGTAAATAAACAATTTCAGTTTATGAATGAGGTGCTAAAAAGCAGCAGGAGGAGGACATATTTCTCTGGCACATTTCGTAATACTGACTGTTGGGTCATGTAAATGTTTATCTGTATGTTAAATTAAGATAAAAAAAAATTTAACTCCTTCTCCTCACTTCCCACTGTGTGCTGTGGCATTAAAATGTAAAAACTTCTTACATTTTATTCATTTCATTTAAAATAACAGAAACTTCAGCTCAGCCAATCAGATGCAGAGAAGTCTGTCTGACCCGCCTCGTGCTATGCACGGACATTTGCGGCTAAAACACGTTTGACAAATTTTAAAAAGTCTCGTTTATTTCCATCAAAAACACACACACACACACAGGTGCACACACACACACAGAACGCAGAATAGTTTTGTGATGCTCAAACTATTTGACTTGTTTTGTTTGGTTTTGGGTTTTTTTCTGCATTGCTTTGCAGCGACGGGGCTAGCCAATCACGGCCCACCCTGAAAGAAAACAGCCTGTTGTTTTTGAAATTCTAGGGAAAAAAATCAGTGATGGTTGAACGCTTTGCAGCTGAAATGCATCGCGATCCAGAAGTCTAATGTGTGCGTGTAGGGTCATGCTACAATACTTGGCGCTCACTCTGCCCACACTAGATGAGTCAAGCGGTCTCTATGAATCAGCAGTTAGCTGATTGACAAACATGGAGAGGAAAAAAAAAAAAAAAAGTGTTTATATAGGATTTTATGTTTGAGTGTATGATATTGTATTTAGGTTTCACTTATTATGCATGTGTGAACAGACATACTGCATGTGTCTGTGTGTGTACACAAGGGGACATCACTTTCTTTATCAGACACTTGTGTAAATCAATGCCACGGCAGAAGTGAGTATGTATATAAAGAGAAAATCCTTTGCATTGGTCCCACAAGAGCGGCTAAGATAGACAGTGTGTGTTTATTAGGAGACTATGGGTGGTCCTTTTTTTGTTACATTCATTCTCAGAATAATAGCTTCTTTCTGAGCCTTTTGTCCCCGGAGGAAAATCACATGATATCACAGACATCGAGCTGTCACTAGTAAGTTTGTGTATTTTTTCTGTTAAGAAAAGAACATTTTAATATCAAAGATCACTGATGTTGCCTCGAGCGTACACATGTTATTTGTGACTTTAAAAATGAGCGTATCCCTCGCTGGGTCAGTATATATTATTCACTCAGGGTTGAGAAAACAACATACAGTAAATACACTACAGGAAATATTTTAACCTCTCCTTTGGGTTCAGCACACACCATGACAGGCGTTCACCCTCCAACTAAACATCTGCAAACATACAGCGCTCCTAAACAAACCCGCAACCTCCAAATACACCCGTGGCTAGCTTTGATTTTTTTTTTTTTTTTTTCTTTCAATCCACCACTGACGGGAAAAAAAAAAAAGCTGTCTAAGGAACCAAACAGCAGCCATGGTGCCTGTCCACATCTCTGCACCACGATTAATCAGAGTCAAGGATGATGCAAACCAATAGGGCATTGGATTTAATGCCGAGGCGTGCTGCATTGTGGGTATTCCAGAGGGTAATCCACCATGCTGGTAACAAGGCACAGCATGTTTCGTACACTTTGAATCAAAGAAATGCATGCTACATTAACAACATTGCTCACAAAAAGGAAACAGACACAGGACAATTCAACTCCTAAAAAAAAGCAATAATAATGCAAAAGCAACAGAATAAAAGAACTTTTTGAGGCTGCTTTTAAAAGAAGAGTTTGAGCACATTGCAAGTCCTTGAGAAGTTTAAATTTAGCAACTAATAGTAGTAGAAAAACTAAAGTCAGCTTCACACGACTTGGAACTGACCCTTAAATAGCAATAAGTCCAGCAGCAAATGAACCAAAAGATGTTTTATGATATTTTTGCTCCTTAAAGTCCACAATATTATCAACACCAAGTGCGTTCCAGTTATTTCCTTCACGGTTGATCATTTACTCATTCATAAATAATGAATAACTTATAAACTATAATCCAATAATGTGTAAAAGATGGAAGGAATAGCTGATGAAAGAAAGTTGGATAAACAAGGAAAAAAGAAAAAAAAAGTCAGAATCAAGAGAAACCTGTTCGTCACTGTGAGAAAATAAATAGATTTATCCGACCCCGATTAGAGAAAGCATATACTGTGGCAATATTTAAATAAAAGTATGTTTTACAAAAAGTATGGAAAGAAGCAGAATATATGCAAACTCATTCAAATGTGCTGAATCTGACTGAGCAGACACCGAGCAACGGCTCCATTTCACAGCAGCGAGCATGAAATATGGCAGGGAGGTTTCTCGGCCTTTTAATACAAATACACATAAGCACACACACACACACACACACGCAGTGGCGGTAGGGGTAGGGGTGTTACACCGCATGTCTCCCTCAATAACATACCAAATGCATCAAGGTGCCCCTGCATCCAGTGCTGAAGGCTGCCACCGCTGGAAGCACGGAGGCTTTGATAAACAGCGCTGCGGCAAACGAAGGCTTTGTGGATTAAAGCGCATACAGTGTGGCATTCATATCATGTATTGACCCACCATCGTCATTTTATAATCCCATTACTGTCACATGCTGTCAAAAGATGAGCAAATGAAGAGCATGGGAACTTTTATGAGCTAAGATCTTATTTTATCTTGGAAAAAAAAAAAAGTTTGATGTTCTAAAACATACATTTGACAGAAGATTGTTCTCATCGACGTTTCTATATTTCTATTTAGAAACACAAAAGTTAGGATCTTACCAAGACTAAAGCTTAACTACCTTGCGTAACATTTAAAAAACAGCAGAACAAAGGGACAGTGATGCAATAGAAATGTGGAACACATGAATGTAATATAATTAAATCCATATCAAAGATTAAGCAGGACAATTATCTGCCAATTCAGACTGTCTACTCGCCAACTATTACATAATCTTAACTGATTTACTAATGACCACACTATACATAAATGCAAGAACGCACTTTTTTATTTGGAAGCACATACCGCACCACACAGCAGCAGGAAAAAGGGTGCACTCCGAAATGAGCTATGCAGGAAAAAACTATCTCACTGTTTACACAAGCCGCAAATCAATTAAAAGTTATTGCTTTCATATAATTAAAAACAAATGAGATTACTAAAAGTCACTTCATTTCCTGGAATGTGTCTGAGCTTGGCCGGGTCAGTACAGCTGACCCAGATAGCGGTGGGATTCAAACTGCGGCGGGACGGGGGGAAGACGAGGAGAAGAGAGACATACATAACTAGTAAACTAATTCATCACACTTTAAGTGACGGCGTACATGTTGCCCCGCTGAGCCGCCAGACAGTCCCATTTTTCCCCGCAGGTAAAAATGTGAACATGTGTCTTTGCTTTCTGAAAAAAAAAAAGGAGAACAGAGATGAAGCGGAGCTGAAATTTATAGACAGAATACAGGAAAAGTAATGCTGAGAAAGATTTGGGGGGTGGGGGGATGGATGTGTGTGTGTGTGTTGGCAGAGGAGGAGACAGAAGGAGAAAGAGAAGCCTGTGAAAGTGGAATGTTCCCTGTTGGTTTTAATAACTAATCTCACAAGACTGAAGCCTTTATATGACAAGCCAAGCTCTTCGAAACTCGGTGGATGGCAGAAAGATGAGAGATGGTGATAAGGATACTGTACACTACCTCAGTGGTTCTTCAAATGATACGGTTTCCTTCAGAACCCAAGTCTCACTTCGGATTTCATGAGAGATGTGAACCGAGGTGTTGTTGATGAATGAAAACTTGAAACTAACAACATGATTCATAGCGGTTATACTGTATCTTTAAAATATAAAACTGAAATTGGTTTACTCAACTCTGACCTTATAATAATGATACTTTTTTTACAGTCCCATACATACAAAGCCTGAGTTTCAGTACTTATACTAACATGCTAAAATGCTACTGTTTTGATGCTTTATTTTTAGCAATATGAACATAATTTTTCCATAAAACCCTTCGGTTAAGTTACCCAAATGTGAAGTTTTTATCAACACAAGCAGCTGTACGAGAACTTAACCCAAATAAAATAAACTAAAATGTGTCTAAAAAGGGAAAAGTGAAGAGGATTACAAATCTGACCAACGTTAGGAACTTTTCAACACTCTTCTATCATGGTTGGAACCAATAATATTGAGGTTCGGTACTTAGAAGTACCTTTTAGTTGTAAGTAAATACATGCAAGCGGCTTTCATTGGGCCTGTAGATTCATCAATAAATCAGGTTTATTATTTAGGGACATTTACCACCAAAAGAGTCTATCTGATGGGTTGAAATCTTCCCTCTGAAACGCCCCACTAGTAGGATCATGACCTGCAGAGAAAACACTGTGCAGTTACTGATCCGCCCTGCTGATAAGTCACTACTGTCTTTTTAAGCTAATTAAATAACCTAGACACCCTAAGGAGTCCCATACAGGGTGCACTGCTCCTGAAGACATTTATTATAATCCTCTTTTATTACACGTTGTATTGACATTGACAGGTTACAGTTGCTCCTCTGTTCTCTCTTTAACAGGGAAATAGTTAGGCGACTGTGTACAGGGTGAAGTCCTACAACAATCATGTCAGCAGATGTGGGATTTTTAGCTGTGTTTACTGTAGGCTGCAAGGAGAGTAAACAAAGGTTTGCTCTAACATTTCCTACTGTCACCCTTATCACACCACAGCTCTGATCACTAGTCCATCATGACACACACACACACAGACACACACAGGATGTCTGTCTCCTGGGAGCCAATCAGCCTGCTATCCATCAACAGTCTTCTATTCACACAGACCCAACTGCTGTGAACCAACACGTAAAAACACGCAAGAGAGGGATTCCTGTGTCCGAGCGCAAACGCACATCACTGTGGACTAAAGAAACACACACACACACTCTCTCTCTCTCTCACACACACACACACACACATACACACACACACTGAGGCGTCTGACCTGTCCGCCTGTCAGCACACCAAAAGGCTCCTTTGTCCTTTGATAACCCTTGTCCAGCCTCCTCTACAGGAGGCTGTCTCCGTAACAAGTCTTGCCCATGGCAGGAGCTCCGAGTCGGGGGCAGAGAGCAGAACAATGCCCTCTCTCCTGGAGGAGGACCACTGACACAGGGAACCTCTAATGAAATCCGTGTCTCACCAGCCTTTCCCAACCTCTAACAACTCCCTTCCTCCTCCTCCTCCTCCTCCACCTCCTTTTCACCTCTCCGCTGATATTACGTTTCCTTCTTCTTCTTCGAGGAATTCATTGATTTCTTCTTTCCTGTGTCTCCATAGAGATGCGGCCTGAGCGCAAACAAACCAGACGGCGAAGCGTTGCAGACGACCAACTGCACTATCTTTTCAAATCCTGGCAATAATGACCGCTACACTCTTATTTTCCTGCCAGGTAATAGAGAACAAGACTTGAGACAAGCTTTTGGCCTAAAGTGAGGAGATGGCTTTAAATCATCTGGCCTTCTGGATTTGAGTAAGATTCATTTCCAGAGCCAGAAAGCAGAGAAGGAAATTGTAAGAAAGGCAGAAATAAAACAAGACAGGCAGATAAAAGAAGGAAGAAAAGCAGAGGCAGCAGGGAAAAGGAAATGCTGACCTCTGTTTTGTGTGAGATGGGTTGCGAGGAGTGAGAAGTGGCAGTCACTATAACAATCATTCAGCTGTCCATGAATCACATTTCTCTCCTTTCTCTTCTCGGTTTATCCTTTCGAACTTCTCAACTGGCAGACAAAAGTATGAGATATGATTAAAAAATAAATAAATTCAAGTAAATTCAGTAAAAATGATGCCAAAAGCATGCTGAAAGAAACATGACATGATGTCTTGTTGTTAAAATGTTTAAAGGATGACCAACATTGGCCAAAAACAACTTTCCCTGTCTCAACATTATTTTATAGTTTTCCTCTTTCAAAGACTAAAATTCTTGTTAAAAGCAAACGTCGCCAAAACTTTCACCCAAATTGAATTTCTTCATGTTCTCCTCTTTAAGGAATCTATCAGATTTTTCTTTCAGCCATTTTCAAACGCGCCTTCTATCCCAAAAACCGTCAGTGACACGGGCCTTTCGTGTTTAATGTCTCTGTCAACACTTTAAAAGAGTCGGCGGTGTTGTGAAAAATGAGCCAGAGCATATAGTGGAGGGAGGTGATTTCCCCTGAGCCGCTTGTAATTGCTTCAAGCTTGGACCAGACAGGACAAAACCAGGAGGCCTGGCGCAGGAAGCTGGACAGGAAATGGTTTGGATTCAGCCAGTGAGGCAACACGCTGGCTTCTCCTAGAAGTGGAATGGCTAGATGTATCATGACATTGCCATCTTTCATGGTAAGTGTGAGAAAAAGGCGCATCGAGTTTTGATATTTGATATTCATTTTAGCGCAAGGCATAAAAACAGACAGATCTATGAGACGCAAATGTCAGCAAGAGACACTGCTTCTTCTTAAGATACCTTCTATTTAAGAAATCACCTTCTCAACATGTTCGCTTCACTCAAAAATGTGTTTTCTACTCATTTTAAGTCTATGTAAGTCCTTGTTCCCTTAGCTCCCAGTGGTCTGGTTCCTATCTGGGGGGTCAATCTGATGCCGCAGCCCTCTCCAGCATTCATACAGAGGCTTTGAAGATCTGCTTTAAATCAAAAAGCTCAGACTCTCTCTGTCTCTCTTCTCATACTCGTGATTGAAAACATAAATGCTCACGCACACTGATAAACACAGCACAATAACTGTCTACACAACAGATTTATAAAAGTTTTACATGCCCATGTGTAAGACGTACAAACATTCAAAGATTTCCCAGCGAGGAAGAAAAAGAAGCCGCTTCTGTCCGGGACAAATATTCAAGATACAGATGGCTCTAAGACATGGAAATGATTTAAGATTCTCTGCATAATCTACTAAATACCGCAGAGAACTCGTATTTATTTTACTTTCTGAAAAATTCTGATCTAATCTAAAATCACCCATCCATTTAGAAACAAAACAGGCCGAGGTACGTGTTTGTTTCAATATAAATGGCCCTTGAGGGTGAAAACGGCATTACTCACTCCCCTCAGGACTAAAAAGACAAGTGAGCATTGGGCCATGCAGACTGAGAAAAGCTGATCTAAAGGACTTCACCTCTCAAATAGTCCAGCTGTCTCATTAACTCCAAATGCCTCGATAACTGAACAGAGACCAGTTGGACCACCAGCGAAAAAGAGAACACCCTAAAGCCATAGAGAGAAAGCAGGTGAAAGTTAGAGGGAAACTAGTGAATGGGAAGAGGATTTTTCTCAAGCAACCCTTTCCATTTCTGCCCAAACCCTGGGACCTTCCTTTGCCATCCTTTCGTCTCCTCCCTCTCTCCCTCGCTTTCCACATTTTCTCCTTTCTTCCAGCTAGGATTAGCTCAGCAGGACACCAGCATTCCTTCTCTACTGGTAGTCTTTGTCTTGACATTCCCACTCCTCCCAGTGTCCTCTGCAGCCCTGCGTCCAACCCTGAAAGCCAACTGTTCCATAAACTGGCAACAGGTTTTTTTCTTTTCTTTCCCCACCCCCCCCCCCCCCAAAATGTAACCAATTTCATCTAAAGTTTTCAAAAATTAAAGTACATATTGATTCCATATGAACTTTAAAAACACTGGTGGGTTACTGATCAAAGTGGTTGGTGGATCTTTACTGCCAAATATACTCAACTCTTCTAACATTTAGACAGGGTCATGTCTACAGAGGCTGCAGAGCTGCTCAATGCGGGCCTCGAGGTCGGGGGTGCCCTCGCGCTGACTTTGATCTGGAGTCAGTTTTGCACTCCCGACTACCTGTTGTGAGGTTTTTGTACGGGGGTAAGATAACTGATACATGATCAGAATAAAAGGGGGGAGCTAGACTTAGGGTGGGGCACACGCGCATATTGTTGCAGTTGTGCAAACCCTGTAGCTTTAATTCTTGATACTGATGTTTAACTTGGAAGCTACGTTGAGGCGACAGCTGCAAGGATTAGTCAATTATCTATTAGATGTCAACTATTAAATTAATCTAATCTGACTGTTTTGATAATTGATTAATCGTTTCCAGATTCTCAGATGTGAATATTTTCTGGTTTCTTTCATCTTCTATGACAGTAAACTGAATATCTTTGTGTTGTGGACTGCTGGTTGGGACAAAACAAGACATCTGAGGATATCATCTTGGGCTTTGGGAAAACTGTGATCGACATGGTTCACCATTTTCTGACATTTTACAGACCAAACAACTAAATCAATTCATTGAGAAAGTAATCAACAGATAAAATAATCGTCAGTTGTAATCCTAGTTCAGACTACAAGTTCCTTCTTTTGCCAAGTTTCAACTCACTATAGGCCTTTGAAAACCATCAGCCACAGGTAGTATTTCAGTGTTAATGTCAAAAAGGGTGACACGAAATCAGTTCAGGTCAGTTAAACCTATTTTTAGGGTTCTTTGTACAAAGGCAAGTAAGTAAAATGAAATAATATGGGAGTAGTAGTCAAGTCTGATTGTCAAATGTTTTCTTTTTTCCCCTTGGCAAGGGACCGATTTAGCCAAACTGTAATGTTTAAGGTCATTGTAAGTCATAGAAAGAGTTAAGAAAACTGTTACTGTTTATTAGGTACATCTGGTTTTCACATGCATAGTATAGTGATGTATTGATGATGATATCTGTATGATCTAGCTACTGTAATCACTTTGAAATGTTACTGTTATTGTAATTTTAAGCGGCTACACACTCTTCCGATCTAGAAAATAAAGATTTCTGTATGCTGGAATACTTTAAGGAGTCACATATTCTCAATAATAGCCCATAGGTTTCTTCCACAGCATGCTATACTGCAGTAAGGGGGTATCATGCTACAGGTACATACTAAGAGTTAGAGAGATGGAGACTAGCAAGGATTTACAGCCGCAAGGGGGAACAGGAGACCACAGGTATAAGAACCATCTGCTCCAAAGGAAGAGGCTGTATTATAACAATGTGACAGCTGTCAGCAATGATATACCAGCCATAGGATAGAGTTAGGTTCTGCATGCAAACACACATGCTCACACACACAAAACTAAAAAGCACATGTTGTGCTGGAAAGCAGGAAGATGGTAGTTTTCAGTTTTATTTCATAAT
Organism: Thunnus thynnus; assembly: GCF_963924715.1. NCBI lineage: Eukaryota > Metazoa > Chordata > Actinopteri > Scombriformes > Scombridae > Thunnus > Thunnus thynnus. The sequence goes on along the minus strand of NC_089524.1, from coordinate 10,161,013 downwards.
CGAGGCTGAAATCTGTGTATTCACGCTACTTGACTTCAGCACATAAAACTGTCATAGAGAAGACAACAGGGAGAGAGCGAGAGAGATATGATAAAAAAAAAAAAGTAAGATACACACATACTGTAGCAAAATGGGAATGTTAGAAAATGGTGAAGAAAACAGGCAACCTGATAACGTGCAGACATGAGGAGGAGACAGATGATTGATGGAGTATCTCATACAAATGAGTGTACTGGCCTTGGGCCTTGACCTATCACTGCTTAATCCTTTCACCTGGCTTTAACAACTGCACAGACACACACAAACACACACACTATAGAGGATACACAAACATCTATTCTGCAGTCCGTCCTGAATAAATGTGCACATGTCTCTTGCAGTTGGCTCCTTGCGTTGTCTGTTTAATACTAGAGTGGATAATAGTTTTATTAGCACCACTGATTCTTCCACAGGGGCTTTACCTCTTAATCTCCACGGTGATGTGGCTTCACTGCAGTATGAACACGCATTGCTCTCGTGTGCGTCTGTGTGTTAATTACACAGACAGAATTGTTCATGCAATTGGTCCAGGTCCCAAAAGGTCCCGTGTGTGTGCGCACTGCTCCCAACCCGCCAGCTTAGTTTACACAAGAAGGTCATTTTAATCAGGCGAATACCAGGCCGCCTAATCTTCGGGTCTTTGCCTGAGCATAAACAGAGGATATCCCCGGGCTCAGCCAGGATCACATACCTGGAGTCATGGAAAAGTCATTTCTGAGAGCTGACCGGAGCAATCACATAACCTCCTGCCCTCCCGCTCCCTTTCTCTCTCTCCATCTCTATCACGATCAAATGCACACTCTCGCTCTTATGTGTCCGTCTTTCAATCCGTTAAACATGACTTCCCCTCTCTGTCTCACTCTCCCCTTTTATGCAACATTATTATAGTAATGGTGGATACGCGAGACCAGAGTGTCAAATTTACACCAGTGTACAGAAATAAAACGCATTCACTCAGGGCTCAAGAGTGAATTCCACACACTTGGGAGGGAACGTCAGACCAAAAATGGCCCCATTTTTCATCACAACCTCTTATCAAGTTCATGTCAACAAACATGTCCTAATGCATGTCGGAAGGTGAAGGGTCACTGGTGGCCCCTACATCTCCATTTGCCATTTTTTCTTCTCTCTTCCCCGATCATCCCATATCTCTTTCTTAACATACCTCAGACGAAACAAAGGCTGAGAGATACAGACAGAATTAAATATTACAGTAATTTTAGCAAATTCTTCAATATCGATAAAGAAAATCATCAGTATTGAAGATATTAAGATCAAAGGCATTTGCTGTTCACTTAGCTAGAACATTCAGAAACGTTCAGAGAATAAACTGTTACTCAATCTTTCAGACCAGGAAGAGACAAATCTAAGCAAAATAACAATCCTGCAATCACTACAATCTTGAGTCTATCACAACCCATGATATGGATATTATTTGAGTATGTTGCTCACTCAGCTAAGCTGGGTGAAAAAATTTAAGTCACCCTGACATCTTGGCAAACACAGAGCCCTAATACAGCCTGAGCAGGTCTAGAGGGAATGTACTTCTTTGTCTTGGGCCTGGACATTGATGAATATCCCAGCTCTTTATTCAGTTTGATATATCTCCGGGATAAAGACATCTCTTTGGCTCGCTTAGCCAGAAACACCACACAATGAATAGTTTCTAGCATAGAGGGTGGAAAGTATTGTGAGGGAAGCGAACACACCTACCACCTCACATTAATCCTGCAACAAACTTTAACAACAAAGTACAATTAAGTATATATATATAACAAGACTATGACTGAATTATTAATGCATACATAGATTTGTAACAAACTCTCCCTCCCCCTCCATTCCCTTTTGTAATTACTGCTGTCTGGCATGTTGCCTCTCTTCCTGTCAGTGATAACATATCAGCAAGGTCTGACTCTTTATCAGAAATGGACACCAGTTAAGGTAGTGGGGCAGCCATGAAGTGGCGACCTTGTTATCGCTGTGTGACTTGAATTTGAATAGATAGACATATTGTCCTGAGTGTGTGAGTGTATGTGTGTGTGTGTGTGTGTGTGTGAGAGAGAGAGAGAGAGAGAGAGAGAGAGAGAGAGAGAGAGAGAGAGAGAGAGAAAGAGCCAATATACACTGCATCAGGAAGCTTTACTTCTCTGATACAAAAAAGAAAGTGTGAAATAAGATTATGTACAACAGTAGAGATGTGTAGGTTGATAAGAATTCATTATGAAGACAAAGGCCACCTATCCATAGTTTCCTTTCTGGGAGAAATGTTTAAGAACAGGAAGTAAACAACAATCAATATCAGATTGGTTGATTCTGACATTTAACTGCTTATTGGAACTGACTTTTAAGAAAAAAAATCAAAGCTACACAACAACCGAGATAAAACCTCCATCAGAAACACCTCACACATAGAGTAATACACAAACAATAATACAGTATGTGCTGGTAGTAGGCTGTGCTTGTTGACTAGAGGGAAACTCTGCATTGTTTAAGTCTTTAATCAGTACCAGTGTAGTGACTTATTGCGGTTGTTACTATTCTGGGTCTGGCCCTCATCCATTTGTGTCTATCACTGCTGCTCTCTTCTGGAGGGGTCTGGAGCCTCCGACAACCCTGGCTGCTTAAGTGCTTCACTCTGTGTTTGTGTGTGTGTGTGTGTGTGTGTGTGTGTGTGAGTGAGTGTGTTGGTGTAACACACTGAAAAAAAACTAATGCCAACCTTCAGAGAAGTATATGGAAAGAAAAAGCAGGTGGAGAGTGAGAGGTTGTAGGAGAGGGGATGAGACGAGATGAGACTGAAAAACAGACAAGAGGAACTCTCAAATTTATTCATCTTGGTAAAGAAGCTCTCAGTGAAAACATACCAGAAGTGGGTTGTGGGTGAGGGTTGCTGTTGGATGCTTGATGGCTTAAGTGTGACAGAGAGTGTGTGTGCAGACATGCATGTGTGTGATGATAAGTGGTGATTCAGACATTCAGACAAAAGAACAACAGCCATGTGTCTTTCTTCCAGATGTTTGACCGAAAGTGACTGCTGTCTGAAGTTGCTGAAAGACACAACAAGAACCAGAGAACCAGTCACTGTAGGACTAGAACCAACTGTGTTCATGGACTAAAACATCACCTTTTCTCTCTGCACAGACACAGACACACACACACTCTATATATTTTGGCAGACCAGAAGATACGCACTTGTCAGTCATAACAACTTCCAAGCATTCCATGTTACATTAAATGTGCACACACATCAATCACACAATAGAGGCTTTGTGAGTCAAAGGCAAAGGGGTCAAATGAAAGCTATGGTGTCGGCTATTAAGAATCACTCATGAATCATCTGTCCAAAGACATTTTACCATAACAATACTACAATTCCTACATTGGGCCGTCACTCAGTAATGTCTATACACTCAAACATTCTCATTTCAAGCTAAGATGGATTTTGGTAAGACTTAACTTGCAATTATTCATTTAGAGAGCCTTTGGGACCATATGTAATATGTCACACTGTGATTACAGTATATGGAAACACAATAAATGATGCATACGTTTTGTGTATTTTTAAAAAATGTAATTAAATGAAACAAAAATGATTCCCAGAGGTTTCCAATCAGCAAATCAGCAATGCATGAGTTAACCAAACCTTTTAGTGCCCACTTAGGTCAATCAGTGTAATTTTTAAAATGGCAAAAAAGGAGCAACAGCACACATCATACTACAACATATCCTCAAAATCCAATCAGTGGGGTTGAAGATATTGTGTGTGACAAATGGAGTGAGGCTGCTTTAGAAAACCAAAAAAGGGCGTCTTTATCAAGAATCACAGCATGGACGCCGTATTTTAACCTACAAAAATGTGATAGTTACGTGCCAAAAAAAGAAAGCCATTGGAAGGGATGCTAACTACATTACATTTGAAAGGGCAAAATGTATAATCGCAGACTGGCTTTAATTTCATTTAACAAAATTACCAAATGACATCAATCATGCGCTCCCTGTTTTTCCAGCAATCAAAACTGGATTTGTGTACTATTCCGCTCTAGTCTTGAGTCGGGAGTTTAATAACCTCTGGAACACGATGAGAGAACACAATTTCTACGTCAATCGTAACTAAATTAATTTGCCAGCTGGGTCAGGCAGAGTGGAGCAGTGGGAAAACTGTCCATCTACTTAAAGCAACAGGAGTTTTATACGATTTCAAACCACAAAGCCAGGTGGTCCTGCAGCAATGGGGAAAGCACACAGAGGAGACTGTGGAAAGAAATCTGGGATGAAAGGAAAAGGGTGCAATTTGGTAGGTTAGATTAGATCGGATGGATAAGATGGATGGATAAAGGCTAACAAAAGAAGGTAACAGAGAAAGAGGGAAATGACTAACAAGTGTCTGTTCTTGGGCTGGTTTGCTGTACTCTCAGCGGACCAGTGCTGGAGGAGGGAACTCAAGTAAAGGAAAGGTGGGGGGTTGTAAGGTTTGTCATGGAACACCTGCCTCCACTTAACCCCTCTCCCTCTCTTTCTGCTTGAGCTGCCTCTTTCAGCCATCTCCTCTCTGTCTACCCCGCCACCCCTCCTACCCCATCATTCATGCACCGAGTATCCTACAGGCTCACGGGCCCTGGGCTCCCTCTATTCCCAAACATGGGAGGGCCCCATAGCCAGAGCTGGGGCCTCACTAGGCCAGCCACCCAGTCAGCCATTGACCATAGCTCCAGTAAGTGGTATTATTAATAATAACGCTGATTCAAAATGACTCCTTGTAATGAGAAAGAATTTCTATTACTACCAATCCTACTGAGGATCAACATCCAACTCTGAGGCTTTTATAGCTTCTAGCAGCTTTGAACATATTGTTTTGGTTTACACGTCTGGATTGTTGTCTCCCAATGGCTCTCTCATGGGGCACAATTTGAGACAGGTGTGTACGAAACCTGCACTGCACAAAATGGCAGAGAGCCCAGGTGCTTTTTTCTTAGAACTTGGTGGGGCAAAAATTGGATTTCAGTGGGAAAGTCAGAAATGGTTAGGTGCAGTTTTAAAGAAGGAAACAATGGCAACATGTGCATTCATCACAATACCCTCATTACACTTTCAAAACTGTCATATTCTCATGCAATTTTAACATATATATATAAAAATATGTTAATAAACTTCAAATTAAGCAAAACAGCTAACCAGACAGCCATAGTTATACTCTTTTAGATCATATGAACATAAATGACTCATTGAATGTGCACTACCAGGCATAAACACGATTGTACACATGCATTTACATTCATAGATGATGCACGCGCTCTCCAACACTTATCTCAAACTTGAATCATTTTAAAAGTGATCACAGAACGTGTGTGTATTTTCTCACTTACACACAACACAACAAACTTAGCACTCCATCCAACTGGTGGTTATACCAATTAAAGGCCTGTGTTAGGTCAAGAGGTATTCATTTGACATTAAAGAGGACATGGGGTCCATCTATTCAGACCCACCACAGGCATCGACTCCCCCCTCTCTCCTCCTTTCACCCCGTTTTCCATGCCTCATAAAAGATTTGCCCCCTCGCCCCCCACTTGCTCTCCCCTCTCTCTTGTTTGCTCGTTCTCCCTCCGTCATTCACTCATTCTTTTCCTCTCACTCATTCTCCTTCTCCTCTTCAACTAACCCCCTCTTGTTGACCCCGCTTACTTTATCTACTGGTGCGCCGTATGACTTACAGTGACTGACAGCAAATCATCACAAGCAGATGTTACAAAACCATATTTAAATGATTACCAATAACCATCTCTCCCTCTCTTATTCCCTCTCTTGTCTGGCCCCTGCCCCTTTTCCATTTGCCCCCTTTTTACCCTTTGCTGGCCTCTCCTTTTTTCTTTCCATTCATGGATGGTGACTAAAAATAGAGCTGGAAACATCACCATTAGCCCATATTTGCAGAGCCAGTCTGACAATCCTATCCCACTGTTTCTGTTCTTATTTCAGCTAGCGGATGTGCTGTACATAAGCCTCTGTGGGACACATATCCATATACACAAACCCATGGGCTGGAGGGGTCACTAGCTCTCACTGTCTGCTATACAGTAGCTCTCCCAAAGGTGTTTTATTAAACACAGCGTTAAAAAAAAATAGACACTAACATACAGACAGCTTCTCCACTTTCAATGTGTAAATGCATCATTGCCCGACTGGCGGTCCAGCTGCTTTCAATGTTCTGTGAATGTCTTGACTTCTTCCCCTAGAAACACCAAATTCACAAACACTCAGACAAAAAAGCAGCCATGTAGACAAGAATAAGTGGGGGCCTGGGACCTGTAAATAACTGACATAACTGCTCAAAGCACAGATGCCGAATCAAGACAAATCAGAACTGTTTTACCCTACAAACACAGTGTATCGGTCACTCTAACAGCAGTTAAATGTGGTCACCTGACAGCTCTTTAGAGAAACGAGATAATGCAGACATTTCAGACAACAATTATGACCACTAGTGTTTGTAAGTGTAATCGGTTTCCTTTTTTAAAACGACACAATACCTGCCTGTGTCTCTTGGCCTTTTGACTCCTGACAAATCCTTAATAGTTCACCTTACTGTAAAGCTTTATTATTCTAAGCCAAACTGAGGTAACAACTTAATCGAATTCCACAGTATTTACCAAAACAAGTGAAACTTAGGTCAAAGCTATGTTTAAACATGGATATGTTTATAGAGAGTAGATCAAAAATAAATGATGGAAAATGTCAATGGAGGCGCTGAGCAACAGAAATGAGAGACAAATGTATGAAAGCAAGACAGAAGTTAAGAATAACATACAGGGCTTTAAGACGTTTGTCCTGTAACTAGTTGATTAACACCTGGTCTCAGGATATCCACTCCAGAGTCACTGCTTCTGCTCAACTCTGGTTTATGGAGGCTAGTCAAGGGGCAGGTCTGGCTGAAAGCTTGGTGGTCCAGTGACACTGCTGGGACTAGGCAGAGTCAGATTTTGAGGAAGTGTACTGATTTGCATGGGCTACTTTATAGATCCCAGTAGGGACATTTTCTTTTCATTTTCCCCACTCTTCAGGGACATTACAGCGCGGGGTCAGCTAATGTAGAGCTCTCCAAGGGTCGGTAGGCATTCTCTGTATTGTTAAGAAACATTTGAAGGGTGTGGGTGTTCACCAACACACGCTCTTGAACGTAGGCCCTATGGTTAAAAAGGGGCTTTCCTATTCACTGCAGTACACCACCGTGATGACTTATGATGATCTATGCTACTTGTAGATGATTCACTTTAAACTCCTAACAGGCAGTGCAACAGGGAGAAAATTTAATTTAGAGCAGTGGACTGCGGCAGATTTATGACCTTTGAGTAAGAGAGGGGGGGAATAACATCAGAACAATGCTGGGCGGAGGGTCAAGCTTTTGTGCACAAGCAGCATCTAGGAAGTTGCATTATCGTACAACCATATCATTGTTGACACAGCAGAAGGTAAACTCAGTCGTGACATTTCAATTTCAATTGTCTGCACAAGGATTTTAGTCATAAGAATGATCCATGTGCTCAATGAATGAGTTTACATGTACAGTACGTATTCAAGAGTAGAGTTTAGCACTTAAGACCTTCATTATATCAGTTTCCAGGATACCATCATCATATCACATAAACGTAATTAGGGTTTAATAATAACATCACAGTTACTGTTTGGCATATTGGCGTCAAAAACCTGAATACTTGAGCTTTACAACAATACTTTAAGTAGGATATCAGTGTACATGTAAATACACTCGGCAGGATTACAGTGTAGTCTAAATCTTGTTTAGCTCTCCTTGTAACAGTAGCTGTGTGTCTGCTGTAGCACCATTTCCTTGTTTATGCAGTACCCAACTGGTGTGAATCCTGGAAATCCTGAAATGACGGGTTAAGAGCGAGAGGCGGTAAGCCTACTAAATCTCAGTTGTGAGCCTCGCTTTGATAGACGTGGTGTCTAAAATTACTCCCCGGCTAAGATAGCTTTCTTCCTGTCTGGGCAAGAGAAGGACAAGATGAGAAATTAAATGACACTAAAAAAATGTAGTGCCAAACAGGCAATCCTGTGAAAGGAGGAAGTCAAGCCAATGAAAAGAGTAGGAATTCAATAATATGACATGAAAGTAAGAAAAGAGAAAGGGATGTCTTTGGCCGCTGGTGAAAACTTTTTTAGCGAGTCGACAGAGAGGCTGAAGAGTGCAGATAGCAGCTGACGGAGCCTCCCGTTTCTGGATGCCAGCGCTAAATGTTACGGTCCAGGCTGAAGACAGAAAATTGATAACGTATCACGGCTGAATACCGGAAGAGAGACTTTTCTAAATTCTCCCCTCAGAATAAAGTGCGCAGACATACTTGATTTACACAGTTTGGACGTATGTAACTAAGATAGAGATGTTAAATTCAACATGAGATAAGAGTTAGAACAACTTGTAACCCTCTCTCTCTCTCTCTCTCTCTCTTTCTGCCGCTCCCTCTCCAACATACAAGCTAACCCCATCGAAGACTTATCACATTGGTCAAGGTCGTTGTTAATCTACAATGTAAAAGTTGCATAGATTTATATATAGCAGTTGGTGTTTGATCTATAGCTAGCAATGATTCTGCTTTGTTTACTTTGCATTTCAAGTCTTTCATCTTGTTGATTTTTCCCTCCCTTTTCTTCCCCTCCTCTTTTTTTTTTCCCCTTGTGTTGTGCGCTCCTGTGTTTCTAGTTGTGCCGTATAATTTATGATTTGCTGATAGAGCGGGCAGGCAGAGGTCTTGGAGGGTCGCTTGAGACAAAAGCTGCTTTTCAGCTCTCAGACCTGATATCTCCCAGCTCAGCTCCCTTCAGATAGCCGAAATATGCCGGCTAGGGGTTTGAGGTGAGGTGTGGGAGGGGTGGATGTTGCTTCTGGCCTGCTCTTCCCACAGCGGCCGAGGTGAAAATGACTTTACCATATGAAGAGGCTGTGGTTGATCCCGCTATGCATGTAAGCCTGCCAAACTGTCCTTGTCTTGTCTTAATCTGACTTCTGAGGTTACGCTGGGACAGAAGTACAGAATATTTTACTACAGAGTATATTTTTCTACAATTCATGTTTCGCGCCAAGTCACGTGGGCCGTTTTCCTGCTTGTGCATCCTTTGTTGTTCTTAAAAAACTAATGGCATATTCTAAAGAGTGTCTAAACTCTGAGGTCTAGAGTCTAAAGGTGTTGTAAAAGAGTGAGGGGAAAAATGCAAACACAGCATGCAGTTTAGAGACCATTTCTGCGAAGATGTGCGTATATATCGACATGTTTTGTTGAGAACAATGCGAGCGAGGGAGAGATGTGGGCAACACAAAAGAGTGTGTCAGATAAAACGAGGGAACTTTGGCGGCTTGACACCAGGTGAGTTTTCCTGAAGACAGCTGGGAGTATTTTTCCCCTCATTTAGCAGTTCATGAAAAAAAAAAACCACAGGCTGCCAGATGTGACAGAGGGCACGAACACTGCTCGTTCACTGTAAACATACGCACACAAAACAACAAAAAAAAAAAACTCACACTCAGAGGGAACTCAATCTAACCCGATGCGAATATGTGTGTGGCACCGATTTACTGTACTCCAGCATAAGTCGGAGGCAGATCTCTATCAGGGGGAATGTCCGTCTCATTAAAATGAATGTCAGATGAAGTAAACGGAGGGTGAAGACATCAAAGAGGCCTGCGGAGAGCTGAATAAATCTGGATTTAAACTTGCTACAAACCCATTTACGTCAGACGTTCACCTATGAACCATAACAAGAATTCCAAAAATCATCTCTTAGAAGCTGGAGAGGTTAAAAAACACATTTCTGTTGCATTTGTGTTGCAGTATGGTTCTTATTTAGTATTTTGATGTGTGATGTATTTTAGGATTTTATTGCTAGCGGTTATGGGCAGTATGACATCAAACCATGTTGCTGCATACAGCTCTTTCAAATGTGTTAACTAGAATGGCTTATCAAGAAGAAAAAACACATTAGACCTACAAATATGTAGGTAAAGTTCCTAAAATACCTAAAAACCTCAATGGTTGAGATAATGACGCATGTGGAGTTCAGCATTAAAGAAAAAGTGAAGGCCACACCGTGTACCTATGGCTCACCGCTGACCTACATTCCCCTTTGTTATTCCACACATATCGGCACTGTGTAAAACCACTGGCTGCTAATTGCTTTCACATTACAGAGCAGCCGGGTGATCTTGGTGGCGTTCCAAGACCACCAACACTGGGACATGGGGCGTGCACATTTGCAAACGCATACCACCAATCAGACTCTGACTGCATTAATGTGTAAGCACAGGCCGAGGGTAAACACGCCGCCCGTTATCTGCTACGTAACCAGCAGTAAAAGACTTATGTACTATTGTCTGGGACCCTCTGAATTCCTGTTTTTCTTTAAGTTTTATTACTTTTGAGTCAAGGAAACCCATGTATAACCGACTTCAAAAAAAATACATAGCGTCACATTTCTGGAGGCACTTTGTGTAAATGAGTGATGTAACTCATTTAGCAATAGTGTTTGACCTCCTAAACACATTTACAGGCTTACAGTACGCTCATTAGCAATGGGTTATTTGCGCCAATTAAACAAGAGGGGCAGCAGGTAATTGTTCCTTCCTTAAATAACCTCACAGATCTACAGTTAAAACTGAGGCAGTGTCTAAAAATATAATGCGACTGTTTTCATACCCTTTATCTCAAATGCTTATCTCATAGCAATGCACCTAGAATATCTTCATTTAGAGCAAGTTTCAGACAACTCACAATCAAAACACAGAAACCAAAGAGCCGATTTCTCCACGAAATTATCAAGAGGCTGTTTTTGGAAGTGACCATATGAGACACTGGTTTGTCAACTTATATTAATATTTTTCTCTTGAATCAGCCTTATTTTGCAGCAGTGCTAAAACAAACACTCTGAACCACAAAGCCTACCAATATCTCCAAATATTAATCCATAAATTCACAGCAACATTTTTCATTTTCATCTTTTCCACTCCTAACAAGCATTTCCATTTTTTTAATTAGAAAAAGTTTACCACAACAAACAAAACTGGCCATAAAAGTTGCATTAGGATGCTAGATGGTTCCTTTTTCAGTCACAAAGGCTGATAACACAGCAAGTCAATGGAAGAGTATGAATTGTTATAGCAGCTATTTTCAGCTACTGTAAAGCAGCTCAATACTTGGAAATGTGTTAAAGTCGGAGAGAAACAAATGTTGGAGGTACACATCAACACACAAACAAATAGCCAGACAAAGGACTCCCGCTGAGGACCATCATGAGTAGAGGTTAAGATAGCCAGCTGGCCAAATCAGGTTTAAATTAAAGAGTTAATGGACTAACAAAGCCTGGGGTGCAAAGGAAGGGCAGTCAGGGACAACAGGTCACTGCTGTCAGGTCCTGGACACACAGGCAGTTAAAGAAGTAACAATAACTGTGAGCCAGAGAGGAACATGCTCCAGGATATACCTGGAATAGCTGGAATATAAGCACTAAATTTTCATAACAAACCCTCCGCTTTGGACAGAGTTTCCAGGGATGATGGAGATGCAGACGTAAAAAGTGAGGGAGTAAAAGTGAAAAAGCTTAGATAAACTCTCCGTGTGCCAAACTCTACCACAAGACCCTGCAGTGAGCTGACAGTGGTTCAAACTAGGGAGGGATGTCAGTTTTTGGTTTATTTTGCTTTCGACAGACGCCCATTAACCAGTAACTAACCGGTTTACCTGTAAGAAAAGTTGTGATGTCCAGCAGCCTATGGTCAGAGCTAGCTTGTCTGCCCTGGTTAGCTTGATTTTCAGCTCATCCTACTTCACCTCAAATTCTTAAGAAAGACATTTTTACTCTGGTTACACAAAGCGTGTCCAGATTTTTCTCTGTATTCAAAATGTGTTCCTTCTGCTCCAGCACTGCCAGGTTGTGAGGCAGCTGCGACAGCTACTGACGGTAATGTTACCAACATGGGGCAATTTTTAATTCGCAAACATGTCACACATCCGGCTGAGTCACCATCAGTTGGATATGAGAGTAGACAGTCGCTGACCCTCTCCCGGTCTACCCTGCGCCTAAAAAAAGCTACCAATGCTGTCATAGCGCATGTTATTTTAAACTGTAGTATGCAGTACATTACATGCCATGAGATGGTGAACTGTGACTATGTTATGTAACACTGTTTATACTTTTGAAAATAAAATCTGCATTGAATGGGTAAAAACACTCAAACGGTTTTAATGTGTAACTCGGATTATAACTCAGTGTGAGTATTTTTACCCATTAAATGTTCTTGCATTATAAGTTCAGCTGCTTTAATGAGAGACACTGAATAATGGTCTGTCATGCAACACAGAACTAAAGTATTTCCCATCATTTGAAAAAAAATCGCCCTGGAAATGATCCAAAATGCCCTGAAACATTTTTCATGAGGGCAAAAAAAAAGCCGTGGTAAAGAAAAAATGTCCTACCCCGAACGGGACCCTTCGTCTGTATTATATACAGCATAGACAGAGACAGGCCTCTGCCTTGTTGCAAAACATCATTACACAATGCATGCAAAAGTATAAACAGTTGTGAAAAGCTCAATAAATACTATTTAAGTGCAGCGGGACTGTGGCTAAATGTCTCGACAGATGCTGAAGCTGAGCCATCTCTCCTTTGCTCCAATCATACTTCTAACAACATGACAGGTTTTATGTTCCTTTAAAGATTTCTGTGGGACAGTGAAATGTTGGCAAACTGTTTTCTTCTGCAGTTAAAAAATAATGTTGCCCTGCATGTATTCCTCAACATTTTTCCAGATTTAATCCTCAAAATGTCACTATTTTGCAAGCCGGAGTGTTGACATGACATGAGGTTTACTTTCATATTTTAAGAGCGGGCGTATTTTTCACAGCGCACATCATATTTTAGGATGAAGGGCTTAATACTGTGTGTAATCAAAGGCTCTTAAATCCGTGTTTCGGTTGCTACGACGGCTGGATGAAAAAGTAAGAGAGACGGAGGGCTGAGAGGTAATGAGCTCTTGTGGGCAAAGCTTAGCACTGCTAAGGCAGCCACGCAGAGGTTAAGCAAACAGGCAGTGGGATCACGCGGGCCTAAGCCTCTTATACAGGCCCCTCTGAGGAGAAGATCATTGACTTCTGATAGAGGGATGAAGGTCAGGAGTTGTCAAAGATAGAGGGGGCCACCGGTCCTCGACGAGTAAGAGCCCCCATTTCTTCACTGTCGCTCGGTGGCTGTTTATTTCTCTCTAGGTTTCTGTCGTGCGTTCTTTGAGTGAGTCGAATGTTTCAGATTTTTGATTGATATCGCCGGCTGAGAGTTAATTTAAGCCTGCTGTCGGTCAAACGCCTCTATGAAAATATTTTTTCGTCTCAGTATCGTTCTTAGCCCTCTCAGCTTTCTCTTAGCTGAGCCAGGCCCATCTCGATCCTCAGTCACATCCTCAGACTATCAATCTTTTCATCCCCTTTTTAAAAAACTAGTACCGCACTTTTTTTTTTTTTTTTTACTCAATGAACCTCTTCCTCTTTCCCTCCCCTGGTCCCCCTTCTCCTGCTGGGAGTCGCAGGGCAATGCAGTTTCATTTCCTGCCCTGTTGAAATCAATGCTTTCTGAGAGAGAGGGAGGGGCGCGGGGAGAGAGTCGGGGGGAAAGACAGAGACAGATATATAGGGAGACAGGAAAACAAGAGTGAGGTGTGAGACGACTGTTGGCATGCAGGACACAACCGCACCAGTAAGTTAACTTAAACTCAGGTTCCAAGTCAGTGTCAGCTTTGATAAACATCTACCGGGAAATTAAATAACTGTTCAAAGTGGAAATATGAAAAACAGGGGGGGCTGCTTTAACTCAATTTTCCCCTCAACACTCCCCATCGTTTTTTTTTTTTTTGTTGTTTTTTTTCTGCCTCAGAGAGAGAGAGATCCAGCAAAGGGTAAGAGTGGCATTCAGCATCCCACAGGGATAAATGTATGAATTCCTGGTCGGGAGCGTCCCAGTTGACGAGATTCCTTTCCGCTTGCTCCAAGTTAAAAACAGAGTTTCCCTACATGAGTTAAACTCTCTTACTGATTGAGAAGGAGACAGAAGTGGGGAAGATAGCATAAATTTTGTCACAATAACACAAAGACAGATTCCTGCCCTATGACTATTCCATACCCTTCCATTACCATTCCTGCAGATTTCACCACAAAAAAACCCACATGCGCCTAGACATCAAAGACAGGAATCCCTCAAAGATTCTACGAGCCTCTGGTTAACGCATCTGGACGGTCAGCGGTGCAAAACGACCGACTGTGTCCGTGCATCCTGCTATTCTTCTCACTCACTTGTTTCCTTCTCAAACCTGCCCCCGCAATCTGGATAATTAGGCTACAAGCACGGAAGTCAATAACTCTAATAACACCTTTAAAAGAAGCTGCTGTATGGTGAGGCCATCAAGCCAAAATGGTTTTAAGAGGCTACCAATGACTGTGTGGGTATGGTAACAGCTTTCCCTCAAGACTGTGAGGAAAGCTTTGAGGGTTTGCCAAAACTCTTGAGTGTTGAGCACGCCATAATCTGCAGACTTTCATATTCCCGACCACAGTTTCTGGAACAAGAACCAAGAAGTGGGTGATCTTTATAATCTTAAAACTTGAATTTTGAGAAATGCAACTCTGACTGAGAGACTGACTTGATCATTCAAACACTTTTCCAGTTCCCTATCACCAAGTCTGATTGATGAGACGATACTTGACCACTACTGATGCCACACAGGGGCAAGGCTTTCCTGGTTGGCACTGAATTGTACAGATGGCTCGCCAGTAGTGGTTTGCTAGATGGGCACTTAACGAACGGTACTTCAGAATTACAGCCAGTGGGACCTTTAACTCCAGATTCCTTGGTCAATGTGGTCAACACAGGATTAGAATTTCCATTTAAGTCAAATTTCATATGGCCTTTTGTGACTTTTTTCTATCTGTGCTAAGTCACTGTTTTATTTATGGTGTTTTCAGCAATCATGCTAGCAAATTAGAGCAACATTGCTTCTACTCTGGCTAGTTAAAGGTAGTACTTGTCTTCCTAATGTGAAAGTTTCAGATCCCCTGGACAACAAGACCGAGCCACCAGTTCAGGTCAGCCCCTCTTGAGTCTTTTGTGTGTGAATGAAGTGGCTGGGTAAACATTGGCTGCTGGTTAATAGGAGGTTTGCTTAGAGAACAATGTCCCAAAGCCTTTGGTTAAACAATAATGCTAAGGCTATGTCCACACTTACATGGATACATTTGAAAAACATTGTCCACACCAAGCGAACTACATCTAAAAATGCGTAATTTTCCTTCCATTTTGGCTTTCTGTGCACGCAAAGTTACTGAAGTTGTACAAATGGTGCTTTTCATCAAAGGCATTCCCACATGTAGCATGGATGAGTGGATGGGAAAAACAACAACTCTTCCAAAATTATGGCCCATGACGGCTTAGCAAATAGTACTTTGATCAATGGTTGTAGTGCAGAAGTGTATAATTTACAGTTCAATTTCAAGTTAATTACAACGAAGCCACACACGCCCTGATTTAATGCAACTAAATAACATTACAGTACCACCTAACAAAGGCTTATCAAGCACACATGTCAGTAAAAAACACTGATACCGGAGTGCCCCAGTCGCCGAATGGTTACTGGGCATGACACATAACTGAAAGGTCCCTGGTTTGACTCCAAGCAGGGACCCTTGTTGCATGTCACACCCATCACTCTCCCCTTGTTTGCTGTCTACCACTTCACTGTAATAGTGAATAATAATACAAAGCAGTAATAGTAAAACAACACAATTTGAAACACACAACATAAGCCGGCCAAATTTCTTCCAAACTTTCAATGGAGCAGAAAAAAACATATTACACAACATTCAGTCAGTACTCACAATAAACAAACTCCTCTGATGTGAGGAAGACAAAGAAAGCTTGATGTTTTTCATGTGAAATGAACAATAGGTTCAAGATTCGTAGTGAGCAGATTTCACAACATTCAAGAGCTGCATCACAAAAAAAAAATCAAACTGCCTTTTAGATGAGACAGCATAATCTATATATATTTTTTCGAAAAAAAAAAAAGAAAAGATTTTGATGGGGTGATAATCTACAAGAGTCTTGAATGACCACAGCACAGTTTGTGGCCTCAAATAATGCTCAAGAAACGTCTTGACTTAGAGTCTCCTGCTGAAAACAATGGAATTAAACAACGGCTTAGACATTCACAATCTTGTTGTTATTACTTTAACAAGTCGGCTTGTTCACCTGGCAGCTTAAAAGTAAAACCCATTTAGAGGAACTAATCTTCAAAAGACAGAATTCCTCAACTTCAAGCTACAACAGGATTACGGTTTCTATAGCTACTGATTGCAATTACAAATAAATAAAAAGATCAGACACTCTTCTGTCTGTATGTTACACCAACATAACAACTTCCAGAGTTACTAAACCATAAAGATGAACCACAAATCAGACCTGAGCCCTGACAAGCAAATCACACAATATACATGTCTATATATATATATATATATATATGTATATAGACATATATACACACACACACACAACCCAGACATACATGTGTGCTTGTTGAAAGCATGACTAAAGAAAAAGAAACAGAAAAAAAATGCATGTTGGAGTTGCCAAGAATCACTTTAGAGAAAAAAAACACATGTGATAATATTCTATTAATAAAAGAATGATAAGTTAATACAAATGTCTCAGTGGAGCTGATGGTCCAGTGCTTTTGCAGCATAACATCAGGACCTGCTGGGCAAGAGAACAGACGCGGAGCCGCAGAAGCATATTAAGACTGATATTGAGAACGCCAAAACTGGACAAAATATTCTTCCCATAATCATGAATCATGAATTCATAACTTAAAGTACTAAGTATTTCTACATCAGCTGAAATCATTAAAGATGCCTGTTACTCAAATTAAATACTGAAAAAGCATTACCAACAGCCTGTATAAGCATTTATCATTGTGTCTCCATTGTGTCCCTGAAGAGAGTAGGAGCTGTTGTGGAGCCCCCCTCCCTCCTCCCCCCCTGCCCCCCCCTCCCCACCCAACCCTGCTCTCAGTTATTGTTGAGTAAACACACACATACAGCGTAGCCAAGAGCTGCATGTCAGTCAGCCAGACAAGAAGAGCCAAGTGGAAGAGCCACTCCACGGCCAAAGTGAACTGTACAGACAGAGGAGAGGGGGGGGGGACTCTGTGTATCTGTGTGTGTGTGTGTGTGTGTGTGTGTGTGTGTGTGTGTGTGAGAGAGTGAAATAGAATGGGAATGTCATACTGCCAAGAAAGTGGGAAAGGCAGCAAAAGGGGAAAAGAAAAACAGGGAGAGAGTGCCAGCGTTTGTCTTGTGCCAACCAGATAAGAGGAGTGCCAAGGAGTTCTGGTGTCATGCTGATGGTGATGAGGTTACGGAGGGGTTGACTCTCCTCTGATCTTCTAGCGGGCAAAAAGTATGTCTGTGTGCACTACTGAAAACATACTGTGAGGGACAAATATTTACTCTTTGTTTAAAAAAATAAAATAGATCATTTGTATCAAATATCAACTCATACTTGATATTTAGAAAGCATGGATTCAGACACAATATTATGTTCATTCACTTCAAATTCACTTAAATTATACAGATCGTTTTGTTCAGTGTAATTTAACTTCCTCTGACTAACTTGTTAAGCCATGTATTTAAGAAATGTTGTGAAAAGGATGAGCAAACATAAAAAATTATAAATGAAGAAAAGACATCTGGACAGAGATTTAACAGCAGCACATCCACAAGGAATAAAGCTGATGAGATGGAAGAATTCCTCCATTGACTGATAAGTATATTTTTTTGAAAATAAGTACTAATATTTTTGGCCGAGAGGTCCATAAAGTTTGGGGTATTTAATACTATGGAGGGAGTGTGGTGTTGTACAAAGACCTAATTGTGGGTGGAGGGAGATCTGCCCGTCTGCTTGCAGTGGGGGTTTCTGAAGTCCTTAATGCAATGCAAACAGGGTTTAAAAAGATTTACTCTGACACATATACGGGAATTTAAAAAGCCATGTTTCATCCTACCCCCTATTAAATGAAATGTAGCATGATCTCCACATATTAAGCTGGTGCAAAGCTAGCCGTGGAGGACGCTAGCAAAGCAGTAATTTGATAAAACTGCAATGAAGAGTGGTCTCAATGAAATTTAGAGCCCTTTAAGCCACTGCTATTCCCTGCAGTCCTCAACATTAAACCGTGCCAAGTCCATATGGGAAATTGATATGCAGTATGTGTGGCTTATTCCATTAGACTCATTAAAGTGTCACTTTGTCATCAGCACACTCTCGCACTTACAGCTTGCCTTACAACTGCAGCAAAGGACTCATTGTATTGTGTGTATAAAGTACAGCAGAGAACATTTTTTATGTGGCAGGCGTAATTTGTCTTCCAGACAGCAGTCGAAAGACATCAACATAGAAAGTATTGAATGGAGGGTGTAGAAAGCAATTTAATTTGTAGCTGGGCGTATATTGATGGAAAAGGGAAAATATCATTTTTGTCTATTATTGTACGAAACAGTTTAAACAAAAAATATTGCTATCTTACTACAGATTTTTCCTTGACTGGGTCCAGACGTTCCCTCTGTTAAAATCATTGGAGTGCCACACTGTCATCTACACACTGGCTTTTCAAACTGCAGCTCTAAAACCTGAACCAATGTTTTTTGTTCCTCTTCTTAATCCAGCGCCACATTTCCCTGAACCCTGTAGAGGTTTTTCTCTCTCCAGCAGACTGACTGACCTCCTGTGCAGACAGTAAATTGCAGGAAAAAGGTTTTCACGCTTGGCTACAGTTTGTAGTGGTAGAAACTTTATCAAACGTCTCCAGCAAGGATCTGAGTGAACTGTGTTTAGCCTTTGATTAAACGCTGCCTCTCCAAGGCACTCTGACCGCTAGAAAACAAACGTGCTCCACAGAGTCCAATTTGAGGAAATAAGGGCATTTTTCTGCCAATATTACAGAAATGCGGGAAATTTACACTTCTTACCATTCATAGAAAGGCTTTTGCCTGACTTGGCAGAGAGTAGATCTACAAAGAAGGAAAACCTAACTCTGGCTCTCCTTCCGAAATTCCTCTGTCAACCAAGCATTGACGACATCAGGACATTCCAGCCAGCAACTCAGTGGAAAACAACTGTACTAATCACACATCATAAGGAAACTTCATATCTTGTGAATTCCATAGTAATCAATACGGCTTGTCCGGCTTGGGAAACAACAACCACAATAAGAAAGCAGGAAGAACCGAGAAAAACACTAAACATAAGTTATTTGATACATTTTTGAGAAGACAAAAAAAAATGTTCAGCATAGTTTCTGTAACAGTTAAAGCAAATCGCCCGCTGGCTGTACATCAGTTAAACAATTAGCACACAATATTCTCCAAACAGTTCACCCTATGGCAACACTGAACCACACTGAGCTTTGGCAAACACATGTGCTTAATAACGAGTGGGAAGTAGGTAATTGCCAGTGCACGACGTGGTTTACACACCGATGTTTTAAATCAGTGACATAAAACAGAGTCCGAGTGTATGATTTATGGGTATGTGCTGATTAATTCATGTCTATGACTTTCTTTCCCATTTCACACACTCAAAATGGAGTCGAACTGTCTCAAAAGAAAAATCAACCCCCTCCCTCTAGAAAAAGACCATACATCTGTTTCACACATACAGTTCCTGCCACATTCTTCTGTGTCTGCCAAAAGCTTTTAGGGATGCACACCACTTGATGCCTGAGTTAGTGTAGCGTGCACTGTGCAGAGTGGGAGTTGAGTTTTAAACACAGTAGTCATCTATCTGAGAGAGATGTACCATTCAGACCCAGACGGAGCCCAACATTTCCCAGAGCATCTGGATAAAATGTTATAAACTGAATAGAGTCACACTTTTAAGGACGGATTAGCGCGGTATCACAATCGTAAAAAGCACTGAGCATATAAGAAAAATCACTGAAGGGAGTGGCTGACTTGCACAAATTTAACAAGAATGAAAGTGCTAACATTTAGTCTAACATCCTGAGTACAGCTCTAAGAAAAGGCCAGCAGACATGCAACAGTACAGATAGACATCTCAGTAGCAGGGAGAGCAGGACAAGCTCTTACACACTCAGCCAGTAGTAGCGAGGATTTTTTCCAGAGGTGAAGTGCATTTAGTGTCAACAGTGTGTCCTGTTGAAAACTGTACAGAGGCAGTTCCACCCAACATGATTTATAGCCTTCCTGAGTGTTATTAAAAGGCTAAATGCAACTGTAAACAGATTTTACATAGACTCTCTGCTCTGCAGAGGACCTTTTATGCTCAGAGGTGGATTACCCACGTTCAGAAACATTTACACAGTTTATATAGTTGGAAAACATTGCCGTCAATTTATTTTTATGAGCATGTCACAGATTATTACTTTCGGGCTCAATGGCACAGTCTGATAGATGGGATGACAGTGACCGTTTTGAAATGATGCTGCACCTATCTTGTTTAAACAAAAGGTGCATTTACTGGTCCCGATTCAGCAGCATGATGCAAAACCTGGGCTCAATTTCACGTTAACTGCTTAAGAATAAACCCAGTTGGCATAATTAGATTCCTGCTGGGGAAAAAAAAAACTAGGCCATGTCAACCTCCAATTGGATTGTTTTAGTTTTTCAATTGTGTGCGTATGCATGGAAAAGACCTCCAAAGGAGGACAGTTGTGAATCTGAAGTGAAGCAGTGCTAATGAGAATAAAATCTCACGATCTGTTCGACATGATTCCATCCTTGTTTAGATTAGCACCTGTGAGGGTGATAGTGATGCCAGTGTTGTTTTTGGCAGGAGTAGGGAGGACTCAGAGTGCTGACAAAAGTGCATGTAAACAGAAGTTATAAAATAATCAGATGATCATAACATGTATAAACCCATTATCCAATTTCCTGCCTCGACCTGATCTCTCACATTAATTGGAAAGTTGTGAGCATCTAAAGATAAGATGAAGAAAAAATGTTACATTGCTTTTAAGGATCGTATCTGTTCTGTCACCAGCAGTCGGTTTCAGTTGAACATTATGTTGCTATTGCAACCCCTGCTGACACGGGTCTATTGCAGTCGCTGCTTAACTGACACTGGTACATCCTGCCTATTATCAGATCTGTTATCAGGCAAATATTGACAGACATCTTTATCTACTCCCCAAAAGTCCTTGTTGGAATATTATCTCTTTTTACTACACCTGTTTCGTGATTGTTGATTTGTAACTTAGTAGAACTTAGTTTTAGACCATCTCACTGTTAACCAAGCTAACCATTTTACCAGTTATCTGAAGCTTATGTTTTGCTAATGGAATTTTCTAAGACCCTGATCAGACAGAGCACTTCATAGCAGCCTTTTTGTAATTGTTTGCTGGCTGCTTTTGCGTTGCTGAGCACTTCCACTTTTTGCAGGAACGCCCTGAACACGTCAACTTGAAAAAACTTCAACTCAGAGGGGAAAAGCGCCCAATGTCATTTGCATTTTTTCCCCTTTGTCCAATTGGATGAATTGAGAAGCCGGCCTTCTGTGGTGGTGATGACAACGAATGGAGATAACCAGACCGGTCTGGGACAAACTAGTGGTGTCTGTTGCTGGATACCTGGAGCTATATAACTTTACGAATTGTAATGACCATGATCTAAACAGAAAACAGCAGGCCTGGAGTGAGTTTACTTCACAGCAAAAAAACAGTTAGGCTTAGGACAGGTGATTTGGTGGTTGCCTAGCAACAATAAAAAAAAAAAAAATGCAGCAAACTGTTCTTTTTTCTCCAATTGTAGGCTTCAACAAAAAAGGCGCTGCGGTGTGCCTCATGTTTTGCAACCTGCAAAAAGAGCTCTGTCTGATCGGGGTCTAAGTAGACTGTTTTATTGATCTTAAGTTACTGGAGATACTTTCTTTCTTCCTGGCATGAACAATGCAACTAATTTGACAGCTAGTCTATACTTTTCTGAATCCGGTTTCCTTTTAACTGTACTTATTCATGTTTACAATAATTTTGGTTTGACCGCTGCTGATGGTATCTTTCTCTGATTTGTGATTACCATCATTGAAATTGTTGTCCATTAATACTTTCACGGTTTCAAAATTGTCTCCAGGAAAAACTTCAAAGGTAATCCGCTGTCTTCGACCTTTATTGGAAGTGTTTAGTTCCCTGAAGAGCTGGCAGAAGAGCATGCGGTCTGGACTGCATTTTGTGAGCCAATCAATCCTAGTTTTATGTATCGTAAGAAGCCAAGGGCGCCGTCAAATAAAATACAAATTACTTCAAATGCGTGCTACATAAATCATTCATGCATGCATGTTTTTATTGTTCAACCTTTGTCAAGCCTACAATATCAATAAAATACCAAATAATTTGAACAGGTGGTTGCTGTGGTGACCAGCGGGAGTCTTGATTGTTCCTGGAAATATTAGCTTTTGGAGTAATAACAGTCCAGTGACCTCTGATTGGAACTTGCTTGATCAGTAAGCCAGACAACAGCAAATAAAGACAGACAACCTCCCCTTTCAGTTTCTTCTTTGTCATGTTTGCTCAGATGCTTCCACAATACAGCCACATAGCAGCCACTGTCCACTGACCACAGGGTACTGTGCTCTTCTCTTCACATTAGATTACAGTTGAACCACACGGTTGTTTCTCCCTGACTGTTCCCATTACAGTGGGCCAGGAGAGACAAGACTCTCAGTGTTATCACCTGCAAACATATCCTGGAACTGCTTCATTGGCAGTGAATTGGAGATCAATTTCGTGGATGCAAAGGAACAATAAAGCATCTTAATGTAATTTTCGTGTCCACAACTTGACTCTGAAGTCAGTATCAAAATCTTCATTCAGAGCAGCTGCACAGCATCTCTGAAATTCTCAGAAATTGAAGCATTTAAATAGTTTTCTTGTTTCCAGCAGTCGGTGGGAGTGCAAACAGAATAAGTTTTGCTTCATGAATAACAGCACTAGCATTTGAAATTCAATTTCCAGAGTAGATTTTGCCTCTAAACTGTGCAACTGACATGGAAAAGAATGCGGTCATTTCCACTTGTCTATTTCCAGATATGAAGTAGCTGCAGAGGCTGAGGCCTCGTTCTCTTCCACTCCATATCCTATCACGAAAATTTCATTAGAAGAAGTTATAGCTAACTCATCCATTTAAATAATTTGGATTAACTTTTCTCCCTGCCTCAGAGCAAGAAAGAGAGGCCCGATAGATAAAGAGAAGAAAGAGATGGCAAGAGAAGAGCCACAGCAGAGAGCTTTACGCTCAACACAGCATATACGGTACATCTCCATTGTAAATAATGTATAAAAGCATTTAAGGAGGACAGAGATAATCCAAACAAACCCGGAAAACCCTTCCGGAGATAATTCATCACTACACATTTGGGAGGGGAGGACTGTTTTATACTTACGATACACTCAGAAGCCAGAGAACAAAAAATTAAAATGCTTTCCCCATGAGGCTTCATAAACAATTCAAACTTAATTTAAACTGAATTCAATCATACTTATATTAGTCAACCAAAGAGCAGTTATACATGACATCAGACCACCCTTTCTTTACTATATGGATACCACACTCAGCCATGTAAAAGGCCACGGTAATACTGATCCTAAAAAAAAAGAAGAAGAAAAGAAAAAACAATCTATAACTCCTTACTTTTAAATACACAGATAAATAAAATGAAGCTTAATTTTAGAGTTACAAGGCAATCGAGTTTCCTAGATGTCACAGGCTGATCTATTTTCCCCAAATGTTTTCCATCCTCATCTTATTTCCTAAAAACAGGTAGTATTTGCCTTGTAAATGAGACTTTATGTATTCCTTATCTTTACATTGACCCAAATTATTGAGGGGGAGGTTAGAGGGCACAATAGCTATCCAGCTGACTAGTTAAGAGCCCCCCATTGTCTGTCAATGGAGTCAAGTCTTTCCCCGTGCAGAGGCTTCAGAATGACAATAGGACGATAATCTAAAAACCAACCATCATTTACATGAGAGGGGAGGCTGAGTGATGGCGCACAGCCCTGCTTTGTATGTATGGAACAACAGTTTGAACTACATGTATGAGATGATATCAAAAACAAACAGAGCGGTGTTAAAAAATTTTAAAAAAAACATGTTACCCCATTGCAACATGGTGAAGGATGACTTAAACTGTCTTTAAACTGAGATAAAGTCACTATAGAGCCATTGGTGAGCGTTCAAAACAAACAGCAGAAGTAACTGTAACGACTTCTCGTCAAGGCTGACACATCGTTGAATTCACGCGCGTGTGGATGAACCACAGAGACAGTAAAGCCAGCAGAGAAGCAGAGGAGGAAAAAGACGGGCAATGATTTCCAAAGGGAGGAAGAAGACTTGAGACTCACCAGACGCGCTCAGGTACAGGACGCTGTGGAGAAGCAGGGCGATCCAGAGAGCGCAGGCTGGACATCTCCAGAGACGCTGGCTCGCTGCTGCCCGAGTTGGATACATTCCTCCGGCTCTGTGTTCAACCTTCGCCCGCTTTTAACATCCACTACACTCAAAATTTAATTTCGAGCCCTTCCAAAAAGTGAACGACTCAAAATACAGTGCGTTGGTAACTTGTGCGCTATACTCCGCCGCTCTTTCCAAGCGCACCAAAACACTCTGGGTAAATATATGAGGGTCTGGAAGAGAAGTTGTCTCCGTCTCTACTGGTTTCTGTCTCTTTCCTCCTCGCTGGAGCGCAGTTCACTTTGCCCCTCTCTGTCTGTCTCCCGCACTGAGCGCAATCCTTCCTACAAACTTCACTGACTATTGCGCCCACATGAGCCACATGGCTCTGATTAGCCATGTGTCGCCACCTTGTGTTTATTACGGGAACGGTCAGAGAGCAGGACACGGCCTTCCAGGGGCCGTACCCACAAACATTCAGAGAATACTCTCACAGAGCTTCTAACTTGGCCTAAAAAAATTATAGCAAGGAGTCCCAGCTTAGGAGTGATTTCGGAAAATTCTCAGAGCAACTGTGAGCGAGGAAGAGACAGAAACTTTACACTAGTGAGGAGGTGTGGTAGACCCCGTCGCTGGGTATGACACTTTAAAAAAAAGAGGGTGTGATCGGTTGCTCAAAAAAAAAAAAAAAAAAAAAAAAGAAAAAAGAAAGAAAGAAAGAAAGAAAGAAAAATGCCTTCTAGATTAATAATGGACAGTGAAATTGATCGGCCTAATCATAGAATTAAGTCTCTATTAAGACAGGGCGTAATTATTAATACTATTTTATGTATTGTATTGAATATATGGTAAGTCATACTTTAAAAATAGCCTACAAAATGTTTGAAAACTACTTACGCAGTAGCCTTCTCCCATGCTGATATTTTCTTACGTTTATTTACCATGCTGGTCATTTCGGTACTCAATCTATTTGATACTAACAGGAGGAAATGGCTCAGCTTTCATCCATTTCTGTGATTGCTGGCCAGTCTGTATAAGTAGCAGCGTTGGTTGGCATGTAAATATTTTTTTATTTCCAGCTGCCAGCAAATTCCAAATTTTTTCCAGTTGCCAGATATCTTAAGTGATGTGATTACTTTCATTTCTTTATAGCATTGGGTGGGAGATGTGAGTGTATCTCTAATGAGATCGACCACAAACATCCCTGCACGATCCAATGTGTAGCGTTTCATTAACTCACTGTTATTCAGCATTTGGAGAATATTTCTCCTACCTCTTTTGTCTCTCCACCATCTTTCTCCTCTGCTTATGAAACTCTCGAGCCTCTTAAAAGTCTTCCTCCCTACTTCCCTGCGAGCTCTCTTAAAGATGCTTTGTGAATAAACTTTTATCTGTACCAGGATGTAGTCTTAACTGTGAGGGGAAATTCTTAGAAAACGTCATAATTCTAAGAATTTTCTTAGAATTTCGTCACAAGAAGCAACTGTTTGTACTAGGAAGAGTTATAAATACCGATCCAGGTCTCATATGAAGGATTTATTCGTAAAGGACAGGTTCACAATTTTTCAAGTCTGTCTTAAAACAATAGTCTGGTGTTAAAATGATCTGGCCATTAGAAGATCCCTTCATAATGTACTTACAATGTGTGTGACGGGGGGGCCAAAATCCACAAGCCTCCTTCTGTGCAAAAATGCATTTAAAAGTTCATCTGAGGTTAATATGAAGCTTCAGACGTCCAAATTAGTCAAATCAAGTAGACATCTTTCAATGTTAGTCTTTTTAGTGCCAAAGTCCTTCTTTTGGTTACTATACTTCCACCACAGCTCAACAGGGAAACACTGTCTGAGGAAACACAAAGAGGGAATGTGATGCTAAAAAGACTGTGAATGTGGCAGATATTCACATGATATGACTAACTCAGACTGCTGAAGCCTCATATAAGCTTCAGATAAACTTTAAAATACATTTTTGCACAGAAGGAGGGCTGTGGATTTTGGCCACCATCACACACATTGAAAGAGTATTTGAGGGGAATTTTTTTAAGGGTCAGTATAAACAGGAGGAAAGATTACAGCGAGGAAAACTTCTTTCAGTGTTCATATGGGCTGACTGTTGTTTTAAGACAAACTTGAAAAATTATTTTTAGTTTGTGATTTGAATTTGAAAAATGTAATTAGCTGAACTACAAGTGTACAGGACCCGTGAATTAGAACATATAAATATTTTCAGTTAAAAGTTAACTTAACAATGTGCCACTATGCACAGCAGTAATTGACTACAAAATCTGACTGTCAAAATGACCTTTAGGCAAAAAATGTTAATAATATAAAATAAAAAAAAAAACAATACATAAGTTATAATATAAAAGCTTCAGGATAGATGCTCTGATTTTGTTGTACAGCCCCTATTGCATTCCCAAACTTAATTTGTTATAATCCCAAAATGTGTTATTTGGGGTGCTATGGGCTCTATAGTAAGATCAGAGAGTGTATTTATAAAGTAACCGTAAGGCACTAAGAAGCTGTTTATTTGATTTATGCGTCAAGCTGTCTCCTGTACTTGATTTACAAGGAACAGTATTTACAAGGAGGAAAATATTCCCAAATGAAAAAAAAGCACTCATATATACCAATACTGAATTCAGGGACTGTGAATAGTGAATTCAGCACAGCCATATGATTTATTGCACTTGTGATATTTCTAAGTATATTCCTATACATGTTTTGTTTTCTGAAATAATAATTTACTGTAGTATAACTATTACTTTTTTTAAAAAGACTCTCAGAAAAATGATCACTGTATATTTTGCCACTTAGCTCTGTACCTGACAAGACTTTAAGTGTCATGACTCTGAGTTCTACTGCTACTGTACCTGTGATAGCTTGACCCAAGCTTATGAAAATATGCTATTTCTTCAACTACACACACTCTCATTTCACTACAGCAGTTCAGAGTGATTTGAATTAATAAACAACTGTTAATTGATCTGAATTTATCTCTGGATTATCTGATAATGATCCATCTGGAGCTGATTAGATGATCGCATGTGGTGACTTTAAATTTCACCAAGTAGATGCTACCTTTGTATAATAACTAGATGAATCACCTATAATATTAAAACCATATCCAAATGTTTAACCCAGTGAACTTCAATTGATTTCCCTCCATGCATAACTTGTACAAAGACAAAGACAGATGAATGGTGGAGAAGGAAAAGCGAGTATAAAGAGACGCGGTCTCCTGTGCCTTGAACAGTCACGCCTGCAGACATGTTGACCGCAGCTACAAACACACACACACCTTTACAGAATTATTAATTCCAGAGCCTTACAGTATTATTAACCCACCTCACCTCCTCCTCTATAACCCCACACCTTGTTTCATTTTACTCTACTCACTTCTGGCTTTTGACACATACTCTGTCTCTGCATGTGAGTCTGCACACACAGAGCACTTTGAAAGACTAATACCATCATTTTTGGGGTAGGAAAAGAATGGTAGCAATTTAGCATCTCCGGTTCTCTCATATTGCGACCTACCCCTGCTCATTAGAGGGCTCTCTGAAGTTATGTTTTGATTGAACTGTAACAGAGTAAAGAAATAGCCAGTATGGACAATGTTTTAGACTGGTTTACTTTTTGATTGAGGACCGGACAGAGGGGTAGCTGGAGTGCCTCTGTAGTGGGTTTCTCACGAGTGTTAGGGCTTCACCTCTAAAGTCCCTGCTCCTCGTCAGGCTCGAGAGTCTAGGACCGGGCCCATGGCTACCTCCTGAGGGCTTCTAATAAAAACCTCTATACATATTCAGAGTCATCCCCAGAGAGATGCTACTAACCAGAGTGTGGAGATAACACAGCTCAAGCTTCCTGCCAACCTTGAGATAACGCAAGATTGTGTCCAAGTGTGTGTTGGGGAGAGTAAAAGCTTGAATTTTCCACATTTTGTTTGTTCTATAGCATTCTGTATTCATTCATAGGCGGCTGTGGCTCAGGAGGTAGAGTGGGTGATCCATAAATCGGAAAATTGGCTCCTCCGGTCTGCATGTCGAAGTCTCCTTGGGAAAGATACTGAGCCCCAAAGCGCTCGCGAAGAATCTGCCAGCGATATGTGAGTGTGTGTGTGTGTGTGTGTGTGTGAATGAGCATTAGAAACTCCTCCCGATGAGCAGGTTGGCTCCTTGCGTGGCAGCCTGTGCCATCAGTGTATGAATGAATGTGTGTGTGGGTGGGTGAAAGTGTAAAGCACCTTAGGTGGTTGGAAGACTAGAAAGGTGCTATATAAATGTAGCCCATTTACCATTCAGTAATTCATGTAATACTGTATACTGCATTTCAGCACGTCTTTGCAGTGTCCCTGGTCTAGCATTACTTAAATAGTTGTGGAAATTAAGAATATGGCGATTATGAGGGTTGAGGGATACAAAGCAGCCGGCTGCGAAAGCTGCCAAAAACTCTGATCAAAAACAGGGCTGCGGTCAATTCAAGCAATTCAGCATGTAAACAGAGACTGCAGTTCATTTGCTAATGATGAGTGAGTGCTCAGTCTCACTTTTAATAGGTCGGGCTTAACAACTCTTATATGCTGGGGGTTGTGATTTTGAGTCTTTTAGAAGTTTTTTTTATTTAAATCCATTTCAAGTGAAAATGACCTAACATTGAAACATGTACATTCCAGGCTCTAACCTCTTCTTGAAGGCTGCAATTTCAAGGACTTCAAGTGGTCTGAGTGCCTACTTCTGGTCTGCTTAAGCTTCTTTTGGACCACAGAAAGATAGTAGCGCTCCAGGAGTGTGTGCGATTGTGTGCGTAAATGTGTCTATGATTCCACAAAACATTTCAATTAACACAACAAACAGCCACACAAAGAACAAATTCAAACAAAATATCTGTAAATAACTGTCAAACCAAAACAAATTGGGCATGACTGATTGCAGTGTGGAGAAACGTGCGAGGTGATGTACATCATATGTCAGCTGTGTGTCTCGCTGAGGCACCCTTTTAAATTTGCCGTTTAAGCAGCCAAATGAATTTAACCTAAGCTGTGTTTAGGTGGTTTTCTCTGTAATAAGGAGCCTCAGAGGAGTAGACGTAGTTTCGGAGGGGGAAGACCTCACTGCTGGGCCGATCAAGTAGCGAGATTATTTCTGACATTGGCCTATTTTTTCTCCTTGATGTCTATCGACTTCATTTTGCCTAAAGTAGGATATGATTATTAAAATTGCAACCATGCATGGTGAAAGTCATCTAACTTTCATGGTGGAGTGGATTAGGGTTCTGAAGGTCTCTTTGAAGAGCAGATCCCTGAGGCTTTCCCCAGCAGCTACAGCACATGGACAGGGAGGCTCTTTGTTAAAGAGTTGGCAATGATGTCTCAGTCAATAAAAGAGAACCAAGGGATGAGGGTGACGATGGCCTTTCAAAAATATCTGCCACATCTTCTCGGCATTTTTTTTTTTTTTTATGCTTCTCCGAAACTGTTTCTTTTCCTCCTCATACTCAGATGACTCTAATCATTTGTGCTTCTATCTCGTTTTCTTTGCGTCTCTCTGAAAATGTGTTAGCACTTTACGCATTCTTCAATCAGCGGATAACTCAAAACAGTTTCCATCCCAGTGTAGACATCATTAAATGGCTGACAGACCATATTGGCCTCACTGCATCCTTTTCCTCCCCACACCCACTCATGTCTAACCCACAGTTTAATTCGGTACTACATATTGCATTTTCATGGGCTTACCTTTCAAATGGCCTGTTGCAATGCTACTCTATTCCCACGAGGTGTTTTTTGGAACATACTGCAATCAGTGATAATGTACAACAAACGCAGGATGGAGGGAACCTTTCAAGTGTGGCCAATAATATAGTCTCCCTGCATTACAAGGAAATGGAAATCTCTCTCAGTGTGTTAAAGATAAAATATTACAGAACAAACACTACACACCGCAAAAGATTACATTTCCTGAGATTGTTTTTTTTTTTTAAATTTTCAGAGACTCAAGAAAATAGGTAAATGTATGCACTGATGCAGAGGCAACTTTAGATTTTCCCATTCTTCTCTATCGGGCCTCCGAAAACATTTCGGGGAGCAGGACAATAATTACTTGCAGTTGAACACATGCAACACACAATACATCACTGGGTTTGATTGTGTAGCCTACTACATTTCCCTTCTTTTGTTTGTATTTTTAGTGCAGCACATATGGACTGGAGATAAATGAGGCACTAAAAGGACTGATTTTTTTTTTTTGTTGTTGTTTAAGATTAAATCAGGCGAAAAGAAGACCAAACACATTGTATTTTAACATGCTGAGTATTTCTGGTACAACATAAAGCTTCAGCATCTGTGTTCTCTTTCATCTCAAATCCTACAAAAGGTCCAAATAGTCTCAGACGTACACTCCAGAGGATAATGGCGCATATAAATGTAAAGTCTTGTGGAGTATTTATCTTCTTATTGATTGAGAGCCAGATGAAGAACGGATGGGAGGATACAAAGCAGCCTGAGGACACAATCCAGCCTCTATTCCGCACTGCTCAGTTCAGCTGTGTGGTCAGAAACGTACTTACACATTTTCATCCCATTGCTGAACAGTTTTTATGGCCTCGCATATCATCCTGTACACTTCGGCTCCAGACCTGGAAAATGGAGAGTGTAAAGATGGTGATGACTCATGTAGAGACTCTACATCCATTGATGCCAAGTTTTTTTGGATAAGCCTATGTGATACTTTTTTAAATTCACACACCCTGTCAAAGCTTGTTCACTTCCAGTGGATGAGCTAGGGGAAATATACAGTAGTATTGTTTTAACAAGACAGACTGTAGTTTAGTGCACTAACTCTCCAGCTTTGGTTTGGCATAGGATTAACTCAGGTTTCCAAATAGCACATAATAAATCCAAAACCTGCACATTTTGTATTTCTTAAATTGAATGGCATTTGCTGTTCCAGTAAATAATAATTATTTTGTTACATGACCTGTAGGAAAACAACGTGGACATTTTGGAGGGAAAACTCAGTGTTTTTCCGTGATTTTCATGGATATAAGTTATCTTGTTTTAAGTGGACATAATTAATTTGCCTAAAAGCAAGTATAGTATGCATCATTAACATCATTCTGCTGGGCCACTTCATACAGTAGCTACATGGCAGGGACCTTCCTTTGGGTCCTGAACTTACTTCAACTGTGACTGTTAATGACCGTTATATTGCTGCGATTACCTTTTCAATAACAAGTAGCTAGTGTAGAATTGCAAACTGTACAATTCAGTAATTGCCATTACAGGTATTATTACCCATAATGCACTGAAATTTTGTGTCCTTTGTATACTTAAACCTGCAGTGCAGAACTTTTGTCTCCCCCTTTCTGGCAGTGAATAGTAGTTACCTGGATGAAACTCCAGTTCTATGAGTACATGCATGAGCCGGTCCCTGTCGCTACTGTTGCGGCTGGAAAACGTTGGATAAATTGTTCTGAGCGTCACAACCCTCACGAAATGAATTTGAATGAATGAATTTGATCCGTTCGGTCTGATAAGATTTGGAAAGTCTGGAAGAGCTGCACGATTAAATTATTTTATCCCTCAAGTTAGCGAGGGCTAAACTGGAAGTTACCCGGCTCAGCCAGTGGAAGTCTCTGGTGCGCATGCTCTATGGGCACCATTCAGCTCTGGCAAACCAATCATTGCTGGTTGACATAAAACGCATTACTACTGGTGTGCCAGCGCAGGAATGTCGCCACAGACAACAGAAAAACTCTTGTCGAACTTGGACAACACCTTTGACTGAGCTGGACTGAGCAACGTAAAGAAATGTCCTTACTTCCAGGGTTGATTAATTATTTGAACATTTTAATCAGTAATAATGAAAAGGTAAGATAAATATTGGTAAGCTGGGTAACAATGGTAAAAAATAACCGATAAAAATAAGTAGTTGGGAGGATAATTTGGGAATCCTAGCTTTGGATCTCATCAAAGAACAGGTGTCACAACCTTCTTGGTTGGTTTATCACAAGGGCAAAGCAGGCATCACCCCAGGGGCCCCAGACCGCCAGTGCCCCCCCCCCCCTTAAGTTCACTATCAATTGATTTAGAGTAACATGGTGAATTGAAACTTTGTTTCAGATATGCACCACTAAACATCAATATGATAAGGGCCTTCAGATGGGTCCTGTGTCAAAATGTAGATTTAAGACCGTAAACATTTCAACTGATATGGTTCTTACATGGTACATATACCTAAATAAATGTGTGTTTAATCAGATGAACAACATATTTGGAGTCATGTAATATTTCAGCACAGGGTGCAATGCACAGAAAAGGAGAGGAACAAGGGCTTATTTTAGCCCTGGAGCCCACAAAAAAGATTAATCCGGCCATGTCAACCATTATAACTTCCTAGAGAGCAATGTTGTATGCCTGCAAACATAGTTCACTATCTTCATTGGCACCATCATGAAGAGAAAACATTGTAAAATACGGTGGTCAAGTTTTCAAGTGATGAGGACATAAATGGAATTATTAGTTTTGGAAGAGACGGACTGGGTTAAAATTATTTAATGGCCAGGTGTTATCGAAGCTTCACTTTTAAAACCTCTTAATACTGCATCACTTGACAGAGAATATGTGCATAAACAAAAGAGAAGAGGCTCACACAAGAACCAGAAGAGTAAAAACCTGACCCTGACCACACAGTGCAGAGCCACAGCATATGCTTTCCTTAGGCCTTATTTGAGGACTTTGAGAATGATGTCTTTGTCCACCGCGTTGCCCTCTTCTTGCAGGAGAGCATTGAAATAGGCCGCTCTCAAAACACAAGGCTCCATGCCAGCTCCAGAGAAAGCCATTTGGACATCTAATAGCTATGGACCAGGCCAGCTTAATGTAAGCCTTATTGTGATTACCTGATGTAATGACAGCCAATCCAAATACAGCCTGTAAGCCATTACCAGCTGAACAAGAGGAACACATTATGCATTGCACTATGTCAGCCTGACAGGGTCTGAACAATGCAGCATGAAAAAGTTTCCACCCCGTTGTTGTGACGCCTTAGGGAATAAAGTGGAACTGTTTAGGGCAGTTATAACATCCCGAATGCCACAGTCTGTACCTTTGAAGGCTGGCAATAGGGCTTAAAAGCCATATCCTCAATTGTAATGCAAACACAGATAAAGGATTGGAAACATTTATTCTGATCTGGCTCTTAATCATCGACAACGCCATTTGAAATGTGCGCCTCAAAGCTTGTGTCAGTAAAATCACAGGAAATGTAAAATAGCAGTAATAGTCAGCTATATCATAATGTCGTCATACATCAAACTCTTTAGATATCTGTGAGAAAATACAACTTGATTGACCAATTAGTTCCAGCTCAGGAACTTGAACTATTTACCATGTGGTTTTTTTTTGGAAGGGGGGTGGTGGGGGTTTAGTGCAAACAGGTAGAGTTGATTGTGTTGGTCAGTGTGTATGACATTGACATGCATGACAGAAATTGGCGGAAAATGTGCGATTTGTGATTGAGGCCAATTTTCCCTTTCGTGTTCAGAGAGAAACACAGAGCATTTCCACCCTCACTCCTATTAACTAAATTGTAGCCAATTTACGTCCAGATATGGAAGTAGTGTGAGGAAAAAGTTGACACCAATCCAGTACCTGTAGAGTCTCAAATAGTCCAAGCTGCTTCAAACATCATTCACTCATTCCCCTTGTGAAAAATCACACTTCAAAGCATTTCCAAAACTCAAATCTGTTTCAGCTCTTGCCTGTTTATCTTTAGATATGGCCTGAGGGATCCCCTGACCTCCTGACACTTTATAACTAATTGTTAATCAGGATTACACTGACTATCTCATTACACAACAAGCCTTTTGTGGAGGAGAGAGACAATTTATCAGTTTATGTTTCTCTGCTTGCCTCAGGAATGTCTTTGGACAGACGCTGACCCTTTCGAAGAACTTTATTCTCCTGGAAGCTTGTCCTACGACTTGGCTCACTCACTGCAGGACAGGATCTTTTCGTTTATCTAGAATAATTTCCCCGGCAGAAAAGAAGCTATCATTAATACCGCCACACACACATTTGTTTTAGTGTCTCTTGTGAATGCTAAGGTTTCTAAAGCCAGGTCTGCTAAAGGCAATTTTTGTTGGCCTAAACACTCAGTCAGCCATGCTAGTTTCTTGAAGAAAAGATACAGTATCTATACATACCTGTGAATATTGTGTGTTTATAATAGACATCTGCATTAAATATTGTGCAACCAAAAATTGAGAAAAAACAGATGATATTAGATTGCAAAACATGACCACAGTTTTTCTTTTTTAAGCTTCTTTTATTAATGGTGGATGTATTAGATCTCAAGACTTTAACTGTGGTTTCATGGTTCAGGTTCAGAGGCTATTTTGGTGGTTTTGGAGAACAGAGGGTAGGGGAAGGCACCATGTCAGCACGGGACAAGTGGAGGGAGAGGGGTGAAGTTACCCTTAATTGCTGATTTATAGTCAGTTCAGTTATTTTTTAATTTAAAAAGGTAGAGTTTCAGAACAGATCTGGACGATAACACAGTTGAATATGGCTCAAGAAATTACACGTTGCACACTCAATTTAATCTTAAAAATATCAAGACAGTTCACTTGTTTCAAATGCCTAATCTTTTTCACAAATGTGACAATGTCTGCATGTGAGGCGGGTCACTTTAAAAGTGCCGAGATAAATTATTTGACCCTTTAAGATTTTCTTCCATGCTTCAACAAAACAACATATTTACAGTCATTTAGACAATGGCAGTGGATAATAGTCAGTGAAAGATAAATCAAGTGCTTCTTGTGTATTTTCTTAGTAGTCGACTTGTATTTTCAGTTTCAGTGTTTCGTCCAGCTCTGTTTTTTTTAGGAGGGCCGAGAACTGAAGCAAAGACAGCATTCAAGGGCAGCTTCACCCCCGAGACAGCAGAGGTATCCTGTTGCTGAGGGTGAGTGGAGGCAGTGTGGCAGAGGAATCATGTGATCACAGTGGGGCCGGTGCGTCCAGTGTTCTCTTGGAGCTGAGAGACCTTAAGGGCGATGTCCACCAGGGGAGCCAGCATAACCTGCACAAAGAGATAACACACACACAAAACATATGATTTCCTGTTCAGATCATGCCGTTCTCACACATCCTCCAGTACAAGTATATTCTCATGTCTGCAGGTGACAGAGAAGATTATTGAATCTAGAGTAATAATTGTTAAAATGTTTTCTTTAAAGCAAAAATGTCTAAGACTGAGTGAACATAATTTTAACTTTTTTTTTGCGAAGTTCATTTCTAAACAAAAATATGATTTTAAGACTCTTCACAAGGCTAGAGGACTGAATTATGGCCATTTTGCAATTCAGCTTTTCTCACTATCATAGCCAAAATAGAAATGACTTATAAGCTTTGTTTATTCAAACTTTAATTCTCTGGTTCCAGCTTCTCCAATGTGAGGATTTGCAGCTTTTCTCTGCTTTATGTCACTGGAAATTGAACATTTAGTGTTGGCTGAACATAAAAAGACATCTGAGGATGTCATCTTGGGCTCGGGGGAAATTGTAATGGGCGTCTTTTTAACTGTTTTTAGACATTTTATACATAAAGCAATTATCAAATAATAATCGTTAACAGCAGTGCTAATCACTTTTACTGGGCTATAGGTGAATTTTACACCATTACTACCCTTGTAATTTGAAAAACTCACTCCAGATAAAAGCATCATCGAAATGCTGAATGTTAATGACGTCAGCTACCCTGGCCCAAACACAGATCTGACAGAATAAGACAGAATACACAACAGGACTATGACCATAATTTAAACATAAAACAGTGTGACGGATCGGTAATGAGCACAACATACTGAATACACAACCAATTTTGGCAGAAAGTGCGTTATGAATTGTTTCCTCTTTCATTCAAAACCTTCTCATACATCAAGGTAACCTTTCGGATGTGTAAATCAAACCTACACAAAGTCAGCCAACTGAACCATTAACCCACTAGCCATTTATCTATCAGATTAAGTGTCTGAAGCAATATGTTTCTGCTTATCTTCTCATTCATGATGTGTGAGCATCGAAGAGGAAAAAGGCCGTGAAGCCTTTTATTCCCTTTTTTCAGTCTTGTCTTGCTTTCTTGTACTACATCACCTCCCTGTCCACACCAGTCAAAACGACTTTATGAAGTGTCGAGCTGGAACTCGCACTCTTTATTTTTCCCATGTGCTATGGTTCCCTCTCTTCACACTGGCCCTGATAAGCTGCCATAACTCAAGATTTGGCCAAACACCTCCATCATGTCCCATGTTGAATACAAGCTCTGGAACTCGTTTTTGGAGAGCTCCACCCAACGCAAGCTGGCTGTGCTTGCAGATTGTGGATCGTTCCAGCCAGCCTGAAGGGTTTTTGGAGCCTGTGTGAGCTAACCTTTTGACTGCTGCCACCTAGGTGGATGACGGGGTGACAAACTAAATTAACATCCTTACTCTTTATTTTCTTTTCTGTAATTTTTCAAATCCAAAGCTATTCATGAGAAGAGAAAAAATCTCGTCCTGTTGCTGGTCCCATGGATGTTTTAATTTCCCATCTGATGACTTCATTGTCTAATATTTGTCTCACTGGATCTAGCTGTCTGAGATCGTCCTGACCTGTGGGTCCTGGTTAATCTTATGGGAGTCCTTCTCGTAGCTGTCTATGTAGAGCCTGATGGTTGCTCCTGCACTGCCTGTACCGCTGAGACGGAAAATAATCCTAGAACCATCAGAGAAGATGATCCTCAGGCCCTGAGAGAAACAGAAAGAGGAATGAGAAAAGAGGATGAATGGAAATGTACAGTAACAGGAGAACATGTGGAGCAATAACTCATGCTGATGCATGTTAATGTTTATTTATTGGTCATAATGTATTATAAGGCTTTAACTTCATTATGTATTGAGTAAAAATTGGAATTCAACATATACTAATAATATACTATTTTAAACAAGGTGGTATAAATTCAAAATATTAAGGTCTGAACTACATCTGATGATAGATGGAAAACTGAGGGAGCATGGTATAAGATTTTAATGAGCAGATTGCTTACCTGATTTTTGGACACACTTCCATCCACAGGGTCCGTGTAGGCGAAGTTGTCAGCGATAGCCACCTCATAAGTCTTATCACCTGATGACAACTTCTTTCCAATAAAGGCTTTGTCGAACATTACTGTCTCCAGATGCTTGATCATCTTGTTGGCAGCATCTGATTCAACCTCCTCATAGTCATACCTGAATGAAAGGTTCATATACCTTGTTGATTGAACATGTTGATTTGGTACAATAATTACATAAAAACACTTCTAGAAAGGGATTTGTAAGACTGCTATATGAAAACACTTGTGTATTGCAGTTCTTGTAGATGCCACTAGAAGGTGCTAGGGTAGTACCATTTGATCGACCAACATCCCTGCATCATTGCAGGAAGTGTTCTTAGAATTGTTTAAACAAAACCATGTCATGGGACGAACAATTGGCAACCTGGCAAACTGAAATACTCCTCTTTTGGGGCTCACATTTCATAAACAGTTCTACATGGATCATTGCTGACCTGGTGAAGAAGTTCCTGCCAAACTTCTGCCAGTGATCCTTCATGATATCTTCCACGCTCTGTTTCCTGTGGGCTAAGATTGACAACCATGCGAGCACCGCCCACAGACCGTCCTTCTCACGGATGTGATCAGAGCCTGGTTGGTTAGCAGAGAAAAAGGAGAAAGAAGAGATGGGACGAATGAGTGAGTAACGAGCACTGCTTTCTCTTACTGGAACTCTGTATTACTAAATATAACATCTTTCACTCACCAGTGCCGAAGCTCTCCTCTCCACACAGGGAGAGTTTGCCAGCATCCATCAGATTCCCAAAGAACTTCCAGCCAGTTGGAGTCTCGTACAGATGCATCTTCAGGGCTTTAGCCACACTAGAACAGATTGGAACAAACAACTGCATTAGAAAAAACTGGAGTTCATGGCTTTCTCAGTTTAGTTCATCCAGGAAGGAAAAACAATGGATTAGCTGTTGTGTAGTTTTTACTTGTCCAGGGCTCCACTTGTGGGCATACTGCGGGCCAGTCCCTTGACACCAGTCTTTTGGAAGTATGGGATGCTGGTAATGTTGGCAGCGATGACAGCCACTGAGTCTGAGGGGTTCACGAAGAATCCGTGCTTACCCAGCACCATGTTACGGTCCTGAAGAGGAGCACAACAAGGGGCACAGACAGACAGGGATCAACAACCACAAATAGTAAACAGGATTTGTGACATGTAAGATTCAGGTTCCTGAGCTGTGATGAAAGACTGTACAGTAAGTTAAATGGCAGCAGGACAGTTTAGTGCCGGCCCTTCTGGGGAATTGACTGAAAAAGATACTGAATCCCTACAGACCCTGTTCTGCATATGACATTTTACTCAAAAGACTATTTCAAAATCCAAAACAAAAACCGTTTTGTACAAATATGTCTTGGGTCACACTATGAGTTGTAAATTTTGGGCTGTTCTTTCATTAAACATAAACATGTCAGGGTGGAAAAGCTAGATCAGTACAGCTAACTCAAAACATTCACTGTCCTCATTAAAGGCTGTGCCAAAATGAGTTCATTTCAGTCTCACCAGGAGAGCCAAGCCCATTATTTTGGTTATTGACTCTGGTCAATTAAATAGAGAAACTTAAAATTATAAACTTAATGGACCAGAGTCAATTAAATTTATGGGAGCTGACATCATAGATTCAAGTCCAGTTCAAACTCCTAACCAAGTCACCATCTCTGCTCTCGCCTCTCCCCAGTGGCGTTTGATTAATCAGCTGTAAAATAATCTTCCCAGAAGAAAAAGTTAACTTACACCATCACCATCAAAGGCAGCTCCAAAGTCATATTCTCCTCCTTTCATGGTTTTGACCAGGTCTGCAGCATAGGTCAGGTTGGGGTCGGGATGGTGGCCTCCAAAGTCTTCCTGGGGGACACAGTTGACTGCTGAGTTGGCTGGAGAACCCAGCTCTTCACAGACAATCTTCTTCACATAAGGACCAACCACTGGAGGGAGAGACTGTGTCATTAGGAGGGGCCATCACACCTTACTACAGATTTATATAAGCAGCATACGCTTCCACAATATTGCTCTTTTACATTGTGATGCTCTAAAAATATGATATTTTACACTGAACTTGCTATGAGCAAGTTTCCACTGCTGAAACGTTGGATCCTAAACCAGTTTTGCAGGCTATTTTACCGATCACAAGTCTCAGCCTGTGCTGTGCTGTTGCCTACCTCCATGCATTGCATCCAGGCGGACATTAATGTGATGGGCTCCAGAGAGAAGCTCCTTCAGTGCAGCAAAGTCAAAGATGCCCCTCAGCATCTCAGCGTAGGCCTCAACAGAGTCCACAATCTCCACTGAGACAAATAAAAAGGAAACAGAGCACAATTAAAATAGCAGCAGATGTCAAGATAAGTACTTTGGGTTGCAAACTAACTTTTACAATTGGATTTTATTAGTCACCTAGCGCTTTCATTCATCGTTTAAAATGTGCAGATCATGTTTAAGAGCAGCTAAGAGGCTGTTTGTTATCAAGAAAAAGCTTCATTTGTCATCACAATGCAAGATACAAGTATTCATTTTCAACTCTGACAACAATGAATTGCAAATATTCATTTCTCAGTTAACGGTAAGACTCCTCTCCATGCCACTGTACCTGTGAACGGCTTAGAGTCCACTTCAAAGCTCTGCTTGCCGATCTTGGACAGATCCACTTTCAGATCTGGGCAGATGTGATACTCATGCAGGCCTTTGCTGATCTCATAAATTTTGTTTGTGATGCCCTCTGGAGCAGGACCTAGGAGGATAAAGTGAAGGTAAATAGGATGGTTAGGAATAAAAGACATGAGACACAATATACTGGGCAAATTGCAGATAATGGTGTACCACAAACAGAACAGTGTTCTTCAAATAAAGTCAGGCACATTAGTGTTGCTTGCAGAGCAGCAAGCATGTAACAGGCTAATGGGTTGGAATAAATGGATCTTAATGGAAAGCAGAGTTTTCACTCACCTCCACTGGAGATGTTGTACTTGATACCAAAATCTCCATTGGGGCCACCTGGGTTGTGGCTGGCTGTAAGGATGATCCCCCCCACTGCCTTTATCTTGCGGATCACACAGGAGACTGCTGGGGTGGACATGATGCCATTCTGACCGATCACCAGATGTCCAATCTGCAGGAAGTAGCACATGTGCACAGGGATGCACGGATTAATGCACACATACATAGACACAAAGGCAAAGTGAGAACAGTGTTGTTAATAATTTGAAGGACAGGAATAGCTGCAA
Source organism: Thunnus thynnus (assembly GCF_963924715.1). Classification (NCBI taxonomy): domain Eukaryota; kingdom Metazoa; phylum Chordata; class Actinopteri; order Scombriformes; family Scombridae; genus Thunnus; species Thunnus thynnus. Next base: position 10,120,109 of record NC_089524.1, on the reverse strand, counting down.
GCTAAATGTTTGGTGACGTTATTTAAAGATTACCATATTTGATTAAGGCTCTACACTGTTTGATTTCCATTAGCGAGCTGACACTTCTTTTCCCCAAAGCTAGAAACATAATTAATACTGAATTGAACATGTCTAGTAAGCCTGTCCCATTCATTGTCAATGGGTATAGCTTCAAGATGAAGCTATACCCATTGAAAAATATATTACATAATATTATATTCTGCCTCAGCTGCAGTAATTATCACAGTCAAATCAGAGAGCAAACTATGATTGAGATATTAACACAATTTCATGTACTGTATACTTTCAATAATTGTGTCATTATTTGCTATAATGTCAATAAATTTTAAAAAATATTTTCATAATGTCATTTTAAAGATACTGCTAAAGCTTCATATAATCTACACAGTATTCCTCTGATGTATTAAACAAATTAAAAAAAAACTAAAGGTTGAAGCACATAGTAAACTCGCAGAGAGGTTACATAACAGTAGCCTATGTGTATCTTGTAGATGACTCTATTTTTAAAATCATGTCATGGTCTCCAGTCCAGGAACTCTTGTCTATTTAAACATCCAATGGTTTGCTTTGTGTAAACATACCAAGAGCTGAGCGCCTTTTTTGTCTTTGCACCTTTCGCAATGATTTCCTGCCTTATTTCCTGACTGAGGCAGTGGGGCAATGAAAATTTGCAAAAAACTAGCCCAGATAAGTCATCTTTGTGCAACTCCAACCAACTGTGATCGCTGATGTAACGTGCAATCACAGCGGGTTGCTTTTCTGCAACTACAACAGCGACAGACTGGCATTCATGCGAGAGAAGGTCACAGGGAAGACAGCGACCATAATTCCTGGTCCAGATGTTTTGAGACTGATTTATGCTTGCAATTTTACATACTATTACAGCTGGCATGAGAGCATAGGGTGGTTTAATGCTTGAAAACGTTGATAAACGCAAACGTACTGTATGTACCATTCGGACATATGCAGAGCAACGTGACTGGCTGCACGTTGCATATCACGCCCCCTGCTCGCCTAAAACCGTTCCAGTATCATCATAGTGCAGGCAGCCAGTGGTATCTCACCACAGTTCTTTATGAAACAACACTGGGTTAAATGCTTCCTTTTACAACACTCAAAGCTGTTTTTTTTTTTGGCTCATTTGTAAAGCTGCAAAAATGCAATGCAAAATCCTAAGTGAGATGTTTTGAAATGCACAAAAGGGTTTGAAAGTCTCGCGCTTAAGCTAAGAAGCTGCTATTTAGTGTCAGTGTGTAAATGTCAAAGGTAAGAGATTGACATGCGAGTGCTCCATATGCACTTTATCCAAAAGATCACCGCGGTCAGGCTGGCACCGGAGACACTGCAGGGAAATTAAACGGGGGGCTGATGACACCTGTCATTTTAACACAAAGTGAAGGGTCCACTGTCTGTACTGGACGTTATGATAACCTTCGGGTAGTTTTACATAGGCATAATCTTAATGAAATATAGATAAAATATATAAATACATAGACTGACAAGCACAAGCAGGAATGCCATCCTCTCATACCAGAGGAAACCTTGCAAAACCTTTAATATGGCTAACAACCGTATAACTGCTACATGACATATTATTATTACTATTAGGAACTATTTGCTTGCTTCAGGAACAAATAACCTGTTATTACCTTGTGCAAAAAAAGTGACTCAATGTCTTACTAGCTCACAAAGTATCATACTGTACTGTAAAAGCTGTACTGGAGACTTAAGTTGTCCTAACTTGACAGCTAGCTTGATGTTAACTTGCTAGCCGACGTGCTAACCAGGAGGAGTGTGTTTTCTTAGCTAACGTCAGCAAACATACACACACACAGAGGACAGTAATTCTTTATCCTACTGACCCCGTTGGCGGCAGCAATCTGGACGATCAACTGAATCGCGTCTTTCATGAAAAACCTCCCATCTCCTCCCACTACCACAGTGGCAGCCTGGCGCTTGTCAGGCTCGATGACGGAGATAATGCTCTGGATGAAGTTTTCCGCATAGTGCTGGTTCTGTTGAAACACGGTCACCCTCTTCCTCAGGCCGCTTGTACCGGGCTTCTGGTCCGTGTACGGCTTGGTCTTCACGATCGTTGCTTTCACCATTTTCGACCCCCAGTGAATACCTATAGTCGTCCCGTGTGATCCGCAGTCTTGGCCGGCTGAAAGCGACTGCAGTGACAGAGCAGCCACACGTACACACCGGCCAACTCCCCCCTCATAGACCCGCCCTCCCGGTTTAAAGGGCAAGGAGGAGCCATAGAGGATTTTCTCACACTCAACATTGGAGTTTTCATATCTAACAAGTAGTTTACCATAACTGTTCATTCATTCTTGGGTAGTTTATAACTAATAAATAAATAACAATTTTGCTACATTTATAGATAGCAGATTTATTTATTTATTGACTAATTGATTGGTTCCAATTCCAACATGTTGAGCATGTTTTCCACAATTTAGGCTATATTCAAGTTGGTTTCCCATGTACCGTATGTTATGTAAACACTATATTGACTGATATTGACATTTATGTGATTGTACTGAGAATTTACACTGTAGGTCTTGAGGAGCTCAGACACTCCTCACACTGGAAGGCCATGATGGGCCAGAGTGCATCTGATGCTGATGTTGACATCATTTTGCTCCTAGATTGACAATCAAAAAGTAATAATTATTACACAAATAATTGTACATCTCTCGCATATCAAGCACAAAACAGTGCAACAGTTCTACCAACGTAATTTCTAAAAAAGAAAGGAAAAGAAAAACCCATAGTTGCCACAGTGAGTCTGACAACTATATTACAAAATATAGCTGGCAAAATTAATATATGAAAATGTTTTCTGTCATGATTCCAGATTTTACAGACTTTCCAGGGTTGTAAAATACTGACTTATAGTATTATAAAGTGCTGTGCAGTGTTTTGGCATCAGAATAGTCTCAAAACTCATGGATCTATCCCTCAAACTGCACTTCCTATATCATTTCAGTCTGGTAATAGGTCAGTGCCAAAAGCATTGAGTCCACCTATTCTTGAATAATTCAATACAAATACTCTACTCCTGATGCAGTGAAAGTCAAAATTAAAGCTATAATATGTAACTATTCTGCATTAAAATGTATAAAAACTACTAGACCTATGTTATATATTTTGTTGAGTTGTGTACTTACATTATCTCAAATGTTTCCAACAATTTTCAAACCCAGAGAAATCAGTAATTTTAATCAAGGTAACGGTCTGTTTCATTTGGTCGCCTGTCAATGCCATCATACCCCCTCTACCAAAGAGAATACGCCTACAAGATGCATGTGTTGGATCGCTGTAGAAACGGCAGCGTCATTCAATTTGATACTACGGGAAGAGATTTAATAAAAAACTATGAAATAATTTGTGTAACGGTCCTAATTCCTAATTTTTCCAGTTAACAAAGACTTCAGTGACTTTTTAAATATGAAATGTAACTATTTATCTGACTTACAATAGCTGCTTTCTGCTGAGTCAGGTACTCTGTAGTCCTATATGTGGACGAAATACATGAATATGAACTTTTGACTAGTTTATAAAATAACAGCCAAGTAAAAACATCAAAAATGTAATGTGGGCCAGGTTTGAAGTAGAACTACATTGTTTAGTCGATTAATATATAAGTTACATTTAAATATTGAGTAGGCTAGTTGGTGGAGGTGGAGGTTTTTGAATCATGTTCTGTTTCTAAATAAATATCAATAAAAGCTTCCTCTTAATCACACAAGCACTCTCAATACCCAGTCGAATAAGCACTTTCCCAAATTAACTTCTCTTTATTTCAATCTCCTGTTTTCCCCCAAACCTACAACATAATCACTGAAACGACACATTACATTATGGCACTATAATATCTCTTAACTTATGGGATTGTACTAAAAACAATCCTTTCATCCCCATGTCTAAACTCTATGAGTGTCAGCATGTGTGTATCTAAATACTGTAGGTCAAGGCTGATAATTAGTTTGATTGTGGCAAGTGGCAGCAGCAGCTGCCAGCGCAGCAGAGAGTTGGCACATGTCTGCCTGGAAAGTGGATTTTTCACCAATCTTCACCCAGCAAATCAATAGATGAGTTCCTTTTTGCTTTGCTTGGTAGCACAGGCAAAATGAATTAGATTTCCAATCAATTTGAATTGTGCTATGTCCTTACGTCTATCATGATAATGATTTGGTACCATGCCATCTGATCACAACATTAAACAAAATAAGCTACTTTACTAGTGTATATTTTTTCTTTAAAGCTGGGCTTACACCAGAATTTGAAAATGCAGTCCTCCTACTGCAGCTCTCCCTTCAGTATAAGGTAAATAGGACCACCTCTCACCTGTTTGAAGTCCACCACAAAAGTAAGGACTGTCCCATCAAGTCTCTCACTCTGGTGTTGTTGTGAAGATTATGCACTGTTCAGTTTCCCCCTCACAACAGGCAATAGTCCGATGATCGCAGGTTACTTTTCATACTGCTTTCTGTTGATATTCCTGTCTTCTTTTTCTCTCTCCTTTTGCAATTCATACAGTCCCATCACTTCCTATCCCTCGGTATCCGCTGCTCACCTGGCCTTCAAACTTCCTGTTTTGAAGACCCCGGTCAGGCGCAGTGAGTGCACGGGCAGAGTGCGCACAGTTTGACAGACAAGTAGTCCGTCCAGTCATTTCATGCGGGCCGAATGAAATGATTGGACGGATTTATTACGCGTCTGAAACAGCTACAGATACCAGATTTTTATTGTCAGCATTTGATTTATTGATTGCTGTCAGGATGTAAAGAGAATTTCAACAAATATAACAAAAATGCCTCTAAAATAAATTATATACCCTAGCTTTAAGCCTGAGATCTATTCTTTGAGATTCTTCCTGATTTATTAGCCAATCTTGATGTTTTGGAGTTTTTGCTCAAATGGTTTTCTTGAAGTGATTTTAATTCCAATCAAATGCAAAAAACGTTGGATTTGAATTAAGTTTTGAAATCAGAGTCTTGCTAACTAGCTACATCTGTACTGCTGCTAAAATAGTCAATCATATCAGTGGCAAGTCAACATTTCTGAGTGTGGACTTGTGATTCTGATGCTCCAAATTACATGATGAGATTTTACTTTGTTTTATATGCTAGCATCTCAACTTAATTTTATTTAGATAAGGTCCCATTGCTATCTGTGTAGTATTGTGTACCACTTTCTAACTGATTAAACTGTTTTTTCATCCCTAAATCTCGCAGGAAACCCTGGGTTCTGGACCGAGCCTTCGCGGTCCTTCACAGTCCTGTTGGCATCCTTCCCTGGCTGCTGCTGTGTCGTTGTTGTTATGATTGTTGTTATTCTGCCCCCCCCCCTTCTCTCTCTCAACCCAACTGGTCAAAGCAGATGGCCGCCCACCAAGAGCCGGGTTCTGCTTGTCGCTGTCGCCAAGTGCTTGCTCACGGGGTAATTGCTGGGTCTCTGTAAATTAAAGAGTACCGTCTTGACCTGCTCTATGTGAAAAGTGCCTTGAGATGACTTTTGTTGTGATTTGGTGCTATATAAATAAAAATTGATTGATTGATTGAATTGAAATACTAGTAGATTTAGTACTATAGTGGCTTATATGAAACACATCAGCAATTCATAGCAATATTCCTAACTTAATCCTTCAGTGTTGCATCTCTGGATGGATATTTTTTACATAAATACTGCAGTCTTCCTGTGTTGTGGGTATCACTTTGGACAATATATTGTAGTATCTGTATTTTCAATAGTTACAAAATACTGAAACTTCATATTCCTCAATTCAAAAAATAAGCAGGCTGAAATTGAACCCCAAAATTAAAGTATGTCAAACTAAATAAAAATGCCAATGGGCAATCCTGCCAATGCTTATGCAAGTACGACCCATAACCTCTAACACCCCCATGTCTTTTCTTCTCTCTCCCAGTAGGGCCTGAGAGCAGAATCACACCAGCATGCTCTACTGGGCCCTGTGGAAGGATGCCAGGTTATGACAATGTGTTCCATGAAAATTGTGTGATTTTCATGTCCCCAGGTCAATGCTGCCATTGGCCTGTGTTCCATGAAAATCAATGATAATTAATCAGATTACATAGCAGAGGTAACTCAGATCTATAAACTCACCTCGCTAGAGCAGGAGCTTGTAGCAGCAGCAGCTGATGGCAACAGCTAGTAGCAGCTGCTGCAGCTGGCAGTCTATTCAGCCAGCAGCAATCATGTGCATTTTCCTCACCTTAACCTTTCATTAATTTTGGGGTATTATATAACAAATACATAAATAACAATTTTGCAATATTCATAGATAGCAGATGTATAGATAAGACAGTGGTAAGCAAATAGTGGCTTGTGGGACAAGTCCAGCCCTGCAGAAAAAAAATATTTGGCCCTCTGATGAAAGTTTTTATTTATTTAATCCTTTATTTAAACAGGTAGTCTCATTGAGATCAGATCTCTTTTTAATGAGAGTTCTGTGTACAAGAATAAACATATACAGTTTAAGACAGACAGACAGACGCACAGAAAATTCAGACACAAATTAGACATTATTTTCACATTATTAAAAGCCATTACAAGTGGGATTGTAAATACATAAGTGCAGCCTTTTAAAATGTTCAAGTGAAATTAGAGAGTGTAACTTCATATTTTTTGCAGCTCTTCCATTTGTATGCAGCAGAGTATTTGAACCCACTCTCTCCAAGTTCAGTGTGAACAAGAGGCCTGACATGACCTGACATTGTAAGTACTGAATTTAAATGTAGCCAGTGAGCAGAGGTAACTAGGCAGTTTTTTCAGTAGCGCCTTATAAATAAACAACATACAATGCTGCTCCCTTCTGTTTGTTGATGACCATCCCACCTTTTCAGATAAGATGCAATGGTGAGAGGAATTTATCACCTGTGGTGAAGCGCAGTGCACTGTAATACACAGTATAGAGGCTTTAAGGTGGAGGGAGAAGCATGCATATATATAATATCACCATAATCAAGCACAGGCAGAGTTGTAGATTGTACAAAGTTTTGACTTTCATAGTTTACATCAAAACTTTTACATACTTTTTTTTTGCAAATCTACTGTAATAAACACAAGGCTCCTATAAATCCTAATTATTGTAATATAACCTTATTAAATCTAATACTGCCCCCACATGAGGAGAGGCATTAAAACTATAGATGTGCCCTGCTATTTGAACAGTGAATGGTGCTAAAATGAAACACAAATGGTTAACAGTCGAACACATATGGTGTGTTGATATCGTTTTTTTCCCCTCAGATACAGTCCTTAAGTGTTATAAATCAATTTTACTCTTAATGAATTAAAAAATAAACAAGATAAACTTTTATTGTCTTGGACTGAAGTGTTGCAGCTGCATATAGAAAAATACAAAGTACACACAATATAGGTACATAATCTCTATATGTATGTATAGAAATACTGTCATGTCCCACCAGGAACCCACAACCACCCTCAGGTAATTTTTCAAAAGTATTTTTCCATTTCTGTCATTTCTTGCCTTTATTTTATAGCATATATACTGTATAATCAATATCAGTATATCAAAAGTAGAGAAGTGACATAAAATGAGGGGAGAGAGAGTATAAACCCATCTTCTGACTTCAGCCCTGCATAAAAAAAACTGCAGCCCAACTTATTCATTTGAATGAATATTGCATCTAAGGCCACTCCATAGATTCAGTGGGAATGCCAATGCAGAGAGTTTTGGCAAAAGTTGCAGATTTGCAACTACATGTTCCTGATCTATATTACTTTTTAAAGTTAACACTTTATTTCTACGGTTTACCTCTTCATTTCAATCGCCATGCTGAAGATACAATAATTGCTACAGTGACATCTTTTCAGTGCAATAAAATTATGTTTCAGAGTATCCCAAACTGCTCTGCAGTGTTTTGGGATCTGAAACTCTTCAAACTCATGGATCTGTTACTCAAACTGGACTTCCAGGACCATCTTTCATTGTCTCACCCTTACCCTTAGATAATTTTGACCAGACAACCCCCCAAAATGTCTCTCTCAATTATACTTTCAGTAAATTTTATTTACCAACATGTATGTTTAAATGGTGTTTCAAGACTTTCTGCAAATTGCGAGGAATGGAGAAATGCTGAAACATATTTATATTTTTGTTGCCCTGAGAGATTTTAATTGTATATTGTAAACTCTTCATGCTAAACTCTAAATAAAGAGGACATGATTTGAGTGTCCTCAACGGTAGTCATAGTGCAACATAACAATCTTTCACACTTTGCGGCAGCATACAACCACCCTGCTGAAGTTGCTTTGAGCGTGGTACTGCTCTTACAATCATCAGGGGTAAGTGACATTGCAGTCTAACCTACATATCGACATGTGGGTGAAAAAACAGCATCCTCTAATGATGAAAAGGATCAATGGAGCTTTACATTTGTCCATGCTTGAGCAGACCTTTGTACCATTGAGGTCACGTCCCATGCACAGAGAGGTCAATGACTGCAAAGTTTGTGGTCCAAACCTTTACAACAGGTCGGAAAATATGAACGAAAAGTGAATAGGATCACTAATTTTCTAATTACTACGTTATCCTTAAAAATACTTAAAGATGTTGGAATACATGATTCTATTTCAGTGAAAGGGTGAATTTCGCAGGGAGAATGTTGTGAAACCGCCCACTTCAGGCCACTACTTGTTTGCCTGTTGCATCAGTGTGTTTGATCATCTTAAGCAGAACAAATTTGAACGTTAGACCTGCCATCACAACAGTCAGGTGTGTGTTTATGTGTGTGTGTGCGGGAGTAAGGGAGGGATTTCCTCATGTATTTGTATATAATGAATACGTATATAATTGTATCTCTCAATATCCTTAAAAGCAGGAGAAATGCAGAGTATATGCCAACAATAGAGTTAACTCCCCCTCAGTTACATTAGTTCATAGCATGAATGATTGATTGATAAGTGATTGATTCTCCATTTCCATTTCTACCATTCAACAATTACTTTAATGTTCAAACCTGAAGAAAGACTTTCAATCCATTAAGTGAATTAAAATTTCCAAAACAAAACTACATTAAAGTTAATAAAGTTCTTGAAAAACATTTCATAATGAATTTTAAATTATCATACAGTACTGATAGTCTCACAATATTCAAAAAACCCACTGAACATTGAAGCCCAACAGCCCTGAGCACTGGGGTGTTACTAACTCTCTGTGTTGGACAAGGAAGAGCAGACAGGGGCTCGGGACATTAAATACATCTCATATGCCATGTGACATTTAGTTAGTCGGCTCTACTGTTTCACCAGAGAAAGTCAAAGGGCAAATAATGGCTTGAGAGCTATAAATAGGAGGTCAAGACTGTTCTCAGCTGGAAAGGCCAAGGGCAAATAAAGTTTAGACCTGAGCGCAATGCTGAGGAATGCATTTCATTGCCAACTGAATATCCCCATATCCAAAGGCAACCGCACACTGCATTATTAGTATGGAGTGTGGTGACCAATAGCGATAGAGTAACACCGATTTCATGCAGGCTGAAACAGGCTCAAAGTACAAGAACTAAAGCACAATCCTTGATCTTAATGTAAAAAGGTATACCCATGTCGCATTGTCGGTATGTCTACATTACATCTTACAAAGCCTTTAAACTGCAAAATGTTAACATAAAGGAAGTCCTGACTACATGTTACAGTACACTCTATTTTGGGTCCTTCCTTCCTCACATATCCAGCAGGACAGTGCTGACATACTGACAAATAACTGTTACTCATAACCTAGATAACTAAAACACTTTCACTGCAATGCACCATTGTTTCTGTTCATCAAAACCATCTTCTGTGTTTTGAGGAGAGCTAAAAGAAATCCAGGATCCCCATGATCTTTGTAACCATCAAACTTGTGTAATTCAAACAGTGTAACCCTTGCTGATCACTGAAGTCACAGTGAAATGGCATTTGAAGAGTCTATGTACTTCCCGTAGAAACAAGACGTTAATGTGGGACGTAATGAAGGGATGGATTCAAAAGTGAAAACAACAGATATCAGTTAATGAAGATGTGATAGAAATATTGGTTGGACATTTTTATTTACATGTGCTGTTACATGATGTGAGTATTAAAAATAGCATTCACACTGATAAATCTGAAGCAAAATACTGTATATAAAAAGTCAAAAAATAAAAAATTCAGTTTGTTTATGATTACATGACTGTATATTGTGACATTAAAAAAGTAGCTAACAAAGTAAAATAGGTTTTCTTTTAACTGTGATTTTAAAATGTTGGAAAACTGTGTGATGTATCAACTAATATGAAACTGCTAGTAAAATCTATGATACAGCCTATTTACATTGAAAATATACAATTGGTTAATGATCATTAATATGGTAAATTACATTCTATTTTAAACTCGTTTAAATTAGTACAACAAAATTCACATTTAGATTTCTTCAAATAACAGAAACAACAGCAGGAAATAAATTGCACAACAGCAGCATGTAAGCAGTAACAACTATCATCATTATCAACTGTACCTTGTGTGATCACCTCTTGCTGCCACTAATGCATGGGACTTCTGATACAGCAGTTGGGTGATGTTGTCTGATTTGTGCAAGTAGGGCTGAGGAATCTGCTGGCTGTAAGTAGGCAGAGTGTCTCAACTCCTGATGTTGTGATCGAGGATATTCCACATTTGAGACTTTACAGAACACACAGCTAAGCTTTAAGTTAAAATAATAAGGCATCGTACTGGTTGGACTTTCATATAACTGGACTGTGATTGCACTTAGTACACACAAACTGTAACTATAATTTTCATATAGATATACAACACTCTCTATTCTTTGTGTACCACTTATGAAACCATTGGTTAATGAATGAACTCGGCCCATCACTATCACTAGTAGCTATTCTGTATCACTAGAAGACCAGTGAATCCTTTATGGGAGTACAGCTTTACGTGCAGGGCAGTATAGTCTCCACACAGTTGTAGGTCCAATCCTGTTTCTCACTGATGGGCAGGACGTGTTGGCACACCTGGTGGACAGCACATATTTTTGTATTAGCATCCAAAATACCACATAATTATTCCATTAAATCATCCCATGAGTACTTATTTAAATCTAAAAGTAATAATTTACTTGCAAATTTGAATGTAGTAGAATGGAAACTATTACAATATCAAGATGATTATGATTTGTTGATTATAATAATAACAACGGAGACCGCTTTCACAAGAAGACTTCATACCATCTTAGTCCTGGCTGGCACCTCTACAGCAAACACACTCATGCCTCTACTGCTGCAGCAGTTCCTGCTCTGCTCATTGTTCACATGAACCGTCACTTTCTGGTTGGACTGCAACACAAAAGTTATTGGTCACTGCACTGGTCAGCTTTCTTCACTGAAATCAAGGAATATGTAGTATATGTACAGTACACATGTAGAAATTGGCCGCAACAGCTAAACAATCTGACAATTTAATTCATTAATAGGACTCTATAATCTAAAAAAATAGCATACTCTTCTTTTTACATGTAAAACAATGTAATCTACCTTGTTTATATTTCAGGAAAACTGCATCTCTACGTGACTACTGCCATTTGAACACAACTATAGCTACTGTGGATACATGTGGTTTGCAAGACTGCTACATTTAAGACATTTAGTCTCCAGTGCTACTAGTGTCATTGAAGTTTAAATGTAAGACTACACATAGATATAACACAAAATAACTGACAAATCAACATAAACACTTTCATGATTACTGGATAAACTGGTCATAATCTAAACCATTTCCCCTGTTCAGTAGTTCCTTTCAGTCACCAGGCCATTCTTTCACAGTAGCTCCTGTTGCTGTGAGAATGGATACAACCACTGCATATCAATTACAAGAGAGGGTGAATGGTCTCTGGCAACCATAGACTGTAGGAGTTGTCAATACTGAGACAGAGTGTTTAACATAAGTCTAGTAAAAGATGCAGAAATATTCTCTAGACAATAATCAAACACTCTGATGGTCTATGATTAGTACCACTTAGCATTCAGTAATTTATGCTAAGAATAATAATTTGTCATTCTGTCCATTTGTTTACTGGTTTGCTGCAAAATAACTTACAAACAGTATTCACTCATTCTGAGTTGGACTATCATCCCCCCTAGTGGTGATTAGGATACATAATTATTTAAGGATCACACAGGAATGTTCACATGCCTCTTCTTTGCAATGCTGCTAAACTGTGTAGGTAACTTCACTATACTATATAACTTCATGATCTATGACACTGTATGTCCCCAAGTCAGATTTTGGATGTCTCAGTTTCAGAATGAAAATCACTCAGAGACAAAGTTTGTTGTGTACCTTGTTGGCTATGACAGAGGAGATCCTGTGTTCTCCTCTGTAGGTGTAGATGAAGACGTTGTCGTGTCCTCTCAGTGATTTGGCCCCTGTCCTGGCTGTGATGGACTTCTGGAGGGCCTGGTTCAGAAGCTTGGGCCCCGAGTCCATACTGAGTGGCTGGATAGATGGCTGAGTGCCTTCACAGTGTGCATCTATCTGGAATGGACAAGCCTGATGGAGGGGGACGTTAGTTATTACAGTGGAAGTGTGTAATGAAAGTCTGGATGTGTTTTTCTTGATGTGTGTGTTAAAGTGCATTTATATTTCAAGTGTAAGCTTTTAATTGTGGCATATTTGGACTATATGATGCCATGTCATACCAAAACTGAAATCTGTGCCTATATTTGATTGTTTTGAGTGAAATCAGATGTGTGAACCCACCTCCACAAGCTCCAGCATCCGGTTGTAACCCATTGATTCCAGGGTGACCCACAGGTCAGCAGGATCTCCGTCTTTCTCTGTGGCCTCCATCAGGTTCAGCTCCATGAAGCCCTGTCGTGTCAGCTGGTTCTTCCTCATGTCAAAGTTCTCTGTAGCCAAAAAAAACAGCAAGCAGAACTGTAATGGGCCCCTCAATCCAATTCATTTTACATCAATTTTGTGAAAACAAATTTTATGTGATGTACCTTTGCAGACAGCCCAGGAATCCTTGTCACACTTCTCTCCACTTGTCCTCAGCTCAAAGAAGTTGTACTCCTCCAGACTGAGCAAACCATTCCCATCCAGGTCTATCACCTCAAAGATGTCAGACAGCACCTCCCTGTGGCAAACAGGGAGCAACACACAAAAATGTCATACAGGTGCAGTGTGTAGGATTTAGCGGCATCTAGTGGTGAGTTTGCAGATTGCAACAAACTGAATCACACAAAAAAGCTTCAAATCTTCACATTTGAGAAGATGTAACCAGCAATTTTTTAACATTTTTGCTTGAAAAAATGACTAAAACGATTATTCAAATATCAAAATAGTTGCCAATTAATTTTCTCTTGATCGACTAAATTGATTCACTGATTAATCGTTGCAGCTTTACTATCAGTCCATCTATGCAAATCAGCCCAGACTTTTGTCCAGGCTAAGCAGGGATCCAGATGTGCTTCAAAGCACAGATTATGTTACAGTATGTCTTTTCCCAGGCTAAAACCCTGATGTTATTTTCAGATGACATATATGTTGAAAGACAGTTGTAAGTACAAATTTTATCTATAAAAATAGTCTAAAGTTTTTGGTCAGTAATCAAAGCTGGTGAAAATAGGTGAAGATAAAACTAACATCCAGCAGATAAGTCATGAGCTTTGCTTTGGACACAGACACACACAGACACATAAACACACATATACAGTATATACAAGCACACAAGCAAACACACAGACACACACACCTGAGCTCCCTGGTGAGGTCTAGTTCTCCAGTGTCAGTCTTGTAGACGAGCTCTACAGGTTTATTAGAAAGGCTCTTTCTGCTCTTTTTCTTTAGTTTGCAGCCACTGGAGAAGGGAAGCAGGTAGTAAGTCCCAGCATTCAGTTCTCCTTTCCAAGCATACTTCTGTGGAAATAAAAGGGCAAAATAATTTAAAAACAATACATTTTTTTTTGATCACATGTTTTTCCTAAAACAGCAAAACAACAAAATGTCTATAAAAATATAATAATCCAAACTTCATGTATCCAGTCATATGTTCAGTTTGTGTGTCCATGTATTTTCACTAAAATGCTGCTGAGTAAGTCAACTGAACTAAATCCACTCATACCTATATTTGCATTTGACTCATTACTTAAGGGTGCTTTGCAAAGTTTTTACAGATATTTTTTACAATGTTTTGCTGTTGTTAAAACAAGTGTCATATCAACTTCATTATCTCAGGAAAAGTTTCTACTTTTGGAATCTCCGTGCCTGGCAGGAAGTCAGTGGACCCGCAATAACTTTCATGTGGCATTGAATGAATGATTTAGAATTTAACAAAAAATGTACATCTCTCAACACACACCCACACAAACATACTTCTTTGTCTTTTGACTCTGTGAAACACACAAACATCGAGTCCTCTTTGGTTTCCCCAGCTGACATGACAAAAATGGATGTGTCCACTGTCATCCAGGAGGAAGGCTTGTCTGAAAAAATAACACATGATTCAGCTTTTAAACCTCAGAATTGCATTTGTTTGTATGTATAGATTATTGTATGACATGTCCACTTTGATTGTAAATATTAGAAAATTAGAAAATATTAGAACAGAACAGAAAAAAAACAAGATTACTTAAAGGAATATATGTTTTTGTGCATGTTGTGTTACATGATTGTGGCCATTATGTAATTTCATACATATTTACAACATTATACCCTTAATATATGTTCATATGGTTGTTAAGTACCATAGACTTTACTATACTATACTGTATATTATTTTATGTGACAAATACAGAACAGCCATATACAAAAAATAGAATATAATGTATAAAATAATGTACAGCACTTTTAGATACAATAAAAAGTAATACATGCAGGTTTTTGTAATCATTTTGGCTGAAATCAGAAAATGTTATATTTCTGAAGTCACTTTACAGGCTAATATGAAATGAAGTCCAGCTTAACTAACAAGCTTAACTTTGATGCCTGGACTTCAATATGAGAAAGTTGATTCTTCGACTAATCGTTTTAGTTTTTACTAAAGCATATGACCTAAATCAGTCCATTCAATGTTACTACAGGTTTATGAAATGAACAGGACACTCTTCTGATTGTTTCTCATAAATATGCTTCCACTGTGATGGAAAACAATCTACTTAATATCCTACAAAATCATTATTTATAATGTCAAAATTACTGGAGCAAAACTTTACTTGACAATTATACAAAAAAATATATGCAACAATACTGTATGACACTAGAAACAACCCATGTTCAACAAGGAGTGGAGAAACTTGCAAGCAAAAAGACACCCTGCCTAGAGTAAACAATACTTACTACGTTTTTGACTATTATTATGAATTGTTGATTTCATGTGTAATATAAAACAGTGAGAGTACCAGCTCTGTGACTGAGGCTGAGGGGTTGGATGGTTAGATAGACGCTGGTTGTCTGGGGCAGGTGGAGCTGGTACTGCAGTGAACTGATACTCCCATCATCCTCCAGAAAGAAACATCCCTTCATGTAGCTGTGATGCCACTCCTGGAAGCATAGAGTTTAAAATCTGTTTAACTGACAGGCCTAGGGCATTCATAAAAACTAACATAGTGTGGCTAATCGATTCCTAATCTATATCACAGCTTATTTGCTTTCATAAGCCCTTTGAAATATTCTATATACAAAATATCTTTTTATGTGTATCCTGGTATGTTTTGTGATCTGTGGTCTCAGTTTAGATCCTGAAAAAAATCCCAACAAACTGTTTTGCTGCTTGACAACAAAATGCATTTATTCATTCAACAGAAACCAAAACTAATTTGCAGTTCTTATTAAAAGGAGGATTGATCTTGTGACAGGGGAAGTATATTTTGGCATAAAAAAAAAGTAAATTAAGCGGTCAATCACAGCAGTGAGGTTGCTCACTTGATTAACAGAAACTGCCGTTGTGATAATTACCACTGCAACCTTCAAGGGGCATAATCATTATTACAGTGTTTATGTGGGCTCAGCAGCACGTAAATACTTGTTATACTCATGCTGATCCAGAGGAGGGCAGAAGTGTTACACTACATTTCTGCTAAAGGCTGAAGCAAATCTCCCTCTTGGAACTGATATGGCAAATTGGAGTCCATTTAACTTTGATAAATACAGCCTTTTCAATCTTGGGCCACCGGTCATTCAAAACTATCAAGAGGCTACTTTGGCAATATTTATGAATCCTAATATTTCTCTCATTTTGTTGTTCCTTTGTCTGGCAGCACAACTGAAATTAGGTAATAATTTGAAATTGAACAGGAACAGCAAAACAAGAAAGTTTTCATTACACTCATTGGAGACACATTAAATGAAAACACAGTTGATGTGGACATGCAGTAAGAGGACACCGAGGGCCAAGCGAGTCTGGAATAGGCTATATATCCTTTTAGTGGACAAATAAATCAGCAAGTTAAACAAAGAAAGTACCATAAAGACGGAGCATGTCACTCCTTTAGAGAAAAGCCATTTTCTCAGAGTATTTATCTTGGGCTGTGAGAAGCATAAAAGATCAAACCATAACACTTCAGTGGTTTGTCCAGACAATATTAAATGAGGGAAATTGCCATGGGCACCTGTCCACTGCTTAAAGACATCAGAATCAATGCCCCCATAGAGAGAGGGTCAGCCTGCAGACTAATACAGGCGCTGTCACCTGCTCCGGCCACGGGTCTGATTTACTGCTACGCAGAGTGTCGCAGGACACCAAGCCAACCCCAAACACATACATACACATTAAATTACAACCTTTACTTTATCTGGTAATTTTTATAATCCTCCCTAATACTTTAAAAATAATCCTTACTGGTCAGGTTTTTATGCATAAAGACACTTCTGCATCCCACAAGACACACAAACACATTCACACTGCTACAAAAACACAGTCAACCCTCCACCCACCACCTCCCAATTATTAGCCCGTGGCAATATAGAAGCCAATATAGCGAGCAGAACTTCCCCCAGATGTAATCTCTAGACACACATTCTTTCACCTCGATGATGTCTGGCCCTTTCCAATCTCAACACGGCGCTTGGACCTGAGAGTTGGAGCAAGGGGCTGTTATTTTTATTTATTTATTTACTTTTTTTTCTCCCCCTTGCTGTAAAGCAAACCAGCCGAGGTTAAGCCAAAAAGAGTAAAAACAAAGAGCGTGGAATCAATACGGTGTATATCTATCCACTCAGGGCTAAATTCGCCCATCAAAAGAACTGGGTGACAGTGACGCTGGGGGAGCAGTAGGGCTGCGAGGTCCTTGTTATCATGGAGTCTCACACAATACGATTTACAGGTTTTGTCAGTGATGGTATTAAAAATAATCTTTCAGATTCATAATATAGTATATTGCCTATAGAAGATAATAAACACATACGGTAAATCATGTAATGGATGAGTTCTTACTATAAATTGCTGTATTAAATTAAGTTTTTCTGCCGACAAATGCCATTTATAAACATTAGTAGAGAGGAACCGACTGGTTGCTAAAAAGTGATATATTTTACAAATGTACTTATATTATTACTTTGTTAAATATTAGAAAGTAGTTTTCAAACTGGTTCTTTCGTGGATGACAGAAAAAATAAATTAAAAAAATCTCTAAAAGTCTTTCTTAAATAATTTAGAGCTGAAACAATTAGTCGATTATTTGATTAGTTGTTTGACAGAAATCAATCTGTAACTATTTTGATAATTGATTCATTGTTTTGGTTATTTAATCAAACAAAAATACAGAATGTTTTCTTGTTACAACTTTTCAAATATGAGGATTTGCTGTTTTTATGTGTTTCATATCACTGTAAATTCAATATCTTTGGGTTTTGGACTTCAGGTCAAACAAAACAAGCCATTTATATGATGTCATCTTGGGCTCTCTGAACATGTAATGGCCGTTCTTCACTACTACTAGATTAAATGATTAATCACTTTTTATGGAAAAAATAACAGATTACAGATGAATCATTATGACTATAGAGAGGGTTACCTGTAAACCAGAGGGCTCTGGTATCTTGTTGGTCTTAGTGCTGCTGGATGTCATAGTGATGGAGTTTGACAGGGACGACCGTCTGCTGCGAGCGGAAGAGGGACGAGAGGATGATCGGCTATCTGAAACGTACGTACGCACACACACACACACACACACACACACACACACACACACACACACACACAAACATAAAACTCTCATAGACAGATGCTAGCCCATAAAAACTAATGCTTAAAGTACATGTTATAAAATTGTTATAAACAAATTAATAAATGGTAACATTGCAACAGCAAAACAGAAAGCTAGATTGACTGTCTGAAATATTAAGTACTACCCTCCCCTGTGAAAACAGTAGACACACTTTTAAAAGAGAGATGAGCTGCACAACATTATTGACACTGTAATCTGTCTTCTCAGAAGTCCGTTCCCCCGGTTTAAGTGAGAACGGCTACTTTGCATTTGGGTTCTGAGAAAGTGCGATCTCAAGTTCAACCACCTTTTAATTAATTATAGAGGCATTTTAAATTACAAATGGCATAACAGCATGCTTTCTGTGAACACTAATTGAAGACAGAAAATATCAATTCACTAATGAGGGGTCTGATTGTTTCCAAGCCTGGGAAATCACGATGTGAAGTAATGTGATAGGCTTACAAGCAAATTACTGAAGCAGAGAAACAAATAGACCCACTGTCATGGTATTTGTCATAGATCTATTTTGTATTGATGACAGTATTTTAATCTAGAGGATCAAATTGTAGCTGTTTTGTGTGAATGTGGACAAAGACGCACTGAAACGTGGCCTAACAAAAGCTCCGATGTGGATTTATATTGAATGTCGATATTTTTCCAACACTGGTGGTTCAAACTTAATCGACCAATTATCACAGAAACACAATGACAGTTCATCTGCTGGTCTAACAAATAAATATTAGATTCAAAGCACCTAATACATTATTAATACACATCTCATCAATTATTTTGAACCATATGGAAAACACTCCAAAGTGACCCATGCTGCATACAGTTACAATGTATTTCTCAGGGTCCAAATCAGCAGTCAAAACTGTTTTTGAGCTCTAAGAATAACCCATTCAACGTGTGCGATCGTGTAGCATCTCATGTCATCGCCTTGTTAAAATGTAACAGGTATAAATCAATACGTGGGTGAGGCACAATAATGTGATAATCCCGACTACTATCTGGGAGCTCATTTGTTTTTGCAGCGGTGGTCGACTGGGCCCTCCTCTCGACCACCGTCTAATCCCTCATCATCTCCCCAGTGAGAAGTGGTGGAATCCCCCGAATCAATAACATGAACATGGACTGACCACTTAAATCAACCCCATCTATCTTCCCACAGTGAGCCTGTCCCCGGCTCGCTCATCCAGGATCTCTGTTCTTCTCTTCCTTCCCTCAACATGCTGGTTCTAACAAGTTAAAGGTGAGGTATTTTACATTAAAAAAAAACTCTCTGTTGGCTCATTATCTGACGTGGCAGAAGGCTGAAGATGCACTCGATGCCAGCCGGGCCTTTCTTGCTTGTTCAAGTTATGAAAACACATCTTTTTGGCAAGAGCTCTCTCTCCAAATCCAGAGTTGAAAGGCAGCATTTTTCATCCGTGCAGATAGAGCTTCTGTCAATCTCTAAATGGCAAAAAATGATTACCCAAATCACAGCGCTTTACAGTCTCCTCCCTCCAAACAAGCTGCTCTAATTGTGTGGCTATTATGATGTATGGACTGTCTTAATGAGGTGATTTGTCACAGGGGAGTGAAAAATCGATCAATAACAGAGCTATTATTTATTCATCAAAACTAATCGGTGAGGCGTATTGGGGCAATCGGTGCGTACGTGTATGCATCTAAAAATGGGAATCTGAAGTATAGCCGCTGAACAGCCACCATAGGCTGCAACTTTGGAGCCTTTGTTAGTGCCACGCAAACAGATTCTTGTTCAAAACATTATAAAACATACACTCTGGGGGTAGGGTGCTTTATGTTACAAAGTTCTGGGAAGCCACATGTTGTACCTTTCTTGAGTGAAGTGTCTGATTCTGCTCGGGCTGTTTCTGGAGGCTGAGGGTGAGTTGCTGCTTGGGCTGCTGATGATACCGATGACATGGAAGGTTTTGGAGGGCTGTATGACTGGCTGCCAAAGTTCTGTCTCTTCAGCTTGGCATCAGCCTCGAGCCTCTCCAAAGCAGCTATCTGACACTGCTCTACTGTAGACACAAATAATCTGCAGAACTGACAGCAAAAGGAAACCAGTAGTAAGAGGGTGATACATGAGCATTGTTTTGAGGCAATTTAGAGAGGCAGAATTGTTTATGAACAAAGAAGACAGTTTAAGCAAATCACAGGAGAGCTAAGATGTTTACCTTCAGTTGTGTTTTCTCTGACACGTCTACTCTATGTTTTATCATATATTTTATATTTCTTAAAAAGTGAAACGTAAAGATAAATGACTCAAAAAGAAAGACATTTTTATAATGTACTTTCACTGGTTCATAAAAATAATAATTTGTTGTAGCAAGTAGTATAATTTGGTTGTAGTTTAAAGTTTTTTCTACACACATCTTGGGATAAAAACCATTGTTCTTGGGCTGATATTTTTAAAGTTACTCTACAGCATTAATTATCTGTTGTTGCACAATGAAATGAAAAAAATGAATGACTGATGCACAAATAGGACAAACATATATACACTTTTCATAGCCTTGAACACACAAGGACCTGACCGATGTGTCACAGACACGGAGAGCAAAGTGGTGATAGAAGCAGTATGAAAAGAAGACACCACATGCACCACATGTCCAAACTTACTTTTGAATAGTCCAATTTTCCATCCTTGTTGATGTCAGCTAATGTGAAAATAGCATTCACTTCCTCAGTGGTCATTTTCTCTCCTCTCTGTAAGATTTAAAATGTTTTTTCAGTAGTGGAAACACTAGAAAAAAAACAGCTCCTCAGCTCCTTCAACATGAACAATTATAACCAAAAGTCCTTCTCACAGAATACATATATGAAAAATAAAAGTTAAATCAAATTGTAGCCTACTGGTTGCAAATGTGTCTGATGCAAAATGCTTTAAGCTACTCACAGTGGTAAGAGCCTTCTCCAGCTCACTATGTGTGATGTAGCCGTCACTGTTCACATCCATCTTTTTGAAAGCTCTCATCAGCTCATTTTCCTCAGTTTTCCTCTCACACTTGAGAATATCACAAAAGTCATCAAAGTTCAGTTTAGAAGTTCTCGGCGTCCAGTATTTATTGAGAGTGGCGTGGGATGGATTTCTACCAGCCTGCTGGAGAACTAAATAAGACAAATGGGAAATGGATTGAATCTACAAGTAAAGAAGACAGGTGGCTGTGTGTTCTTCTTTTCTGGTAAGTTAGCTTCTCTGACAGACTTTTAAATCACATGCACATTATTCAAAAATTAAAAATCCTCCACAATGAGACCCTTTTTTGCACATTGTAACATCTGTACCTCTGATTACCACAAACAACGTGCACCTTTCTCTCCTTTTATTTCCCCTTACGTAGCTTTGAGGTTAAATCAACTTATTATACAATCTTACATTCTGTATCAGCTTGTTCCAGCTCTTCATCAAAGTAATATATTTACAGTGACACACCGAATTAGTGGCCAGCAAAATTGATTTTTTGAGATATCATATCCAGTTGAATTTTACATAACTGCATGTTATATAATTATATGAAACAGAAATATATCTAAGCTGGATAATTCCTTCACATTGGCAAACGTAGCACACGCTAACAGTTGTCTAAACAAGCTGCAGACAGCACTAATCATCATAAGTTAGCTTACCACGACATAACTGCTGTCTCGAAGCGATATTTGTCAAACTAGATCTGAACACAGCAAGGTATGCGGCTCTACACTGCATGTAGAAAGCCTCTTCCTCATCAGCAGACCGAGGTGACTCTTGAAAAGACATCTTTGGAAGAAGATAGCTGTCAGATATCAGTCTGGCTAACGTTAGCTTAGTCCTATCTAGCGTAGAAACCAGACGACAGCCAGATATGTCAACTAAGCTAGGCTAAATTAAAATATTTCGGCGCTTCATCACACCGTAATAATAGTCTGAACGCACGCAGAATACATTTTATTGAAACCAAATTCGCTCCCGCGGTGACACGGTGATTTGTCAAACACCGTTGCTATCTGCTGCCTGTTGCTAGGTAAACAAAAACGCACCAGTGTTCCACCGAAAACGACACGGCAGAAACAAACGTTGCTGTAAAAAACTTCAGCGCAATGTATTTAAGCCATGTAAGAAAAGTAATTCACTGATAAAAGCGAGCCCAATTTTATAAACTTGAATAATGATTTTCTGTTTGGATTCAAAATATCTTTTACGTATTTCGAGTCATTTTTGCAAAAAGGCGCCACCAGGAACTATATAAGCAACAGGTCATGTTGTACACGAATTTTTTGAGTGTAGCAAAGGCGCCAGTTTCATAAATTATTTTGTGGCAAACAAACTTCTGTTGGCTAAAACAGCTCTTCACTAACTCGAAAATGCCGTGAGTATTGTTAACAGTGTCTTATTTTACTTCATATTTGTCGTAATGATGATGTTACTCCAAGGATGCCTCTGTTATATAAAACTAGTTTCTTTCAAACGTTGTGAATGCAATGAGCAGTAGTGGAAGAAGTATTCAGATCCTTTACTTAAATGAAAGATAACAATACTGCAATGTAGATATAACTTGCTCCATTACACGTAAAAAGACCTGCATGAAAAATCCTCCTGAAGTAAAAATATATAGGTATTAGCAGCAAAATGTACTTGAGTACAGTACTTGAGTAAGTTAAATGTACTTAACTTAGTCACTTTCCACCACTGGCAATGACTGTAAACAAACAGTACAGTATAACGTTATATGGACTAATGTTATATAGTCTGTGTCTACACATCAATAATTTTGTTTTATTGTCATAGGAACTGAATGGTGTGGTTTGCTCATTAGAAAGTTTTTTGTACCCTCATCATTGTGTTTTAATTTGTCGCGGTGTTACTGTAATATTCCCAGAAAATTACACACTTTGGTTTAACTGATATTTTACTTACCAAAAACTTAAGTAGCAATTGTGGTCAAGTTTGTGCCTCTCATGCACTAGTCACTAGTCATGTCATTAAAGCAAATGTAATGAGGCCGTGGGGCGGGTAAGAGGGGCTACTGCTGCAGACTCATATATGACCTTTCTCTACATAAATATTGTAATTCTTGTTTTGGGTTTGTTTGCTGTTGTATAAAATGAGGTTTCAAATAACCAGGAATTGCTTAGGTATATATATAATTTCTTAATAAATAAGGCGGTGCATTGATACTGGATATTGTTGTTTTTTTTTTTTTTTAAAGGGCCAAAAGACCTCTGGGCATGGACAATGCCACCAATGTAAGTAAATAAGTTGTCCTTTAACAAGGTTTACTGGCATTTTTTGAAATTTGATTTGATATATTTATGGATTAACAAATACTCCAATTCTAGAGATAACATGTTAAAGTGAGAGCACTTATATCCAACACGGTGTCCCAAGGTGTTAAAAGACAGACACAAAACATGTAACATGAAATGAATTAACTGATCATGGCTAACATACTGCTTTCACAATTGTTTATCACATGGTTTCAAAGTTTAAAGTGTAGGCCTCTGGCTGTCTATGGTTTCTATTCATCTTTCTCTGGATTCTCAAATGATTGAATGAATCATATTATCACAGAGCCTATTTCAATCTTATGTTGTCTTCTCTCTGTCCTGAATAGCATCCAGCTTCCAAAATACCAGTACCATCAAGAACCCACCCACCTTCGACTGGAACTGGAAGTTCTCAAGCAGGTGTGTTGACATCGGTCATTACACATTTGTGAAGACATGTCAGTAATCAAATACCTCTTAAGCATTAGCTACACATAGAAGCAGGACAAATGTTTCTTTATTCACATATTACGACATCTTATTTTCTGTCCAGACTTGTGCAAAATTGTCAATTTGCTAAGAATTGCAGAGAGATGTCTGTCATTGTATCTCACACCCAAACAGTTTATGGCCCCAAATCACTTCAAACAGGTGTGTCTTAACTAATTGCACACTCAACCTCAAACAGACCACACCTCTCAATTTTAAATCCTGATTTTTAAGAGCTCACTGTTGTGATTGTTTTTTCTCCAAGACAACTTGAGAAGACCAGTCTCAATAAGTATGGGGCAACTGGGGCTTAAAAATGGTAGAAATGGACTTTTAATCAGAGAGTCAGCAGTTCAGACTCCTTAAACAGGAGTTTATAATCTTGGCAGGGAGGGCATGGCTGGAGAAGTTCTTTAATTCTAAGTAACCCTCTTTTGCATAAATAAAGATTTAAAAGACAATTGATTTAACATTAAAAGAATTCAATGTCACCTATAGTTCTTCTGTCAGAGAACCTCCACCTCATTTTTACAGGGTCCATTCTTGGAAATGGTAGACACCTGTGCAACCTGGGTTTTTATCCTCCTCTGGAAAAAGAAATTCTACAGGACTGTGACTTTAAATTGAAGTCATACTGTGTATAATGTAATCTTTGTATGGGGAAATAATACTGCGTTCTTGTCGGACCACAAAGCAACAGCAACTTGCATATTGTCTACTCTAGATTGTGTTATTTAGGATGTTGTCTTTAATCAACAGGCAAGGCTAAAGTCACCACATGTGAACAAGACGCCCCAAAGACAGAGTTGGAGAAGTGAGTATCAAATTAATAGATTTTGCAATTTCCTTTCATTTAGACTAACCTTTTCATCAACAAGTTGAATTAGCGGTAAGCTGCAAGTAAATTTGGAACTGCTAATACACGGAAAGCCAAAGCCTCTAAAAAGCACAGATTCAAAGGGTTACAGAGAACTCCCTTTTATGAGTTGCCATATTTCAATTGCCACACTTTCCTGATGGTCATAATGACATATCAGAATTTAATGACAGGAGACACGGAATGACGGAGATTCATCATTGGCCAAATTATCAGTGATTTACATAGCACTAAAAATAGTTGTATAAGAGTCACTTAACACAAGAACCATTTCCTTAGCCAAGGCAGACATTTGGTGTCAGGCCCATCCATCAAGACAAGCATTAGTTTTTTAATTTTATAGTGCTGTCACTAATACGTTACATGAGCTCAGTTTACAGTACATTCATAACACTCACTTGGTTATGTCATATTAGGATATATGACATTGAAGCACAGCAGTGTTTTATTTATGGTTGGACACCATCAAACCATCAAAATACAAAATAATACATTAACATACAAGTAAAATGGACAAATATAATTGATAAACAATAACTTAAATAAGTAAAGAACAAAAATACAAAGATGGAAAAGGGCTAAGGTGTGGCTACACACACAGATAATTAATCTTTTAGTTATAGACAGCCTTTCAGATCATAGAAAATCATAATTTTGAACAAAAAGAAGTACAAATTCAGGATAAACATGAAAAGATTCTCTTAATTTTATGCTTTTATGCTTATTATATGCACCATCTCTTTGAATTACCTGCCTTTCCACGCTGGTTTTCAGTCTTTTCCTCTTTTCTTTAGGCTGAGTTCAGGATCACCCAGTTAAACGAATGTTAACTACTGATCTAAACATAATAGACAAGACATAACTAGTCAGTATGATGCTATGTATAGGCATATTTATTCACACTGCCAGACAATAATATGAGGAAATCTGAAGGTGTCATTGATTGTATCACTTTCTCTCCGCTCTCTTTTGCCGTGACCAGATTGGACTCCTTGCGATCTAAACTGGAACAATCGGTGGATGCATTCATCAGAGCCAGAAAAGAGCTAGAGGAAATACTGGTGAGAAAGACTTTTTCTTTGCTCTTAAATCTTTAGAATAGGCGGAAATGTGTCTGTCTCCATCTTATCTTCCGATTGAGAGATGATGGTTTTATTACATACTGAATATTCACTTCTGACATGGCTTTTCCTTTCAGAGTGACTGCTCGCAGGGCTGTGTGTGTTTTTTTTCATTTCCACTTCGGTGTGCTACATTTTTCTTGTGTGTTGCTGGGGGGTTTTGTGCTTTTCTTATTATCTCCTTGATTCTGTATTTTAATTAGTCAGCAGAGGGCAGCAGTGAACAAGGACGTTTGCTCACTGGATCTTCTTCTGACCTGAAGACAGAGCTGAAGAGACACAGAGAGCTGAGTAAGTACGCAAAGCCACCGCTGAATATGAATATCAGAAAGTACGGTCAAATCTGAGGTTGAATAAGAATTCTCTCCATTTTTTTCACTCAACTGGGTGTGAAATAGATTTAACTGGTTAAGATTTATTTGTTCCCACTTAAAATAATCGCAATGGTATTTGTGTCTTTGCAGCATCCAGAGCAGAGTCGTCTTTGAAGGGAAATCACAAGAATCACAGTCAAGGTACTTTTCCTGGTAATAACTTTAATAAACCCAACTCAGTGTTAGACATTCATGTGCTCTTACGCTTTTACACCATCAAGATAAGCACACCTACAGTACTTATCCCTGCCTGAATACTATCTCATTGATTATTCTGGGGCTTTTTATGGCCATGTACTAAGTGGATCTGAGATTTGAACACTATTACAAGATTTACCGAAGATTAAGCCCGTCACACATGTTTAAAGGATAAGAGTGGAAATTCAACATTTGTGTCACATTCTCAAATTGCACATTGATTTTGACAACTTCATTATTTAGGAATTTTATAGCAGATTTCCACCTGTAAGTTACGTGTCAGTTATGTGTAAGTTATATACTTCTTTGAGTCAAGCTACTCCGCTCAGGGTGGAGGGTCGGTATCCCCACTTTTTATTCATATCAAGACTGTTACGGTCACATTATTTTTCAGTGGTAGCCTTCATTAAATAGACTGTTGTGATTATGACCTTATCTGTAGGTCTTTAAAGGCCAGTAAGAAAAAAAATTCCGTCCCAATTGTTCAGTCGAGTTCAGGATGAGCAGGAAAACAAATGTAGTCACAAGGCTGTTTGATTCCCAAGGACAACCCCATCCGTTACTACTTCACTGTTTGATTTGCTTCTTGCTTCATCTTCTTTGCTATTTAACATTAACAACATCAGTGGATGCTTGTTTGAGTTGCCCAGACAATCGTGTTCTCTGCGACCTTTGGAGAAAAACAACATTTTGTTATGGCTACACAAACAAGTCAATGAGCAGATTTCCTAGGGAAAGAATTAATTTGATTATTTTAGGCACATATTATGCCTGCAGCAAAGCAATTCTTGTGATCCAATCATACAATGGTGACTTGTAGAAAATGAATAGGGGGTATTGTCAGAAGGCAAGCTTGTTTTCCGATAAGGTTGTTAGAAATTATTTTAATTAGTTCCAGTAAGGGAGCTGAACATACATGATGCATTGTGGATCCACACCCCAGGAATGTCACATTTTTGTCACATGGTGGATCCGTGAAATTTATCAGTTTTGCATAAACCTCCTTACAACAACAGACTTCACAATGTCAAGGCAGATAGCTGTGGGAGAGAATTGGTCCTCTATGTGCATTGAGACACACATTTTAAGTAAACAAACTGTTATTCAAAGCTGCTGCAGAGTTCCGTCCTATATCTGCTTTGAGCGTGAAATCCAGACAGATGATGCTGATGGTATCGTGAAGCATGATCCTTCTCTAGTGTAAAATGTTTGCTTAGATCCGCTGCTATGGCCTTAAGGCTTCGTCTCCATGTGCTGAATTCAAGGAAGAGGAGTGTAACAAACTCTCGGCTGAGTGCATCATGAGGACGTATACTGTACGTGCTGGTTGTTGGATGCAATATTATATATAATTAAGTACAATATTATGCATGAAAATGATAAGAAACAAAAGAGACGGGTTGCAACAGTGTGTATATTATTGTATATCTTTACTTTCTTTATAGGCATATCGAAATACCACAGTGAAGCACTAATATATGCATACTGAATATGGATTTGACTTATTTCCCCACCACATCGGAGGGTTTTTTTTGAAGAACACAGTGGTGATCAATGTGTAAATCATTGTATAGATCATTGTAATTAACTGTTTTCCCTTCATAGACTCAATACTCGATGAAGTGAGCCAGAATCAAATTTTCAAACCGGATTGTTCCACCCCCACACTACACTTTTCATAAAAATCAGTGATGGAGGTTGGTCATCAGTTCATTTACTTATCTGAGCAGTTTGGCGGAGAGGCTGAGGGCATGTTTATCTAGCTTCCTGAAATGTCTACAGATATGCAATCAGGCATCTTAGGATGTTTTTCATGATGTCAGGTGACCAGGCATAACACTCTATAACATGAATAAAACTGTAACTGTTTAACTGTTTAAATAGATGTAGATGCTGTTCACTTTCAAATAAGAAGTTGTGTAGACTAATATTACTGATGTACTAATTAAGATATGATTTTGATATTGTCTAATGCTTGTTCTTTCAAATTAAGACTATAATTCCCACAAACTATCCTGTGACTCTAGGCTATTGTAAAAATTGTCCCATCTCTTCAGGGATATCTGAATGGTGAGGGAAACCTGCAGTAAAGCAAATGACAGATTTTTGACTGAATTTATGTCTTTACCGCCAATTTTGCATATTGTCTATGCTTAAAATCATGCAAATTTGGAAACACAACTTCCACGGCAGCCATTACACACCAGGAAGAGCTCTTTCTCCGTATTCCGACTCTGTACGCCAGGCTCTCCCTTTCTTAGGTGCCAAGTCGAGCCTCTGGCACCTCCACCCTGCCAGGGCAGCTGAGTAAATCCATGGGGACATTTAAACCTTGAAGGCCAATCTTCCAATCCCACTTCCCTTCCTCCCCCCTTATGTCTTCTTCCCACTCACTTTTTTTTTCCCCTCTCCCCCTTTTTTCCTGCCTTGTCATCCCCCTTTTTCCACCTTACGCTTGTGATAGTTAAAACCACTTCTTTCCTCAGACTGAGAGCACGGAGTTAAGAAGCGCTTACGACCGTCCTTTAAGGTTAACAAAAGTTTCAGTAAGCATTCTAAAGAAGTCACTTTTGGTGAGCAATCAGGCTTGGGGCGAGCATAAATCCTCAGGGTATAGTCCCGGCATTACAAATACCCACCATGCCTGTATCTGCTGATGACTACAAAATTGAAAAAGAAAGGCCCTAATAATTCTGAGGCAAGTTTCCCTCAGCAGTAGGTATTGATTATTTGTGTGTGGTGAGAGATTTGGAAAATTCAATTAAAGGAGTTGTGCAAAGGATTCATAAATTCAGCCCCTCCAACCCGTATCGAGACATGGTTATGTTCTAAATCAATGCTGCACTTCACAATATATTTTCTTAGGAACATAAAAATAAATAACATTTAAACAGTTCTGCTTACTACAGAAACAAATTTTATTTTCTCTGAAGCTTTTTAATAACAGCCAAGTACTGACTGGTGCACATCTTCAGGGTGGTGACGTATTTTTATTGCGTTTTTCCCATAAGAAAATCCTGTATAATGTGAATTTTGAGATGACAAAATGAGGGGAAAGGGGACGGCTCAGCAGTATAAAAATTGATCAGGCCATAGATGTGGCCACGTTGGGAAAGATTTGTATGTCAGCAGTAATGGGCTGTATTAAAAAGAAGATTCCTTAAGATGTCATAAAAGTGATGGGGCTGTGTCGCAGGGTCGTGGGCTGCCAGCCCAGGCAGCTCCCAGACTCTGGCACATCAATCCTAAGAGGCCTCACGGACAGATGCCACCTACCCACCGGGAGTTTTATGCTTTCTGATTGAACACACGGTTGCAATTAAAGGAGGGAGTTGTATATTAGGCTGTTTTGGTCCAACTGAAGCCAGCGGCCTTCGATCGACACTGCGGGTTGCAGAGTATGCAATCTTTTCAGACGTGATTTCTGATTTAGTGAATGTCATTGCATTTCATCTTAGGGTGCAAAAAAATATACTTCCATGTTTCTTCGAAATATTAACAGCAACCAAATAAGTATTTTTCCACAGCAAATATAAGTTAGGGTTGGGTTACAGCTTTAATTAGCATTATTAAATGATATAATGACTTTGTAGACCTAATTTACCTGATAATAATTTGTCCCTGCATTTGCTTTCCGGCATTTTACTGCCTTTTGTGTTTTGCCTTGATTACAACTCAAGTCATTTTCTCAAACAAGCATTGTTACTTATAATAACTATAAATGTTTCACTTTAGATTTCATCATTTTTCTTTTTAGATGGCATGAGGACGGGTAGCTCCTACGACTTTCTGAAGTCCATTATGGGCTGAGGTACAATAATCCATTTCTTCTCTAATTTTGGACATTGGAGGTTTAAATACTGTAAGTAATCCATTGCTATACATCATGGATTGTTACCAGATAACACCCACGGATTATAGAAAATGTAGCTCATGTTAACTTTCTTCTTTTGTATGAACGTTCAATCTTGACAGCGACTGCGGTGTGTGTAATATCACCAAGTGCCAGTGGGGTTACAATCATGTTTTTCCTCTCCCATATTCCCCAGGTTTTTGTTAGCGAGGCATCTCGGCTGTTGACAGCTAATGGAATTGCTCTTCACCTCTTGTGTAGCACCGTGCGTATGATCCCACGGAGATACGGCAAGAGATGAATGTGGAATCTGTGCTGTCAGTTGTGAGGCTGAGATGTCTTGGAAGCCGTCATTCATTTGCTGGAGAAGTGTCTGCAACGGTAGGAGCGAATCCTCTGACATGTTAGCCCCCCGTCTACCCACCGGAGCCTCTGCCTGGCAGCTGACAAATGTTGATTCTACATTAACCACAAAGCTGCAACGCTGTGCAAATAATGTTCTTTCAAATGGCAACCCTCATCCCCTTTATGGCTAAAACTATGCAATCCTCCCCACCTGTGCAGTTTAACACCTTTGAAAAGTAAAAGTGCGGGGGGGAGGGGGGGCGCAAACTGTCTTATAACACAGTAGTCTCTTTATTTGGCAGCGCCTGGGAAGGCCGAGGCCTCTCACTGCCCGAGTCGACCTAAGCAACAGCTGGTGTTCACAGCAACATTTCCTATTTCTGCCTAAGGTGGATCGTGTAACTCTCACTTTATCACCCTTAGAGGCCATGTGAAGGACAAAGCCAGCACACCCATGAACAAAACTAATGTTTTGATACAGGCCCCCTTTGGAGATTGATAGAAGGCTCCATGGTGTTTTTAATACCCTCTGACCACCACTGCTACATCACAAATAATCTCTTACCAATGGTTTTCACTGAGGGAGATGTTCTTTATTTCTCAATAAGACAAAGTTTTAGCTATGAGGATACAGTATCTGCCTCTAATCCAAGGTTCATAATCACAGTAACTCGGGATACGCCATCCTGGTGGCCGAGTGGTGACAGATTCCTTATTTTCACCATGGCTTCAAAAAGAAACAGGCCTCGCTTCTGTGTAAAGATTTTGATTTAATAACTTTTTTTAACACCCGACGGACACATGAACTTGATACTTTATCAAAGACTGAAATTGCTGAATGGGACACTTATATATGAGTTTCCAGTCGCAAACCTAATTAGTGTAAACAGAGCAGTGTGAACAGTAACACAGTTTGTTGCTTCAATTAGTATTATTTTTTTGTGCCTTTTATTTTTAATGTTTGTGACTCGGAATAAAATGTCATATACTACAGGCTTTTACATTTGATTATCTGGTCTATATTCAGGTTTTTATACACTGACATACAGAATATTTCATTTAAGGTTTGCAGCTAATGAACTTTAATTATCAATTAATGTTAATTTTTGATTAATCCATTAGTATTTGACAGAATATAGGGTAAAATGACTGTTACAAGTTTCCAAAGCCCAACATAACATCTTCAAACTGCTTGTTTTGTCCAATCATTCACTTTAAAATGATATGAATTGGAGACAAGCATCAAATTTTCATATTTCAGAAGCTCAAACCAGAGAATCCTTCACATTCAGGAGCTGTTCTGCAGCTTTCAGTTGTATCACATGATCTTCCTCAGCAGATGGATTTGCCAAGTTGTCATGGAATTGTCATTTTCTATGGGTCGACATATCACCTTCTAATCTTATCACTTTAATTTCAATAAATTATCCCATGAATTACTGATTTGATGGATTTAATCATTTTTAATATCTTACTCCAGCTGTATTAGTTGTTTCACCGCTGCTTTATTACTTGTTCCCATTTCAGAAGTGGGAGAGTGAGTTGTTATTTTCCCCTCACATCTTCCCAGATGAACTGCCGTGACGTTATATAAATGTGTAATAGAGGGACAAACCAACACCTTTCATGCCTTCTCCAATGGGCCCCTTGTGTTCATGTCCTGTTGTAGTAACAGTTAACTCAGATCTTGGGCTCCTATTTGTCCCTGTGGCCCATTATTGGCTACAGTCCCAGAGCCTCAGATGCACAGGCAACCCTCACTGACCTGATAACATTTATAGTTGTAATGGATTTTTTTATGCCTGTCATTAACTTGCAGAGAGATTGGGGAAAGAAATTGCTTGTACCTTTTTCTGTGGTATTTCAACTTTATAGCATTATGTTCAGATATGTCACCTTCCATCATCTCTTTTTAAGGCCTTTTCTGTCACTGGTTTTGTTTTAAATGTACAGGTCTTTTGCGCAGGACCCTTGTGGTATCTGAGACTTGTAATGAATATTTAATGATGTTGAGTAAAAGCTTTGAAGATATAATTTCTGTCCAATTATTGGCTCTGTCTCTGCCAGACAGTTAGGGGTGATTTAGCGGACTACTTGGTAAATGTAGACAGTTTATATGAAGCTGCTTCATATCATATCATTTAACAGCATGGCAATAAAACTGATGTTCACTTTAGGTCGTTGAGAAATTTTAATTTATTTTCAGAAAAACTAAGTTTGTACAAAATAACTTTGATGATAGGTAAAAATGTACAGTAGAAAACCGTAAAAAAAAGTTCACATGAATCGATAATGATCAACCATTACTGAAAGACCTGAGTCCAGTTCCATCAGGTGTCCATTAAATTACAAGGAGAGCATAGGATGGACACAATAACAGGGACACCTAACGGTAACTATCTGTAGCTTTTAAAGTTTCCATGAAGTTTAATTGACACAGTCTCAACCATAACTGATCAGTACAAGTGTCTCTGTTGTTGTGGCTACCTCATAGCTTGAGCATATGGGCATTGTGTCATCTGAATTCACTCCTGTGTCTACCAATGTGACTTTTAATGTTCCCAAAGGACTGAGATTGGCCTGCTGGGCAATAGTAGCTTGAAGACTTCAGTGTCAATGGTCCGAATGGAAAACAATGTTAGAAATACAATGTGGTTAATAAACAAATGTAGGCAAATGCTACAATGTGTAATTTTCTAGTAACAGGGAGGATTTTTTTAAATTAACTCATGAATTTATTTGGTCCAAACTTGAAAACTATCACTATCCTTTCACTTGATGTCTCAGCTCCCCTGAGCCCACAATACTGTATGCACTAATTGTGCTATCTGCATTGGGTACATGATGGCATGCAGAAAGCCCCCATACACATTAAGGACAGACATGACCCGTGTGCAAAACTGGCTTTCCAAACTCAAATTGAGCTTGAAACGTCTTGCAGTGTATATCACAACATTCGGCACCATTCAGTTGTTCTTCTTCTGGCTCTTTCTGCTCGGAGGTGCGCTGAACTGGACGATGTTGAAATATACAAATGATCCCAAGAAGTGCATGAAAGCGAAAACAGACACCAGCACAGGAAACAAGTCAGGCAGATGTGGTGGAGGGACGAGTGCTGCGCTCACAACGCTCAAACCGGCCATGGCTGCGATGCAGATGTAGAACTGCAACAGAGACAAACAGAGTGAGTTGACCACAGGATCCAGCATCTCTGGAGTTTGACCCACACTAGGGACTAAGAGTCAGGATATTTATGAGCCGCTGCAAATTGCTGGAATACCCCTTTAATGATTACTCGTTGCCAAACTGCTTTACGTGATGAGAGAATTAATATCCCATACCAGAAAGTGTTTCTAGTCAAACAATGAAAAGACTGGGCACCTCAGGCTACGATCAAACTGTTGGCTTTTCCCGTCATTTAAAGGTCCAGTGTGTAGAATTTTTTGGCATCTAGTGGAACGGACTTGGCAGAAATGGAACATAATATTCATAAGTATGTTTTAATCAGTGTATAATCCCATGAAAATAAGAATTGTTGTGTTTTTGTTACCTTAGAATGAGCCCTTTATATCTACATAGGGAGCGGGTCCTCTTCCACGGAGCCCGCCATGTTGCACCGCCATGTCTCTACAGTAGCCCAGAACGGACAAACCAAACACTGGTTCTAGAGAGCGCCTTTTGCGTTTTTCACAGCCACCGTAGCTTCTTCTACACGTTTGGCAGGGGAGGGAGAGGGGTATTCAGTTGGTTGCAATCTGCAACCTCACTGCGAGATGCCACTAAATCCTACACACTGGTCCTTTAAAGTGTGACCATAATATAAAACCAATTAACGATTTAATTTACCTCCAGAGTTGCAAAAATAACTGATGGTGCGAGTGAGGTAATTCATGTGTCTATTTGGGCTTTATGAGCCAGGGCTAAGTCGGTGAGTAAGATGGAGGAAACACCTCGTGCCCACACCCGCCCTGCCACCCCAAACCCATGAAACCCTATCGCCATCATTGGGGCTCGCTATTTATGCTGCTTGTGTAAATAAATATATCTAGGCAAACCTGTGTTAATGACACGCGCTATAAAAAGACACCTTCTCTTAATCTCTGACACCCTACCAGTGCCCCTGTCGCTAAGGGGCTGGCGGTGCAGCCACTTCAGATGCGGTGGAAACTTAAATAAGTGATAAATAATTCTTTGGCTGGCAGCAGCTTTCATCCCTGGACAGCTTACACAGCTTACAGCGGCACATGATCTTTATTTATACAGTTGGGTATATCTTCTCACACGGTTGCAATTTAGGTCTAGTGCCACTTTCAAAGTACAGGCCACCTGGGATCCTGAAATCAGCACCGTTCTTATTACAAATGCATCAGCTGCACATCCTCCTCCATCCAAGTACAAGAGCAGACATGAACTATTAACATAATCAAGCAGTAATATATCTGCTTCGTTTACCGTCAGTCACTGAGCATGTGTCTTATCTAAAGCAAGTCTATACCTGGAAGGAAAACACACTTTAAACTTAAAGCCGCTGTGTGTATGATTGGAAAATGTGTAATTCTGACAACTCCTAGTGGTAGTGTGGCAGCAACTCCTGTGGCAGACAGCAACACATGACACAGCTGACCTGGTAACAATGAGCTGAAAGCAACACTGATTTTTATTGGGATTATTTAATTTCTTTACAAACAGAAATTTAAGCCATCAGAGTAATTTGGATCGTTTTACACATAGGGGCCTTAAGTTTTTATATCAGCTCTATGTGTTTGTGTTGGATGAAGATGAAGACATGCAGTATTGCAATACTTATCTGTCTTAAAGGTATAAAGTAACTTGTATGACCTTTACTAACCTTACTGAACCACAATGATAGAAGTTACCTCCACCTATACAAACTTTTGGAATTGCCTCCCCCACCTATCAGCTGACATAAATCATGAAACCAAACTTATAGTTACTAACTTGTGTATTTCCCCTGTGTGGATTTAATCTTTCACATACAAAGCTGGGCACATACAAGTCTTTTACTCATTGCCAGACACGTGTTAGGAATTTCTTCATATTATCTCTTTATGCTGACATTTACCCAAAACTCATTTGGTGATTTAAAGATTAAAAGCCGTTTAGATTTCTATGTTAAAAACGGGTTTAAATTTGTTTAAAAACTTAAGGTTTTTAGACATCTAGGTTACATAAAACTAGAGCTGAAACATAAATTGATTAGTTGATTGACAGAAAGTTAATCGACAACTTTTATAGATTCATTGTCTCAACAGCATTCAAATGACTATAGTCACTGAATTGCTGATGAAATGTTATATGTGTACAAGTCTAACTGTTGTAACCTAGCTGTCTAGATTACTTTTGACCTGCAAATCACCAAATCAATGCTTACTGGGCACCATATTGTTAGTCACTGTACCAGCAATTAGACACTGACCTTCCATCTCACTATACAGGCCAGGTCCATTTTGGGTAGGAAGAAAAGCAGCTTGCGGTAGTATCCCAGTCTGAGCTCTTCCTCTGAACTGTGCTCCAGTGCAGACAACAGATAAGTGCTGAAGAAGAGAAAGGCCATCGAGGTCACAACGTAGGGCACGAGCAGACCGTCTTTCAGAAACAGAGGCAGCATGCTGCACGGAGAGACAAGGACAAGAACAATGGTGCATTTACAGTTTAGAATTTTTAGGCATTTTCCGGATGTCTTTGTCTAGAGAAATGTACAATGACCCCAAACAGAGTGATGTGTAATGACTGCAAGGACAGGAAACAAGAATCATATACAGATGTTGCCTTGTGCAATGTTAATATACAGTACGCAGCGCAATGGTGATTGTTACGGACATATATTAAAAAGAAATCATCTCTATCCTACATTTCAAAGACGACACACACATAATAGATTTTCATGTACATCCATCCAACAGTATGTCATTAAGTTTAGTATCATTTGTTGAGTGAAGGGCAACATTAAACCACGGAGCTTTTATCCAGCAGGCCCGCACAAGCACTCTGTCCCTTGGGTAGAGATGACTGACATTCATGCCAAGCGTATCTTAGTTTAGCAGAGGGGCATGGACAAGAACAACAGTTGACTCATAGTAAATCGCACATCACCCCAGCTTATAAAAACCTATCCACCAGCAACAAACCACTCATTCTGATATTTACTAAAACAAAAAAGCTCCATTCAGCAGATAAACATTTTAGAAATACATACTTCGTCAATTTAAAAACAGACTGGCTGCATTCTGTCCTCTTCAAATTGCTATGCTTGAGCAATCATGCAGCCAATTATGCTAACAAAAGATGTATTTTTTTTTTAAATGGCAGAGTGCTGGAGAGGATGCAGATTATGTCCATGTCAGACTGTACTGAGAAACAGCTACAGAATGACCCCCTGTCCCTACACAACGCACACTTAGACGGCAGGCATGCAGACTATGCTGTGTAATCCCCAGATATCCTTATACTAAACCACACGCACAACAATTAGTGCTGCCGGAAGAATTTAACAACAGCTGGTGAAAGTTAGATGGAGCATTTGCAACACTACTCGTCTTTTCCATTCACGGTCCTCACCTTAACCCAAATCTCCGATACATTTGGGTTTTTAGGATTATTTTTATGGCATTTTTCATTTGACAGTTAACAAATGAGAGACGGAAAAGACTGGGAGACATGAAGATAGGTGATATGTGATAGAGGAATGCCAGATTTATGTGGTTTGTGCCAATTTAGCTGCTAGGACTGTGGCTACAAGTGGCAATTATAGAATATGGGTAAAGGATAAAACGTAATGTCACAGTAACACAAGTAGAATAGTAGAAGTAGAAGAAAAACAAGTCGGTGTACTGACTCAGTAATGTCTGGCATCATTTTTTATACTATTAGCAATTATAAGTGAGTGGTCATACCAGACCAAGTAAGGCTGTAGTTGTAAAATCCCTGAGTGTATTCAGTTGAGCAAGGATGCAATTTAATGCTTACTAATTAACTTATCATTTGTGTTATTTCCTCTTTCAGCAATTACAATAGTCTCACTCCATAATTTCAGGCAAACTCTGACTTAGTTGATCTTATCCCAATGACAATAGGAAGTTCTATTTACTTAAAGCTTTCTGCTCTTTTCCACCATCATTAATAATGATTGGTATTGAAAAAATGTTCCAGCTACAGCACAGGTGGCAGACTTGTTGTGGATGGTTGCATGGAAACCTGATGTTTATTAAATCTCGACGGAAATGACAGCCAGTTAAGTTTCGAACAGACTTTACAGGCATTTCTCAACAGCACGGAATGAAGGGCTGCTCCAAAAACTGTCAATGTGCGGCCAATATTTTGTCAAACAAATGATGACTTTATTGTAGTAAAACATAAATTAAAAGAAAAAAAATACATCTTTAACTAAAGGCTGAGACTCAGAATGAGTCTGTAATATCTATCTGTTCCGCAAAACAAGAAAATAAAATACCCATCTACATCCTGCACAGAAAAGCTATTGGACCTCTGACATGAACAACAATGGAGACTGATATCCAGCTTTCATCCGTCTACTAGCTGTGTTTAGTTACTGGTCCACAGTTTGAATGTGACAGTGGTCCTTCCCCCCCATGCAGTCTCACCTGAACGTAGAGGCCTGCAGGAACCAAATGGCAATCAGGGGGAGGTCGTTCAACAGGAGGCAGACGGGCCTAGAAAAGATCAAAGTTGGACGTACACACTGTTATGCACACTCTACAGTAAGGACAGATTAATATTAATTTACAGTCAGGCGGGAAGAAAGGCCATGTTAGGTCAGAGCTGGATGTGAACTGATATCATGTGTTTAGAATATCAAAGCTCCTGACCAGATAGGACACCCGCATGAATTGATTACTGACAGTACTGTCACTGACCTCACAAGGCAGTCAATGTTCTTTATACCATATAATTTTATATCAGTCTATGCCCTTTAGTGTATGTATGTATGACACTGTAAAAGTTTCAATAATTGAGGTTAAAAATCAAACTTCTACTTGAACTAAATATTTATTTTCTACATTAAGACCAAATATTGCCACGGTGATAAATTTATGACAGTTTGCCTGCGTCAGTGCTAGCCCGGTGATAGTTGTACACTGTGCTCCGAGGGGGGCACTTTCCACCGGTCCCTGAGCCCATAATTACAGCCAGTGCTCTTTGGCGATCCTGTTACAGCCCAATAATTGATCCTGCGCAAACAACGCCCCGAGCTGCCGCCTGCCATTCTTTCCTAATCCCTGGACATGCATTACTGATTGATTCAGGGGGACAGGTGGGAGATATAACTCAATAGTTAATAAAGCAACAATCTACCCTAATCTAGATTAATAGATGAGCCCAGATCTAGGAGCCAAATCCCTTGCTGTTGAATCTATCCAAGGCTTCACTCTCTACCTACAGCAGCCACAGCTTTATAC
This sequence comes from Thunnus thynnus, assembly GCF_963924715.1. NCBI lineage: Eukaryota > Metazoa > Chordata > Actinopteri > Scombriformes > Scombridae > Thunnus > Thunnus thynnus. Next base: position 10,080,913 of record NC_089524.1, on the reverse strand, counting down.
ATTGATGGGAATGGTAATGAACCACACACACACATGCACATCCTCAGGCTTATGTGTGCAAGTGCTGCATTTAGTCTTGTTAAATATTACTGTCTTACACACACACAGTACATATCATGACAATGGAAGCTGAGAGGGCTGCTTTTGTGTCTGTGCGGCACAGAGTATGATGACAGAGGTGAATAATACCTCAGTTAGCAAGTCTGTACTTAAATAGATTGTTGCTCTGCAACTCTGGGAGTACAGCATAGGGATGACGTCACGTTTCATAAAGTGTTAATGTATTCAAATCATTACTCTGCAGGACCGAGAAGTGAAGTCAGGAGAAGGGGAAGGGCTCCTTTTTGAGTAGAAACTAAATCTATGACTGTGAATACTTGAGATATCTCTAGATATGGAAAGTACAAATTGTACTCATTGTCATCGCTGCTTTTACATGTTAACAAATCAAATCACCCAGTGAGACAAAACCTCAAGAAGTAACAGTACTTACAAGGAAGCCAAAAGGATGGATTTCTCATGGACTTGAAAGGAGAAGAGGAAAAATGCCAGAGACGAATTGACCTAAAAGTGACAAAGATTTTTTAGTAAAACAGCTGCTATTGTTACTGAACAATAATACTTAATAGCATACTTTTAAGTAAAGCCAGTAAAGGAAAGAAATGTGTATGAACAGAGCCGTAAAACATGTTCACATTGTAATTATATATTGATAATATGTTAAAAAAGATATTCAAATACAGAAAGATCTTAAATAAAAGATAAATATTAAATAAAATATCTGATGTTTAGCCTACAAAAAGGTCTTTTTCTCTCTGTAAAGTGACGGTCAGTACAATCGGCTTGCTATTATTTTGATATCAGTCAGATAGTCTGTTCTCACCCAGGCCTAAATCACTCACCAGGGCCAGTTTAAACTGCCAGAAGGTGGGCTTCGTCAAAAGTCTGAGGCAGGACGGTAGGACTGCCAGGAGAGTGCAGGCAAAACTGAAATAAAGAGCATTCAGGTGATCTCAAATCAGCATTATCAAATACATAAGTCAAAAAAATCCACAGTGGAAAAATTAAATTAGCACAGCAGAAAAAAATGATTACACAGCAAAAGACATGTAGAGTAAAATAAATTATCTATTATGTTGAAATGCCTTCATGTGGAAACTGACCACTACTACTGACTATATAACTAAATATAACAAATACACACAAACAAATCAGATTTTAATGTCAAATGCAAACAATCAACATCAAACTGTGGATCCGTCTCGCTCTTTTCCCAGACACCGCCTTATCTGCAACTACTATAAGGCGTCAGCTATGTGGGGAAATGACCAAATACTGGCCCCTGTCAGAGGGTTACCAGGCATTAGTTTAACCCTTCAATTGTCACCTGCTGGGGGGTGTAGGCACTGTAAGCGAGTGACTATGTGTCAGTGTGAATGTGCATAAATGTGATGAGAGGTCAGGCAGCGAGTTTGAGGATGCGAGAGCAACAATGTGTTTGCACTACGAATTGTATTGAAAGCTGTTATGTGAACACAGACAGATGCAGAAGGGCCAGAAAGACAGACTGTAGTAATAAATAAACAGCAAGTGAGTACTTAGTGTGTATGAAAGCGAGTGTGTTATGCATGTGTTATGTGTAGGGCAGGGTTTTGTGGTCCGGAAGGACATGGATCACTTTTCACAGCTGATTCATTCTATGTACACAGTACACCCACACCAGCGCATTTAGCAATCCACTCCCTCTGCCAAAAAGACAAGAGTGTTTTTCATTTGTTTGAAATGCACTACAGTCAAAGAAGTCCCACTTGATCCCTGGACTTAGCAGTCTGGCAGAAACGTGTCCATGCTGCGAACATAGGACTCCTAAATTTAGCGTGCTGGGTTATTTAAGCGGGCTCCACCATGACACAACTGTTGCATCAAGTTTTTCTCACAGTGGTCGTACAGGTCCTCAGCTTTTGGTCAAAATGACTTATTCAAATACTTCCTAGGATGCTCTGTGGAGACCAAAGGCCGGTGTCTGATGTTTCTTCAACTCAACTATGTCTTCTCATTTGTTTCTCTGTGTCATCCACTTAAATAAGTTCTTCCTATCAGGTTCATTAACTTAGCTTCTATCTCTGTACATGACACATGCTTTGATAGCTCCTCAAGCAATTCAACCTCTTGTCACCACATTTCCAAAAACAGCTGTGACTTCATGTTCAGAAGTTCCTCACAAGATGTTTCCTTGAGGGATGATCTTATTTCTACCCTGCTGGATCACAGTCTTCATTCCCTTGGGCGAGCTCTGCTTTCCCAGGAAATGAAAGGAGTCAAAACAAGAGACAGGAGGCAGGGGTTCCGATAGAAAGACAGAATGACGCAGCAAAAGAGAGAAGCAAACCATGAAAGATAGAGGAGGAGAATGAAGTGAAAGCTTGTTAGATAGATAGATAGAGGGATTACCTGAGGTAGAGCTGGGAGTCCCTGGACAGAATGGATCTGATCTTTATCAGGATGTTCAAGCTGCACCATGTGTTGGCCACCTTATCCTGTCAAAACAAGTACACCACTTTGGTTAAATGAGAAATGATGTCAGGTCAAAACGACAAAAACTGTTTACAGTTTAACATTAAAAAAAAAAAATCCATTTTGAAGAGAAAGCAAATAAGTGGCATTGCTGTAAGTAATTATTTCCCTTCTGAACATGCAATAAAAATTCCTCAGGGATTCCAGGGGGACATTTGAACAGGACGGCTCAAAGTTCGGAGCAGTTGTAGTTTCTGCATAAGCAGCAGATACAGACCAACCACAGAGCTCTGCTTCACTGACTCTGATCAACACATCATGTCAATATGTTGAACAGTTCTCTATATAATTACATTTATTAGTTTTTATAATTCATTCAAATGATATTTATGAAAACTAGGGCTGCAACTAATGCTAATTGTCACTGTTGATTAATCTGCCAATAATTTTCTTTATTAATTGATACATTTTGTTTTATTTAATTTTATTGTTTTATTCTATTCTAACTTAAAATGTGTGTGTGTGTGTGTGTGTCTGTGTGTTTAGCGTGGATGGGGCTAAAACTGCATTTCCTTCTGCAATCCTGTATTGTATGACAATAAAACTGAACCTTGAAAATTGCTTTGCTTATAAAATGTCAGAAAACAGTGAAAAACGTCCTTCACAGTTTCCCAGAGCCTGAAGTCACATCTTCAAATTTTATCTGACCAACAGTCCAAACCCCAAAGAGATTCTATTTACAACGATATAAAAACAGAGAAAAGCAGCAAATCCGCACATTTGGGAAACTGAAGCCAGAGAATGTTCAACATTTGTCAAAAAGGACTAAAGCGATTCATCAAAATAGTTGCCGATTTATTATCTGTCCGTCAACTAATTGATTATTTGACTAGTCGTTGCAGTGCTGGTGCTAGTTTATCTCATGTGACACCATCTCAGTTCTGTACTGGTTTTGTGAATAATCCGTAAAAATCAATCTTTAAAGGTTCGTGAATGATATAGAGGATATGTTACACCCTTAATGCGAGCCTAAAAAGACTTGTGGTTTATAAGAGATGAGGAGGGCGTTACTGCGCGGTTCAGTTGATTTAAGGGTTTAAGCAGTTGTGCAGGGATCAGATGATATTGAGGCTCAAGCCGCCACTGTGCACCATGATATCACACAACACAGAGACAGCGTGACTAGATCGACTTCATCACTCCGCTGTGGATGGTTTCGGTGTGTGGCCCTGTCTAGAAAGCCTATTTCTAGCGTCCTCGCTCTCCTCCATGCTACAGCTGCTCACAGCACAGCTGTGTGGATCTTAATGGCAGCCTAGTCAGCACTGGGCCTTTCAGGATTGTGTTGTCTCAGCCCCATCATTCCCTCTTTCCTCTCAGCCTTCCCGCTCCAAATAACCACTACGGGAATGTTCCTGGACGTCGCCTGAAGGCAACACATGAACGAGGGGGGGTCTCATCAGCAAATGCAGGAGTGAGAGAGAGCGGCGGGGCTCCTTCACCTATATGCTAGCATGGAATTTCACAGGGGGAAGCATTTGGTGCCATTTTTGTGAGCAGGCAGCAACGTGAGACGCCAGAATGCAGCTCAGTGGGTAAACTTACAACTGCTCCCTCCCAGAAGCCGCCACGACCACCAGTCACCAGCCCTCCTCCTCCTCCTGCTCCCCCACCACCCCTTCTCACCCCTGTCCCCTTGTCCAAAGCTTCTGCTTACGTGCACAATTTCACAATTAGTTCAGGACGACTCGCCCCAGCAGCCTCACATGCTGTCGTCACAGGGGAGTATAGTGTCTCTCACACCCTGTGTATTATGTTTGCATCATTTCGTTGAACAAATACTGCCACAGCGCACGCTGCCATCCACTCCCCGGGTAGAATTTTCAATTACTTCTCACATCCATGACACCTTGTGGTGGGTGCCACCTCGGGGAACGGGACAAGAGGGGGGTTACAGGGTTTCAGAAATGAGAGCTGCAAACCTTGGCCTCTGAGCTGTCTGTCACACATGCAAGCACTGCCACACACACACACACACACAGCTACTTTACCTTTGTCGCCTCAATGACAGCTTTCAACACTGCCGGCTGCGGACGTGTTTCAAGTACTCCTTATCACTGTTCACTATCCCTTTCCTTTTAATTAATATCATATTCCAAGATCCTCTCTTCTCTTTGAGGCTATGACTGTCTGACCGCAGTATACAAATATGTGTGCGCTTGTACAACAGTCAAATATACACGTCTGATTTCCAAAACTGTCAGTCGCGGGGAGCAGTTGTCGGATGTGCTCTGATATGCCTAAAGTGCAGAGCTGGCCTCGCTCAGCGGTCCATATGGCTAAAACATGGCTGTGCTATGAAGTGCTGAAAACACTGAGGCCATAAATTAGTTAGATTTATCTGTATGCTCCTACACCTCCCAGAGATAGAGTGAAACTGATCGCCTGACCTTTTCACAATTTTATTCCTCTGTTTTCTTTGATCCTGCAGGGTATCCATTTCAGACTGCATAAGCACTGAAGGGTGGAAGCGTGTTTACCATGCTGAGAATATGGATCAGTGTGTAGGGCACGAGGAATGCCACACAGGTTGTGTCTGACTTTCATACAAGCATTAAAGCCTCGTGTTATATAAACTGTAAAAAAAAACAACAACTATGAAATGAAGACTTTAACTTCCTGGAGTGCCGTTAAAGGATAAGGCTGCTGATTTTCTATATTTTCTTATGGTCAGCAAATCTCATGTGCAAATCCAAACAAACAATGAACTCATCCTACTTGCAAGTATTGTGAGTGTATCTGAAGTCTGAAATATCTTATTCCTCACTGCCGTAGAACTTTGTTGTTGTCCAAAAACTATTCAAAACATGTCAGTGAGCCGCACCATTGTCCTGGGTGACATATTCTTTCACCACAAAGAGTTTTAGGCACAGTAGTTTGATACTCCAAAGACTAATAACAGCGTGTGTGTAATGGTGTGGCTCATTGACAAGTTTTTAAAAGTTATTAGACAACAACGGAGGTCTACGGAACAGAGGAATAAGATATATCAAGCTTTGGATACACACACACGATACTTGTGAGTCAGATCAATTCATTCATAATAAGAACAATATAGAACATTGTCAGCCATCCTGCACAATTAGGCATAAACAGAAAAATCTGACTAATAATGCCATTTGCAAAAAAAAAAATCCTAAAGTGTCAAACAGCCTTTTTTCTTTTTCTCTTTATCTGGATTATAATTTAGATTGATACCTCACTGTATTTTGTCTTATGATGGATCAAATACTCTGTGTCAAGATAATATCAGGCGTATTATGCAAAATACTGACTTCCAGGACCAACTGTTCATTACTTTGAGTGAGTGCCACAGTCTTTTGCCTAAAGATCAGCCACAAACCAATGTCAAGAAAATTATGTTACATATACCCATTACAGTAAGAGGCTTTAGGGTAAACAGAAACATAACAGCATCTCTGTTGGATCATAATATCACAAAAGACGGAATTACATACATTTTTATCTTTAAAGCCATAAAAAAAAATCCCACAGGCTTATTGAGTAAAAATGCCTAACATATTTTATTCATGTTATTGATGGAATTTGGAATTTCGGGACATTTTATTACTATAATTATGGTCACATTTAATCATGAATTTCTCAGAAACTTCCCTGGGACACACATTCTTATGCATACCACCAAAAAAGGTTGTGAGAAGGTTAACCATCTGCAGCACCTCAGGGGCAGGTGAGACTTCAATGGAAACCGTGTACAGAAGTGTACACATGACCTTCCAGTCTTTGTGTGGCTCCTCTAATCTCCAGGCCACCCTATGTGTTTCACAATATTACCCTCTTCCACTTTAAATGACATATTTGGATCGCGTGTTACAAGCTACTATTCTTAAGAGTACAAGTGTTTTTTTGATAAGACTAGTTCTCAAGGGAAGATTCAACCACTCAGATGTGGTTTTTTTTAGGCTTTTTCATTCAAGAAACTCCGCTGTACCTCAAACAGACCACGAGCCACGGGAAAAATCCTCCTGACCACCTGCAAGGCCTGGCTGGGGTCAGACAGGAAGGGCAGCCAGCAGAGGGCAAAAGTCACCAACACTGTTGCAGCAATTCTCACCAACTGGAACATCCTACATGAAGAGGGTCACACAGAGAGACATGCATTAACTCAGAGATTTACTGTAAAAAAACACATAAAAAAAAGGCAGTAAAGTAATTTCTAGCATAATTTTGTCTTTTTTTTTTTGTAACTGAAATTTCTAGATTTATGTCTACTTGTATTGCCGAAACAATTAGTAAGTACATGTCTGCAAGTCCTAAATTTGGGATTTGACCCTTCTGTTGAGGAATGCAGTGAAAGCCATGCATCAGCTGAGAGTCTTTAGTGTAGGTCAGGCTATCTTGTCAGCTGTAACTGTGAAGCTGCTGGTTAAGTTGCACACACAGGCATAGCTGAGGAGTTTGGGCATGGCGAGAGTGTCATCTGGACATATCTTTCCCCCCGGCTCTTCTAATCCAGCTCTCCATTTGCTACTAAATGCCCTTGGTACATTGTTACTAGATAAACAGACACTGGACACACTAGTAACAGCATCCAATCTGATTACCTCAGTCATTCTGTGGCTCTCCTGAGAACAGCGCTCTCTTACAGACTGACCTTACATATCTGCTTTAGAGCATTCATTTGACGCTTGTATGCAGAATGATAAAACAATATAATGAATGCTGGCTTGGGACATTTTGTATCTAAGGTTGTAGTGATGGGGTTTGCCAGGGGGGTTGCTTTATTCAGGCATAAGTTGGGATCATCGCTGACTGCAAGAAAGAATATTTAGAAATATGACTGTCTTTTACTATACTTTCTAGGGCTGCAACTAATGATTATGTTCATTATTGATTAATCTGACTATTTTATTTCTCTTTTTGTGTGTAAAATGTCCAAAAATTGTGAAAAATGCTCATTATAGTGGTAGTGACATCTTCAAATTTCTTGTTTTGTTCAACCAACAGTCCAAAAGCAAAAGATATTCAGTTCAGATCCTCACATTTGAGGGGCTGGCACCAGCAAATGGCGTTTTTACTATAAAAATTACTAAAACGATTATTTGATTATTAAAATAGTTGGTGATTAATTTTCTGTTGACCGACTAATCGATTAATCAGCTAATTGTTGAAGATCTAATCCTTTCTTAAAAGAAGGTAGGAAATACAATAAATCCCATCTGTTGCTCTCCTTTTTTTGTTTTATTTCTTTTTCTAGTGTCTCTCAAATGATTTAAGCCTTTGATCACAATGTTTTATGAATGCACTGTGGCTTTACCTCTATAATAATGGTTGCTCACCATTTTGGTGATTTACGATCTAAAAGTTGCTAACATTATTGCTCTAGATCAGTGATTCCCAACCCAGGGACACTAGAAAGGATCTACATGGAAGTACATGGAAAGTAGCTCAGATAATTAAAAAAAAAAAATCATGATTTAATGATATTTATCCACATATTGTGTTCAGGAGGCAAATAAAAAAACAAACAGTATTATAAATTGTGGGATGCCAATCACAAGTGAGAGTGTGTGAAAACTAGTTGGCAGAAAGAGAAACCTACAAAAAGCTACAAATAATTGATAAATGGTTGAAATGTCCAGTTCCTGCCACTTTGAATGGTAGTAGTATGAATACAAACTTGACTGACAACTGAAAAAAAGAGACCAAGTCTAAACTTCAACCATTCCATTATTATGTCTTGTATGGACTCACATATGCCACAGATCCACCACAGCTACTATGTTTTCTCTGCGGTGAAATACCTTCAAACTATCACGGGTGTGTGATGAAGGGTACCTGAGCCCATCTGATAGGGCTGTGTGGGTAAGCTGAACAAAAAAGGGTCAGAGCCACTGCTCTAGATAACTGCATACCTCAGCTGAATGCACCAAAATGTAAAGAAAATAAATGTTAAGTTTAGATGTGAAAAGAAAGAAAAGATAAAGACACCAACAAATAGACTCACCCTCGCCCCATCAGGCCCAGTTTGACACACTTTCCCAGTAGGTAGCAGAAGAAGGGCAGCGCATGGTACAACTCCATCTGTTTGTAGTTGAGAGCCAGGGAGAAGGCCATGGAGCCCAGCGCGTCCCAGCCCAGACCCAGAGCCAGAACCCCCCACAGGGCAAAACCCAGGCTCACTACATTGTACCTGATACTGTTAAGGTCAATATTGTATCAAGAGCATCTACATGAAGAAGGTCAAGTCTGTTTTTTGTGGAGGTAAACAACTCAATGAACAAATTTTTCCCTGTTAAAGGTTTTTTTGGGGAGTTTTTTACTTTTTACTTTATGGTTTTTGTCTCGCTTTTTAAAAAAATTGTGTCTATTGGCTCTGTTGGTTCTATCATGATACGACAGAATGACGAGAAACCACATGAACGAAATAAGATTACTGCGTCTAAAGTCCACTAGTGTTTCTTTCCATTTTATCTCATCATCTTATGTTATCATTTTATTTTGATAGTGACCACCTCTATCCAGGAACAGGCCTTTAAAGTCAATGGCTGCAACTTTGAATATTAGCATTTCACTAGATCACACTTATTTAATGTAATAAATGCACCTGTACACAAAGGATACTGGAAATGTCCATGGTCAATAAGAATTAGCCCTGGATAAAGCAGGAAGCAGAGCAGAGTGCAAACCTGGGGAAAAAAAACACACTGAAATGACAATCTGATGATTATTATTAATATAGCACCATATAGGCACAATGACTCTTGTGTCATTTAGACAAATCTTAGTTGTTCTATTCATTCATTAATCCCCTGTACTTCCTTTTAGGGTCATATGGTGCCAGTCCCACCATTCAAGCTGGTATGTGTCTGTTGTAGCTACTGATCTTGTAATAACAGTTTGATAATGTTGGACCTTGTGAAAATATTCCAAAATATCCCTCTAAACTTAATGAAGACCCACTGAAATGCAGAAACTTCCTGGAAAATGGAATAGCATCATATTATCATATTGCAATAATGACTTCATAATTCGAGCAGTGCTGTAATTTGTTTTAATAAGGGCGAGTTCAGGCTGAGAGAAAAAAGGGCTCATTTTGGTCTTTTAGATGAAAACTGTTAGATTCCATACTCTGCGTGTGTCTTACCTTTTTCTTAGAGGATCCATCACTCAGGCAGAAACAATATAGAACCACAGCAGGGATGTATATCAACAAATCTGCCACCAGGACTGAGACAGAAAGAAAGAAGCGTATCATACAGTGTTTGATTTGTGTTGCAAATAATGTATTTTAATGATGTTGGCTGGATGACACCACACCAGCTTATCATTCAAACTACGAATCAATTGCTGCATATAAAGTCTTATCATCTCAGCAGGTGTAATGTCTTCTGACCCGTCACAACACATTGATTACAGTCAGCAAATTAAGTATGTCAATGATCATGAAGCACGGAAGATCTCTGTTCTACTTCCTCATGGTTACTGTACCTGTAGCTCTCATGAATAACTTGTGTTCTGGACTTTCATAACCTCTGGATTTATGGAGCTCCACCCATTCAGGGTTTATTATCTTGGCTCTGCAGGAAAAAAAATAAATGATTTAGATTGTTTTTATTGTTTCGATAATACTGAAAAAGACACTAAAATGCAGGTAATGGGAAGTGATTTTGACCAGTTCTCACATACAAGAATACAGAAGCAAATAAAATATCAATGTATGCCTTATCCGCACTGGCATGACTACACAAAAACTCTCTTGGGACCTGAAAATGTGCATGATTGGTCCTGTTCTTCATTTATCTTTATTTTAAAATAATACTTACATATGAGCACAGATCAGACTGTGGTAGGCAGTCAGAGGAGGATAGTCAAGACCCCAGTAGTTCAAGTCATTGTCAGTGGTGTTGAAGTACCTGGAGGAGGCAATATAGTACACATATTTATTCTGAAACTCTGCAGGAAATTTATGACAAGCTATAATTACAGGCCGAAGGTTTTATCGGTAGATATTTTATATTGCATAGTCTCAGATTGGGCTGCACTGTCACACTAAAGTATCTTATCATATTAATACATGATGCATAGAGAATACCTGCATCATGTTTCTGATGAGAAATATAGCAGGTTCAAATTGTATTTTTGCTTAAGTGAGCTTTTTTATTCATCCCACAGTTTAGGTATTTTCATAAGGACTGCAACTAACAATTACTTTCATTATCGATTAATCTGATGATTATTTTCTCCATTAATGAATTAGTCTATGAAATGTTGAAAATTAGTGAAAAGACAACGTTCACAATTTCTCAGAGTCCACTGTGATGTCTTTAATGCTTCGCTTGTTTTGTGTGACTAACAGCTCAAAACCATCAGATATTCATTTTACTGTCCTATATGAAAAACAGCAAATTGTCACAGGAGAGATTATCAAAATAGTCGTCGATTCATTTTCTGTTAATCGACTAATCGTTGCAGCTCTAATTTTTAGGCCTTCTGGTCCTAGCATTAGATCTGCCTGTCTGTGTGTTGAATCAGAACCACTTCCTAATAAGTCACCCTTTAAAAACGGTTAAGAAGTTAACTTATGTCTTTACTAAAGGTTATAACTATATATTTGTGCATTATAGATCGGTTATAAACCATTTAGAAGAACAACTTTTGGGTTGCCATTTCATAAAAAAAAAAACTTTTGCTGGTTATCAAGTCTGCAGTCACAAATGTCAGTAACTTGTTCATAAAGGAAAATAGTAGTCTGCAGTTAATAAATCATAAATAAAAGGTATTTACAACAAATCATCCTGTCTACAGTACTCAACAGCAACATTCAAATAATAATGAACTGCACAGCAAGTTATAAATACAAAGCAAGTATCATGCTGGAGGAGGGTAAACACCAGCCAAAGGGATTTTTCACAACCTGGCAACCCAAAGGTTGTCCTGATTATTGGTGGAGATCAATAAAGAATTAGTGAATCATTTAACATCAATAAAGCCATTTGGTACAACTCATAAACCTTTATATAGGGTGCATCATTATTAAGTGGTGCCCTTGAGTCTAATCAGCACAATATTTTTCCACTTGTCCCAATGAGGACCTGAAAAAGACGTCTCACTCTTTTTGGGGGCATGGATGCCTAAAACCAGGGCTCCAAAACAAGACACAACTTTTAAAAAGTGGTGGAGTGATTGGACATAGGACGTTTCAAACTGACCATTCCTGAAGAGGGAGGTTATAGGTGACTTCTTGCCAGTGTCTTTGAGCTTCGTAGTCGCCAAACATGGGAGATTTCCCCGCCCCTGGAGAAAAATCATTCAGCTGTTAGTCTGATGAATGGATGAAAGACAGCAAAGAGCCAAACACACACATCAGACTACCGATGACAACTGCTTCAACTCTTAAAGGATGGGTTCACAATTTTCAAGTCTGTCTTAAAACAACAGTCAGGGGCCCATATGTACACTGAAAGAGGTTTTCCTTGCTGTAATCGTTCCTCCTGTTCATACTGGCCACATTTACAGGTTTTTTACCATCAAACTCCCTCTTTATGTTTCCTCAGACAGTGTTGACCTGCGGTGGAAGTATAGTAACAAAAAGAGGGACATTGGCTCTAAAAAGACTGTAATGTTGAAAGAGATCTACTTGGTTTGACTAATTTGGACGACTGAAGCTTCAGATAAACTTTTAAATACATTCTTGCTCAGAAAGAGGACTGTGGATTTTGACCCCCATCACTTACATTGTAAGTGCATTATGAAGGGATCTTCTAATGGCCAGTACGAACAGGAGGAATAATGACAGCAAGAAAAACCTGTTTTAATGTTGATTTTAGCACCTGACTGTCGTTTTAAGAAATACTTGAAAAAAATGCGAACTCGGCCTTTAACATCGCTAATTTGACCAGCTACAGTCTGAAGTATCAGACTGTTTATTTTCTGTCAATATTTAATGTAAATCAAAGCAGCAACAGTAAAGCAGACACATAAACAATGCAGTCGTTGAGCTGCACACACTTCCTACCTGAATACGACGTTAACGAAACTCCCCATCTCACCACAACCCCGAGCAAAACACAAATGGACACGAGACTCCACGTTTGCATAACTTTGAGAGGTAAAACGAGCTTTTATGGGAGAAATGAAAGCTAAAAACCTGTTCAATGAAACAGGTATTAGAGTCTGTTTACGTTTCCTGTTCACGCTGTCCACCAACGCTTCGTAGCGCGTTCTCATTGGTCGATGGACGCTGACGCTCAGGCTAAAGAGACATGAGGCGTTCAGGAACACTCAGAAGAAGAGGAAATCTTCAATTCATCGAATAATCGCTCAATAACTGAGGCAAGAATAATATTATCAAGCGAGCTTTAATAGTGGCTTTGCCAGATAGACTTAGAAGTGTTTTTGGGGTTACCCTAAAGGCCTGGTTACATCACTGCATTCTTTGTTTAATTTAGTTTTTTAAAAACAAAGTTTCCCAGGTACGTGAATGCATCATCACTTGAGATGAGATTTATGACAAATTATTAGATATTATGCATTATTTAGTGTCTATTTGTCTTGTAATATCACAGTGCTGTATTTTTGATGGTGAATTTAGAGGTTAGTGGTTGCAGAAGTGTCCTATTCTGCAACAAATGAGTAAATAAGTATGCCTGAACTCATTATAATATAATAATAAAATAGGCTAATAAACACAGACTGAGAATAAAACTGATAAATGAATCAAAGTCAAGTGTAATTGCCCTTTTTACCTCATCTTTGCTAGTAAATATGTTGTTTTTTTTCCTGAATAATATCAGGATCATAAAGCCGGCCCATGTCTGTCAGACAATTTAAATATAGGCCTAACAATAACAATAACTGAAAACTATTTATACAGTATAAAGTCTATATTTATAATAACATATATTTGAGGCATCTCTGAAATACAATATAAGGAACTGTTGTTGTTATAAATGTAAATATACTGATGAGATGTATCTAAAATCCTGAAGATGGTATCTAACATCAAAAATAGCAAAACTTATTTTTAATGTCAGCAGAACGCAAACTTTTGTAGACTCCAGTTTATTTTTCTGTAAATTAGGGGCAAATAACTAGAGCTATGGTCTATGGTGTGTCTGGCACATATAGAAAGTTTTTTGTAGCCTCCTAAATTCCACCATTTTTTGGAATTTTCACCTATTTGGCATACCCAAATGGAAAAACTTATAACAGAACTGTGATACCAAAATGCATGTATTAGGCTTCATTTGAAAGGTAACATCTTCTAGTTTTTGGAAATGTGCTTGTTTAGCATGTGGCTAAAACACAGCCAAAACTACATTAGTTCAAATATGCCTCAAGAAAGTGTTTTTGGTCCTTGTCTATAATGAGTCATATTTGAATAACAATAACTAGGACACACAGGTGTGCTCTTGTCAAGCACACTTGTGTAAAATTCCAGACCTCTAGGCCTAACCTCAGGGGAGTTAGGGAGTTTTTAGTTTGTGGTGTTGCCGGTGTCACCACAAACCTCTCCAAAACATTTCCAAGTGGCCAAATTGTGCCAACTGCCTTTTCTTGTTACTGTGTGATGCTAAGCCGCTTACAACTAGTTTAAGCGGGTCGCTGGTGACCTGGTGGATGTTAAGAGGTTAATAAATGAATGAATGAATGAATGACAGATGTACTTTAGCTGCAAACAGAACGCTATGGTCATTAAAGATGAGGAGTGTCTTAAATTAAACATACTCTGAGTTCAGAAAAGTACATTTTTGCTGCCATTTAATAAATACTCACTTCAAAAACTTGAGAAACACACCAGGAGCATTTTATTCTCTGTATTAACTACATCAGAGGCAATTAAATTCAAACTTAGGCCAGTTTTTTCATTGTAGTTTCAATTAGGAGGCCACTGTTTCATAGGTGTTGTGAAAACACAGGCCTGTATTTTTCCAGTATTTTGTTTTTTTTATTTCTATTAATTAATTTAAGAATATAATTGGCAGATAAAACTGTTTCCTCTAGGGCTGTATCCAACAGCAAATGTCATTTTTTTCCCCCATTCATAAGTGAATGGAACAACAGAAACAGAGCAACTTATATTCATACAAATTTGACAAAAATTACTCATGAAAATGTTTCCTCTGTGTTAAACTACCAGACTACAGATGTAATAGTTGATTTGCCATCTACTGACAGTTGATTAATGTGAGAAATAGCAAAAGTTTTGATGTAAACTATGGAAGTGGAAAGTTCCGCTTTCTTCAGGGGCCAAATGTTATTGCTGGACGGCCAGATTTGGCCTACGGGCTGCTATTTGCCCACCACTGAATTACATGTATGTCAACTATTTATTAGCTTTGTGGCAACATACCATAACATAACAGCCTCCAACACATGTAATCAGCAGTGGGCGGCCGGCCGGCAGTCTCATGTGTAACTAGTTTGTTGTAACCTTCTGTATACAGACGTGTGGTTGTAACAGCCTCCCCTCGCCCTCCCCTCACAATGTAAATCTCAGCCCAGGGGCTTATTCTCCTCTGTGACCTTTTCTTCTGTTGACACCAACGTCTTTGTTCCCAAGGTGTTTGGGATTTGTTGGCTAAGACATGTTCCTTGTGGTTCCCGCATCAATTATGCATAAATAATAATAACCTCGGACAACTGCTGATTTGCAATGACACTTTCATTACAACAGGAGCAGCCAATAACTCACTGGTACCCATTAGTTATTAATGCCTGGCCACGCCAGCTTTACTTTGTCATTTATTGCTTCATCTCTATGCCTTTTTAAATATTCAGTAACTGCTGTACCTACATTTACTGTCTGTGATCTCCCCGCAGGAGAAGGCAATAGCTTGTGGTGGAAGATGACCTAGTTATTATGGAGGCCTGGGCCTTGCTCGCCAATGCCGGCGTAGTCTATCATGTCATGTTCACAACAGAGCGTCAAAGTTGATCTTTTCTGCTATTTTGCCACATGTTTCACACTTAACATGACCTATAATGACCTATAATCAAAAGTTTACTCTTCTGTCAAAAAATCGTGTGTGAATATATTATCCTGTGATGACTTAAAAATATATTCTGCAGATTATTTACTTGAATTAATGAATTCTGGAGACATAGAAGTCCCACTAGTGGATATGCTTTTAATTGCATCATCAGTGAATTGTTTGGATACCGTGCAGCACTTGTAATATGTACATCCAGGTTTTTACAGGATCTGAGGACTAATTAGGCAAACAGAGTTCACAATCACTTCTGTCTGAACCTTTGAAAACCAAAATTATACCCTCTACTCCAGGAGAGTTCACTGTTGGACAATGAAGATTGTGACTCTGATGCAGTCTGTTTCAGTGACACTCAACATGCTTTTTTTCTGATGCAGAAGGTCAAAGGTGACACATTAACACCTGTCTTTGAAAAGTCTATCATCAAATATCCAGACATGATAATGGGAAGTTTCGACAGTGTGAAGGTGCAATGTGAAGACATGTATTCCTTCATAGACAAACACAACACTGATATTAAACACAGGTACACACTTCCTAATGAAATAGAAACAGCCTCATGAGGCTTATTAGATATGTAAGTAGCAGATAAAGAAAGTTGTTTCATCATAATTTATTGCATGAAGAAAAAAACTTGAAAGAGATGTGTTTCAAACCACATTTTTGTCTATTTTCACACCTTGTTCCCCCAAAAAACATATTTACAGGGATTATTTGATACCATCTATATAGTTTGTTCATATGATTCACTATGTATTGGCTGATAATTATAAAAAGCCACACATGGATGAAAGCAGTACTGTTCACTTGACTGTTCAGGCAGCTTATCACACACAGTGGCCCTCAATGCTCGAGCACATAAATCACTGATGCTTTGATATTGTTTTAGGTTGGACACATAATCCAGATCACATTGTCTGTGTGAGATAATTTAATTTAAGAGTAAATTAATCACATTGAGAGATTTGGCTGTATATAACCGCAGCAGTTGCAATCTGCACTGTACAAACAGCTGACTCTAACCTGTTTCTCACTTTGCTCAGGTGTACTGAACATGTATTAAGTGATGCTGCCACAGCCTCATTCTATCACAATGAATGAGTGAATCTGAGGAGGAAGATGGAAATTACTTTACCCCTGTAAAAATTTAAAACAAAACAAAAAACAAACAGTTATTTTCAGGCAATTTTACCTTTTTTTTTTTTATTGTAAGATGACAGGAAATGAGGGCAGAGAGGAGGGATGAAACGCAACAAAGGTCTCCAGCTAGATTCAAACTGGATTGCTGTTACATGGTCAGCATCTTAAACCGCTCAGCCAACAGGACACCTCCTCATCATTCAATTCATTTGTTCTTCCATTTCTGATGTAAAGCATTGCAAACAGAGCTGGCGCCTTTGTGCTATGAGTATTTGTATCTTCATCTTTTATTCCTATCAGACATTTAAAATCTCAACATTGAAACTCAGATATTAAAGCTCCATCACAGAATTTTAAAGAACAATGTTGTATGATTTCCTTTGATCATCTCAGCAAATTAAGGTAATCAATTAACTGTGATTTTTTTCCTCCATTTTGAGGTTTGACACCCTAAAAACACCCTAAATCACCTGGTAGTGGAACATGAGAAAACTCAATATGTTTTTTTGACAAGAACCTGAGCTGTTAACCTGAAATGTTGAGTCTGAATGTATGAAGACATCATGCATGTAAGGCGGCAACCAGATTTATACTTTGGTAATGTGTTAGCAACAGATGGGTGGAAGACAGATGAACTGTAACCATAGTATCACTGAAGAACCCCTTTACATATTGTATTAGCAGCATTCAATGGGTATCTATGATACACAGTATGTATGACAATAACGTTAACAAAATACCCCAAATGACACCCACATCATCAACAAAAACTTCACTTTTTTGTTTGATCTTGTCAAAATGTTCATCATTCAGCTCAATTTCAAGGTCGAACTTAACTTTGATTAAATATCATGTAGATTTAAAATAAGCTAGTTTACACCCAGTTCACTTTTTTTTGCAAATGAAGTCAGTATAAATTACAGTCACTGGTTTCTCTGGGCAGGTTTAAAGCTTTGCTGCAGGAACTCTGTGCATCATCATGTATCTGCCAGTGTCAGTTGGGATGTTAGGAGGTTTTTTTATGGCTCAAATTGCTGCTGCTTCTCAGTCCAATTCTAGCATTAAGGCTGTGTTTTTAATTTCTGTTTTATTATAATATTCTTCATGGTTGTATTATTTCATGTTGATTAAAGAGGGGTCTGTCTGTATTATTTGTTTTATGTTGTTTGTCTGAAACTTTATGTTGCTGCCTGTCTTGGCCACGACACACTTGGAAAAGAGATTTTTAATCTCAATGAGGATAAAATAAAGATAAACTAAAAAAATAAATTTAAAAAAATCAACACTCACAGAGGTAAAGTAGACATTTTTGTTTATTTATTTGTTTGTTTATTTTTTATTTTTTGTTTTACAATTTTACATACTGTTGCTTGAGACTAATATAGACAGGCTGGCGGAGCTGTGGGAACCACCATCCAGGCTTTTCGCCACCTGTGCACAAGCACGCGCAGCTGCGAAGCTCATTATGGAATGGGTGCGTTACGTGCGCGCGCAAGTGTTTGCTCTTCAAATGAGTGTATTCCTCCAATCAGCAAATTGTATCGTTGGCGACGTAATAACACGAAAAGAAATTGTGTTCGTTTTCGATTCACCAGCATTTTTTTTATATTGTTGCCAACATGAATTTAAATGAATTGAGTCCTTTTTGTAAAATATCAGACTCAAATTATAACACAATGAAGGATATTTTAAATGTATTTCCCGGCATACACCTGGCTTTTATTGCCAATTTCAGTTGAAGAATGCAATGCTTTTGTCCAGTTAAGATCAGGTGGAATCTGCTGTATTCAAATGTATTTTTTCTCCATCAGCTGTTACTGAAGCTTCAAAAAGAACCTGACGAGCATCAACAATTTTAGTGTCCCTATAAATAAATCAAAATCACGCTCAAACATCTGACCTAAGTCTGTGAAGCAACGGAGTGTTGTGATATCGAGGTGTAAAAGATTTACAATAGTTCTTTCACTGATGATGAGGAAAAAACAGCAATGAAAATAAATGACTAGATCGGATATTCACTTATTTCTTCTCCTTCTGCATATGTAGTCAGATTGCACAATAGGCTCAGATTCTAAAGATGAATAAAACACCTTAAAAGGCCAGAAAATAAAACGGATTATCTTGGTGTAAGAAGGTTCATCCTCCACCTCATTTAAGGGTTGTGATGTCTTCCTAAATATTTGTTATTTCTCATATTCCTAATGGAGAGTCAGAGGTGTGAGTTAACGCCCCCTAGCGGTCTGAATCTCGTCCCTTCCGAGGTGTTGTCAGCCCGCAGCATCACCGGTGCAACATCACACACACACACGGAGACTCTGCAGCTGGCTGCGGGCTCTCTTATCCGCTCAGACCTGCATGTGAGCTCCACAGTTTGGCTTTAAGGACCTGTTTGTTGTGGTCTGAACTTGGATCTGTAACCACACAGGCCTCAAACATGCTGTGATAAAAAAAAAAAAAATGAATAAGAGATGGAAATAACTGATAACCCTGTTCAGCAAGTGCAAGACTTTTGTTGTTTCCTATGATTTCATGTTTTTTTTTCTTATGTCATATACCCCCGAAGAGACATATTAAAAAAAAGCTGCAGTTAATAATAATTTTGCTTTTCCAAATACACCTTTAGTCAAAATGACATTGCGTAGGTGTAGCCTGAAACTGACCTCTTGTAGCCTCTTTCACAACCGATTTAAAATGTCCTTTAGCATAAGATGTGATTTTTTAAATAGCTCCTTAATTTACAAATTAAGAGTCGAAATATGAGAGAAAAATATGATGATAGGAATGATTATCGAGAGCCAATTACACAGCCTACAGTTTCTATGTAACAATTTATTTTTTATGATCATGTTTTGATTAGATGAATAGTCAAAAACAGAGAGGATAATGAAGTGCATTGACGAGCTGGTTGGTTTGGAAATAAAATTAATTCAATAATAATAATAATAATAATAATAATAATTGTAGTTTGGTAGAAATGCCACAGTGACATTGGAAAAGCCTTTTGCATCATCAGCACCTTCTTCAGTGTCTGAGAGTGAAGTGAAGCAGAGAGAGAGGCTCCTTTCTCTTTCCCATGGGGATCACGTAAATATAGCGCCTATAACCCCCCTCACACACACACACACACACACACACACACACACACACACACACACACACACACACACACACACACACACACACAAGCCCGATCACCATTTGCTGTTTGTGTAAAAGTGATTAGCCAGACACAACTGCGAAACTGTTACGTTTATAGTAGGCGAGCCGCAGAATATCGTGTAAAACGAGCCGAGCAGTGATGTAACGGTGGGTTAAAAGGTGTCTAAACTGTGACCTCCAGTCAGAGATCATTATCAGGAAAACAACCATAAATATACTTTAAAAAACAATTAGACTGTTTTATTATTTCCCTCCTATAAGCTAGGCTCACTCATATATTTTTTCACCGGCGTGTTTTTGAAAGCTAAAATATGATATTAATTAGATTTATATCAGTCTGGAAAAGTGTGTAAATATTGCGCAAATAATCAATTTGTGTGTATCTGCAATATATTTCAGGATTTACATAATAATCTTCTTACCTATAGAGCTTTACATTTCAAATCCATATAACTTTTTTGTAGAAATTCATTATTATCTTTTATAATTTTGGCAACAATTCTCATTAAATTAAAAAAAAGGCAATTCCCAAAAATCTCAGATGACTGTTGAGCTTTTGCCGTAAAAATATAATTCAATTTTCTGTGTGTTGCTCGTCAAATGTAATTATTATAATAGACTTTTAAATAAAAATGAAATATTAAGAGACACATTTAAAAATATTGACTTTTAACATCGTGTAAATGTGATGATATTAATTGTTGAGTCTAAAAAAAATGACTTACATGATAAGACGACTTTCCTTTGATGTGATAAAAATTTCTAAAAGCCAATTTTATAATATCTGCACGTCAAAATGACATTTTCTTTTTATGCCTCCACTGCGTGACATATTATTTATATAACAAGAATATTTTCATTGTTCTCATTAAATCTGTTGTCGAACCATTTTTGAATATTAATGATGAGAATTTTGAATTTTAATTCTTTCTTAGATTTATTTACAAATAAATTCAGTTTACAACACAATATAGCTACATAGAATTACATATATTTGAATTTTTTTATTATAAACAGACTATTTTTTTTTCAGAGCTTTTTGTGTCTTGTATGAAAAGGAAGCCAAAAAAATTGTGTCCACTTGTGTCTTGAGCTTCCAATACAAAAAGAAAATGTAAAATAATTATCACAGATCTCAATCAGGAACAAAACAAAACAAAACAACAAAAAAAGACAGGTAAAAGTCAAACAGGTAAAATCATTCTTCTTTTTTTTTTTTTTTTTTTACAAATATTTACAAATATTACCTGTACAGAAATATCTCCTTTTTCTTTTTTTTCTCTGTGTTTCAACAGTCTTTACATGAGTCCAGTGCTGCCTATTGATTTGTGCTGTTCACACTTCCTCCAGTGATAATGTCTCTATATAAAAATAAGTTTGTTTTTTTTGCTTTGTTTAAGTCACTGTGAAGGCCATTTGGACACTGCCGCCGCCGCTGCTGAGGGTAAAACGTGTCCAGAAATAATATTTGAAGGTACACTGAGGATGGGAGCGATAGCGGCTGAGGTCCGGGTCAGAGAGAGGGACTGAGCGCTCAGAAGGGCCGACTGAACGGTCACCGGAGGCCGCAGGAAAGCCTGAGCGGCGCCCGGTGAGGACGAGGAGGCGCTGGAGACCCCGATGATGTTCTCTATACTGAACGACGGTCTGTTGGACGGCTCTGATTTGATCATGGACGCCGTGCTCAGACTGTTGAGCTGCAGTTGAAGGCTCGGGCTGAGCTGGGAGTTGAACGCTTTTCTGCTAAGCTCCGCGGAGGGCAGGAGAGGGACGCCCGGGGGCAGCATGGGACCTACAGGGGGGATGTACGGGTACTGCAAAGCCGCCGGATGGGAATATGCAGCCGGGTGGATCCCGTAGTGCCGCCCATAGGGCCCCCCAAGGCTGTACGCCCCGAAACTTTGCATCATGAGAGCAGTCTGGTCCCTGAGCATGTCCGGCTGAACCCGCTTGAACCTTTTCCTCCTCCTGAGGAAGCTGCCGTTGTCGAACATGTCCTCGGAAGCCGGGTCCAGGGTCCAGTAGTTGCCCTTGCCGGGGTTGCCAGGTTCCCGGGGGATTTTCACAAAGCAATCGTTGAGAGACAAGTTGTGGCGGATGGAGTTTTGCCACGCCGGGAACTTCTCCCTATAATACGGGAAGCGGTTGCTGATGAACTCACAGATCCCGCTGAGGGTGAGCTTTTTCTGCGGGCTCTGGAGGATGGCCATGGTGATGAGGGCGATGTAGGAGTACGGCGGTTTTACCAGGCTACTTTTGGGCTTCTGAATCCCACCTCCCGCCGCTGCGCTCCCTTCGTGACCCTCTCCCTTTCCGGTGCCAGTCTCTCCCTCCCCGGAGCTCTCGCAGCACGGGCTCCCTCCGCCGGACCTCATCTCCTCTTTCTCCACCTCGATCTCGTCTTCCACCTCCTCGTCGCCTGCTTCTCCTCGGAGGTCGTGCAGGATGCCTCCCCCCGGGCTGTCGCAGTCGCTGTCCACCCTCTCCATGCACTCATCGTCTCCCTCGCCCACCACGTCGATATCCACGTCCTCTGCTGTGAGCACAGTTTGGCCGGACATGTCGCTGGCTCTTTCGCTGCCCCCAGACAGGGTCATCTCACGGCTTACTTACACTTTTTTTTTGTCTAAAAAAGTCTACCGGAGCCAAAAACAACAGAGCAGCCGGGTGAGATGGGTAGGTGAGACTGGCGCGGTCAGTGCGCACACACGGCGTCTCTGCTGACTTCTGGTCGCCCCCTGTCAAGAGATCGGATGTCTCCCACAATCTAAATGCGGTGTAACCGACAGCAAGTCAGTGAAGCCAAAGAGAAACTTCAACTTCTACAAATATTTCTCCACTCGGTAAGTGAGCAGGCCTGTGTAAAGCGACGCGTCTTGCCTGGAAGTTGTTTGGAGGTGGTGCGACTTTTTGCGCTTCGGCGTCCTTTCTCGGCGCGTATATTTCCTATAGGAGCGATATTTGGAGACGCAAGTC
This sequence comes from Thunnus thynnus, assembly GCF_963924715.1. Classification (NCBI taxonomy): domain Eukaryota; kingdom Metazoa; phylum Chordata; class Actinopteri; order Scombriformes; family Scombridae; genus Thunnus; species Thunnus thynnus. The sequence continues at coordinate 10,058,108 of NC_089524.1, read as the reverse complement.
GAGATGACACATGCTTTAAAAGGCCGGCGCTTTTAAAAGGACTGTCTGATAGATTACTTTTCCCAGTATAAGATATACTATCAGTGCAGGACACGTGGTTCGGTGACGACAGACGCCCCCATCTCGTCCCTCCCTCCACCCTCCTCTCCTCTCCTCTCCTCTCTGTTAAACCATGCAAACTGGAGTTGTTTCATGGATTTGTCAACAATGGGACATCAGCAATGCTGCTTTCCGCTGATTTCTGTGTTCGTCCGTCATAGACCATTTAACGGTGGCAGAAGGAGGAGGAGGAGGGGGAGAGAAAATTGGCCTGCATGATTGAAAGATCTGATGCGCATTAACATGGCTGCGTAAAAACAATCCAAAGCTTTAACTTTGCTCGTACAAACTGTGTTGAAAGCTGCAGAATGAAAACGACGACAGCTAAGTTTACTGAACACTCCTTTAAGTTTATTAAGTGTTTTTTTTTTTATTCTTGTTTCACAATTTAATTTAACTAAGTGTCCGTGCATGCTATTTTTTTTAAATACTTTGTGGAAGATAATTAAGGATTTTAAAAAATGTAACGTTGTTTATTAGGTGCTGAAATGCATGACTTGATATTTCCAGCTTTATAGCCCGCCATGTAAATCAAAGCTGCGAATGCAAAGCATGAATTCAAGTCTATTTATTCCCGCAGGATTAGCCGAAGGTGGGAAGAATATTGAGCAGCAGCAACACCACCACCACCACCACCACCAACGACAATGAATGGAGAGAATAAAGAATTTCCTTAAAGAGTTTGGAAGAGGTGCTAACGACCCCGATCATTGCATGTTTTTACATTTGAAAAAAGTAGGAAATGCGGCAGCGGGTGAATGCAAAGAGAGCATTTATTCACAAGCATGAAGGTGAGCGCTGTTAGGCTGCTCTGAGGGAGAGGATGTCGGATCCAATACAGAAGGGGTGAGAACATTTAGGAAAGAGCAACTAACGTTCAAAGCGACTAATATTACTATCTTATATAGAAAAAAAATGCACAGTTAATTAACAAAATATGGAATTAAATATATTATGATGTGCCACAAGCGATTAAAACGTTCAGTTGATTTTTTTTTTTTTTAACCTTTAGCAGGTTAATGAAAATATCTATAATCAACACCTGTCTGTTATTTGCGACAAACGCTTTATTTGAATAAATGAAAACATATAAATTAAGATATTATGCAATTAAGGATTATTTCTCAGATACAAGCTGCTCTTGTCAATTTAAAAAAGGTGTGAGGTAGAATCATTTTAATTCATTACACCTGCATATAATCTGAATTGTAATTATTATTATTATTATTGTAAAAATGACAAATGTCACCCCATTAATGAAATATTTAACATTAATTACTTAATTCGCCTGATAAAAGTAGAGTTTATCCTTACAAAAAAAACAACACATTTTTATGAATTCATTTTGAAGCCGCTGTTGTTTTGTGTCTTATAGTTTGGGGGAGTAAATGTGATCCTTTAATTGCCCTCAGCAGTGCGAAGAGGCGCTGTTTTCTGCGCCACCTCTGACACCTCCGCTGTCGGGGATGAAAGTCGGATTAATCAAACGCTATCATTAATAATGCTCGCGCGGGTCAAAGGAGGGAAACGCGGTTTCCGATTAGACTTGCCTCGTGTTAATCTCTCGGTGACCTGTGTGATCTGCAGGTCCGTCAATACGCGCTACTTAGCAGATGAAGCCGGAGTCTGCATCAACTTTCATCCCGATGACTCTCATGCAGGCCGAGTGCGCACTTTAAGAAAAAAAACACGTTTCTCTTTCGTTCAGGCCATAAACCTGGACATTTGTTGACGGTTATTTGTTTGGGATATTTTATTCAGATCGAAAACTTATCTGAACAAAGACTTTATGGTTCTCAGTCAGTGATGCTGATTTGACGCGTTTCTTCATAGCAACAGTGGTCCATTGAAGTATTTTGGATATTTAGAGACGTTTTTGTGTGTGTGTAAATTGTTCTGCGCCCTCAACAGAAAGGTTAAGATGACCAAACCTCTTTTTTGGTGCCTTTTTTTAAAAAAAAATGTAGCAAATAATGTTTTATACTAATAAAACAAGAAAGCTTAATGGACACTTTTTCTTATTTTTAAGGGCTTTTAAGGAATCAAAGGGTCGCTGCTTTAACGAAACTGTCCCCTCTCTCTCTCTCCTGTTGTATGTCAGTGTGTGTGTGTGTGTGTGTGGAGACAGGTGCAGCCAGACTCCCTTCCTTAACCAAAAAAAAAAAAAAAAATCCCAGAGTTGCAGTGTTGTGTGAAAGGCGGCGTAACTGCTGATATAACCTGCCTGCAACAGCACCGAGAGGGGGTTTCAAACCCGTCCTTCCTGTGATCTTTTGAAGCCTCATAAATCCGCTTTTATACCTCCGCAGTTTGTTAATGAAATGTACGTTTTAAGCACACATGCACGGCTTAGCGCGACAAAACCTTTTAGTATAATAAGCCAACTCGCTCCGGCATGAAACCATTAGTTGGGAGGGGGGGGTGAGGGGGTTGGATGGGTGCGGGGGGGCGGGGTGGGGGGTGGTGGGGGGCAGCACAGGTGATGGAGAGGAAACAGTCTCCACATGTGATCGCTGCAAACTACCAGCAAGGTCACCGAACAAATAATTGTGATCATAATAACGTGATGCTCTGTTGATTCCTGAGGGGGGGGGGGGTCTTATTTATTTATTTATTTTTTATCTGCTGTGTACCCCTCTGTCTCTCTCACACACACACGGGGTCAGAGGTCAGGGTCACCTGTATAGACTGGTGGGGTGTCTGTGCACGCGCAAGGACACTTCAGCATTGGCGGATGCTTGAGATTTGAACCATTTCTACTGTTAAAGGATGCTCTCTCTCTCTCTCTCCCTCTCTCTCTAAATTAATGAATGAGTGTGAGAGATACAGAATACTGTTCATTCAAACACAAACAAGTGGGGAAATTTTTCACACGCGTGTTTCAGGTGTAAATTAAATTGTTTGGAGACTTTGATGGATCGGTTTTCCTTAATTTTTCTGCTTCACAATTTCAAAATAATGGAAATTCTTTCAAAGGAAATCTTTAAAACTGGGGAGAGAGTGCGCATTTTCACGTGTTTTCGAAGGTCACAAGACCAAATATGAAAAGATTTGAAAGCATTTTAAGACTTTTTTAAAAAATGCAGTTTGTATCTTTACACGATCTAAAGATCAAAGGCTTTCAGTGGGAAAGTCAGATTTACGCGAAATGTGTTTGCTACGATTAATATTGGCGTACAAAACCTTAATAATTACCATAAACAGGTGCATTAGCAGCTTTCACTGTTTGGAAACATAAATGATTACACTGTCTTTTAATGTCTGATGGACTGAAGCCCTTTACAAAGGTGGTTGGTGATGTTTTTTGGCGTTTAATCAAAAGGGACTGTTCTTTTTACGCATTTGATTTCTTAGTTAAAAGACGCGTTTTTAAAGAAGACTATTGGGTTTCAGTATTAATTTGGTACATCTCATGTGTTTTTTTGGTATCATTGCAGACACAACCCATGTTTAAATCTCTGCCACTCATAAATTCATAATTAAAATCTCCATTAACTTGAAAATATTCGCGTTTGCTCTCCGTTCACACTGATAAAACACGAGTTTAAGCTCAAAATGCAAAGACATTACGTCATGGGAAATCTAAATCCACAATAAACTGCACCTTGCTTGACTCGCATGCTTCCAACGAAACCAGCTGTTTGTAAAAACAGATTTTTTTAAAGGCAACTCGTGTAATTAATTAGGTGAGTTGGGGGCAGCAGCCAGTAAAACGATATGATAAATTAATGGCATTGTTAGCGCGCCTGTAATTACGACCATTATGTTAATTATTTTACATCAGTGGCCAAATCTTCAGCTTGTCAGATTTAATAAAAACAAGATATTCTCCAATACAGCTGCGCGTCACACATAAGAGTTTAGAAAAATCATCTAAATATTATACTTTTTCCTCTAACTGGATTTTTCATGGTCGACGCTGTGAAGCCCTGGAAGGCAGGCATGTGAGCTCTCAGCTGTTTTTTTCCCCTCCCTCTTCCTCTTCTTTTTTGGAAACCCCCATTTTCAGCCCTTCTCCAAGAATCCACTCTATCAACCTGCGAGTTTCTGTCAAACAATATGATGGAGCTCATTTTTAACCCTCCCTCCTGCAAGATGAGCCGGGGCCAGATCTCTCCGTCACAACAAAGCACAAAGGGCCTAAAATAGAAGACACTGATGCAGGCGTGCGTGTGTGTGTGTGTGTGTGTGTGTGTGTGTGTGTGTGTGTGTGTGTGTGTGTGTGTGTGTGTGTGTGTTGGACGTCGCATCTGTTTGACGCACCTGTATAAAGACAGCAGGTGATGCAAGAAGACTCATCTCACTTTAGCTTCTAAATACTGTCATGGTTCAACATATGAACAACTATGATACTGAGCTTTATAATAAGAGCATGTTTAAAATGAAAAATACATATAGTATTTCTTTCTTTTTTTTTTTTTTTTTAAATGTATGACAACCACCAGTTCTGATTATTTAGCCTAGGCCTATTGTTTCCTCAAATTGGTGTTGGCAGGTTGGGCTTGAAAAAAATATAAAAAATGCATTAAAAAAACCACAAAGCGTTCGGGTTTGTAGACTCAGTGGACATCAAGGTTTACATTCATTTTTAACAGGCTTGTCTGTGGCCTCTTTGCTTGCAGGATTTAGGGACATCACCATTTGGAAATTGTATTTTGGCAAATGTGCTTAATCTTTTTGGAAATTCATAAAGGCTACATACAAAGAGAGATTAATAGGATGCAGTTGTAGGTGTCTAATCTGGTGATTTTGGTTGGTGTAAGGTGAAACATATCGTAAATAATCAAATACAGAGAGTGAAAAAAATGAATAATTAACAATACAGTTTTGATTATTACTAGAAAAGGTCGTTTTTTGACGGTTGTTTCAGATGTATCTGATTACAAAGAATAGCCCATTAGTCACTTGACATACATGGTCTAATGTAAAATCATCCAGTAGTCCAATAATCTGAACGAAAATCTTGTTTTCATACTGACACTTCACATAATCCCACTATTGTCTTCTCTGATTATTAGGCTATTTTCCAGTTATATTAATTAATTGAGAACGAATTCATTTTCATCTGATTTGAGGTAAAATACAATATATATCTGAATTCGCTTTATAATGATAATCTCGTGCGTCTCATTCTGCAAACTTCTCCAAACACGCACCGGCGCGTCTCTGCGCGGCCCCTCCGCCCGTCCATCGCTCCTCTCCACCCGGCTGTCCGTCAGTGGCAAGACCCCGGGAGGCTGCATGAAACTCGCGGCAGCTGGTGGGAAAGTGACACCTCCAGCTAAATGCAGCCGGATTACCATGCCAATGTGTACTTGTTAAGTACGTGCAATGTCACCCAGTTTGTAGGCTTTTTGTCATTCAGATAAGGCTGAAAGTTGCACATCAGTGTATCGTCGGTGTTGTGTGAGCGCGCTGATTCAGGCTGTAAACGGTGCAAATTGGCCCTATACCAGGCATTTAGCACGGTGTCAAAACACAGGCAGCCCGGCTTTGCATGAAATCATAGTCTGCATAAAACGACAGTAAACAATGTGCTAATACTGCCGCGGGTGTCAAATGGTTGTGGTCACTGGAGTATAATAAATAGAGACCAAAGCGAGCCACATTATAACAAAAGTCGCCAGAAAACTTTGCAGAAAATGACATTCAAGGCCACAACAATGTTTAAATATGCTATTTATAAGAAAAAATAATTATATAATTAATTATAAATGCACAGTTATCAGTTATTTATGACTTGTCATCAGAAATCTAATTGATTATTTTAATGTTTTTGTGCTAAATTAGGACACAATGACACATATTTTACAGTTAACTGGCGCTCCATCCAACAGCAAAATTACAATTTGTGTACAAAAAGCACATAAATAAAGAAAAACCTCAACTCAACATGGTTCCTCAAAGAAGTGTCCAATTTGTAAGTTGTTACTCCCCCTCATGCACCAGTCTTAATGTTTGCATCTGCATTTCTTACGGGAACTCTCATTCAGTGCGACCCCTGAACTCAATATCCTCTTGCCTATTGATGCATACATATATGTAACATCAGAGTAAATTACCTCTTACATCCCGCCTGATCTGCCCATAATAATACTCCTTCACACGATCTGTCAAGTTCCTCACAGAGACACTTTACCTCTTCTCGAACCCAATTATAAGAATTGAAGAGGAAGATGAAGAAGACTTGGAGAGGAATGATGTTTTGATATTAGGATTGACTGAAATGTCTGTTTGTTTATAAAAAAGCTCTTGTATTATTTGTGTGGTGGGAAATTTAAAGGCCCATGAATAAACTATCAAGCTAATATCATTAACAGCCTATAATAGTCTATAATATTGTGTCTTTACCTTAAGCCAAATGTTTCAATTCATCTTAAAAAACACAAATATTTCTCCTTTTTACTTTATGTTGCACTTCCTTATTTGCTTCATAAAAAGTGTCCTTGCCTGTTATTCCAGCGGGGAAGTGCATATCCCACATCCTAATCAAAGTCGTTGTGCTGTCTCTTGAAATTAAGGACTGCACCTTTAAATTGTCAATTACTCTGAGGTTAAGTGGACTGAATAGACCCAATGATTCAAATCAGGTGTTACAATTTACTGCACATAGCCATCTGACTTCATTACATTTTGGCCTGAATCTCTTTGGCAGACAATGGAGCACAAAGTAAAAATACATATTGTATTTTTGGTCTCACTAAATGCACAATTATTTACTAAATTACACCTTTTTATATATTTTTAAGAAAGATTACAAATAAAATTCTGTTAGCCTATAATTTAGCTAATTTTGCTCCTATTTTGACCACAAGATGAAACATATCTGAATAATAAAGTTAAAATCCAGATAAAGTTGCCACACTGACACCCACACTGAGAGTCCAAAGTCAGGCACACAAGCATCAATATTTTACATTCCCTCAAGAATCCTCTTTAAAGATGCAATCAATGCCTCCTATTCATTATCCATATGTATGTCTTCTAGGTATGGCCTTTGTCATTAAGCAATAATTCTCCCTTCCACAGTCCCACATTACTCCGCTGCTCCATACTTTTACAAATGCCTCGGGGCTATAAATACTAATGAAATCTCTTTGCTTAATTTGATTTTGCTGGTACACTTGCAGTTATGGCTGAACTTTCCCACGAGAGAGGCTGATTGAACACTTTCAAGTCCTTATGGAAGCAGGAAAACATTCCAAAGAGCTGGGGAGATCATTTCCATAATTACCCCGATTGGCAGCCTAATGACCTTCTGTGACAATAAAAAGATCTCTTGTTAATTCCATTTCTGTCGCTGACATTCAAGAGATTCCTATCTTACATGTTTGAGGGTTCACAAGATAACAAGTGTACTTTTTTTCACCCCCCCCCCCCCCCTCCAGTTTTCAGCCAGCGAAAGAGCAGCCCCATTCAGTTATGCTCCCCCCAACACATTGCAGTATGGTGTGGCACTGAAAGAGATCTGCTTGTGCCTGCACGGCTCGTCCACCCTGCCCCAAAGTTGGATAATTTATGGGCCTGGGGGAGATTATAAAGATGGATCTTTGAGGCAATCAATTCTCATGTTGCGTTTTGAATGGTGGGATAGAAATGAAGTGCAGAATAATTAAAAAGATCACAAGTCCCCCCTCGCATGTAATAATGAGTGGCTCCAGAGGCAGTGGGCTCCGCCACAGTGCCGGAGGAAGCGCCTTTGATTTGACTGAGAGGACACCCGGCCCGGTCCAATACACCGCCGCACAATGGGGGAGTTTCACCATCTCCGCACACTGAGGCTGCACTGCAAATCACGCTTTGACAACTGTGTGGCAGATCATAAGCAGATACTGTTGTCAGAGGAAACAGAGGGGGGGTCTTGTTGCTTGGATGTCTCAGTCAGGATGACTCAGATCTGGCTTGAAAAGCGATGAGGGGGTGGTAGTTTGGAATATGTTACACAGTGACCACAATGCTCAGAGTGTTATGGGATGTTGTGCTAAAATAAAATCCATCCGTTCTTTGCATATGAATCGGTGTCAAAATGTACCATTAGCCCACTGCATGCACAACTGTGAGCTATTGTGCGCTGACGAATTCAAATAAGACCTTTTTATACCTCTGAATGTATTAGACTAATGTGACACGTGCAGCTTTCTATGCTTTTTTTTTTTTTGCAAGCTGCTTAGTTTTGTCATTCCTCTTCATTTTCTTTCTGCAAAGGAAGAGTTTGTTGGAAATGCACTTCTAGCACCTGCTACAAATGTACACAAATATATTATGTTCTTATAGTTAACATAAGGTGGTAAAAAGGGGGTAAAAATGCTACAGACCCTCAGTTATGATGACAAAATAAAGTAAAAGGACGCTGCGCTGAGCTGGCCGGGGCATCCTGCAAACAGATGGTGGCATGTGTGGCTGCTTTTATCTACTAGAAGGGGAAGTTTAATGATACCTGGCAGCGAGCTCACATTGAATATCTTTCTGCTGGTCACTTGGTCAACTCAACATTGGCATGCTGCACACACACACACACACACACACACACACACACACACATCTAGAGACAGTGTTGCAGGCAGGAGTTCATTTAGTGTGGATTTCCCTTTTAAAGATGTTAACATCTGGTTAGCGGTAACCTCAGATTGATTTCCTCCACACGGTGCATGTTCGAGATATGTTAGTCTGTGTGTGTGTGTGTGTGTGTGTGACCTGTTCTCTAACATCTCTAATTATCCTGATGTTGTTTTTGTAAATTAAGGCAGAAGATAAGTTTTCAGCCTTGATTGGCTGTGTTTTTGACCTGTACACGGATGAAGCTTTTTGGTGATAAAAATCAAATATCACTCAGCTAGGATATAAATTTAGTTATGGAAACAGATATTTGGCAGCATTGAGCATGTTCACAAACATACTTTAACTGGGTTATTATGATTGTCAGGCCTGGTGAATGAATGTATCTATAAATCTTTGTCTCATGAATACCTGTAATGTAATTGGCAGATTCAAATAAAGGTATTTCAAATATTTGTGTGTAGTAGTGTGCTTTGTTGTCAGTTGATGCATTTTTCAAAAGCTTTTTTAAGATATTAGGAATGTCTCTCTTTTACCTTTTTTTTTTTTTACTATTCTGTGCACACAACATCTATTGCATGTCTGTCCGTCTCAGAAAAGGGATCCTTCCTCTGTTGCTCTTTCCTGAAGTTTCATCCATTTTTCTCTGTTAAAGGGTTTTTTAGGGACATTTTCCTTATTCAAACTGAGGGTTGAAGGATAAAGGATGTTGTATTACTTGTGCAGACTGTAAAGCCCCTCAAGGGAAATTTGTGATTTGCAATATTGGGTTATGTAAATAAAATTAGCTCGACTTTTTACATCCAATAGGATAACCACCTATTCACCTCCAAAATAAACAACGCATTTAAGACTCTCTATTTTATATTATTTTTTCTGTTAAAACTGCAAAAGTATCCAAACCTTTCCTCTTGGCAGTAGAACAACAAAGCAGCTCTCATGTCAAATTGGGACATCTTCAGATGTATCCGCCTGTGTATGAGCCACTGTCCTGAAATCTGCAGCTGTCTTGCTAAGGGCACAGTTTCATGCCATCTATTGGTTATAACAGGTAGTGAGAACAATGATGAGCATATACACAGGATGTATGCTTCAGTATCAACTGATATCTAATTATAAAAATACCATACAGTGGAACATTTTTGTGATTAGTCGTGTTTTACTGTAACTACATGCAGTTTCTCCTTCAAAATGTAACAAAAAAGCTGTTGGAGCCATTTAATCAGCTGCACTGCACCACATCTATATGCAAATAATGAAAGTCAGCAAATAAACTGTAGGACAATCTTTTCATTTTTACTTCTGATTGTAAACAAAAACAATCTGGGTTTCACTTTTTTTTTTTTTTACCAGCCAGTGGCTTCGAGTTCACAGAAAGAACTCGTGGAGAGTCAAGCCAATTGTATAATTTAAACATGTTACAGAATCATCAAAGTGCTGCGGTTAATAGTTATTTGGCCGGTTTCTTCTTGGCCTGTAATGTCACAACTCAAGGACCAAAGGGGGAAGCTAAATGGCTAATGGGGCCATGTGACTGGACTTGAGAAAGAAGCTCAGAACAGCAAATTCAATTATCATGTTAGAATTCTGCATGAAAACAATCTATACTAGAAATTAGAGGTATTCCTGTCAGATGACTCGTGTTAGTGGGGCTAATGTCATTTGGAACAGCCGTAAGCCTTTGAATGTTATCAAATGTTTACAAAAGGGCTTAATATGCTAAAATGCAATCAGAGAATCTGCTGCTTATTCTGTCCTGGTGTTAGCACTGAGCAGTGTTCCTTGGGGTGGCTTGGTAATGCATTATGGCTCAAATTAAGGGGATGCACAATGGGAGGTGATTCTTTTTTTCTCTTCTGTGTTTTTTTTTTTTTTGGAGTATTAGACAGCAGACAGTAGAGGTGTGATCAGAAATGAGGGGAGAGGGAGATCAGGAATAAGATGAACAACTGCCTGAACTCAAAACAGGGATGTTGTAATTACAAAATCAGCTCCTTAAACTGTTAAGCCACAATTAGAGATGATTCTGTGATGACCATTCCTGCACAAACCTTCCACATCACTGTAACTGCATTTTGTGTTTGTCTTCCCATGGTTGCCGTTTGGCAAAGTGACTTTTGTTTTATCTGCTCAAAAGGAGTTTGATTTGTGTTTAAAATTGCCTCTCCGGCACAGATGTTCAATTCGTTTGAAGGTTATGGAACATCTTTTTATGTCACTTCGCGAAGGTAAAGCCCTGAGCAGCAGCTTCTTTGACTTCATTCTGCTGCCACAGCAGAAATGACAAATGACCTTCATTTCTATCCCGTTGTAAATTATAATATCACAGGCATGAAATAATAATGATGATACGCATGAGCACACAGATATAAAGACTCGAATACTTATGTACTGCACCTTATCTCATACATCTTTCTGGTTGAGGACGGCATTAGCTGCCCATAAAGCTCTACTCTGTGCCATACAGTAGAAAGATTTTCCATTAATTTCCTAATGTGCTCTTCTTTTGTTGCTTAGTTATGAAGTATTTGTTGCACTTATGTAATGATTTCTCTTCTTGTTTCCCCTACAGGGACTTGTCCTCATCGGTCAGGTTTTGCTGCATCCTGCGAGGGGCCTTCAAATTTTTGGAAGCTCACAAAGGCCTCATTCTCCTCTGTGTTGCTCTTCTTCATCACCCAGCTCCAGGGCATAGCAGATCTGCTCAAACCCCGGCATTGTCTGTGCAAAACCACATATTAAATTTGCCCTGCATAAGCCATTTCATTGAGCTGTAGCAGGAATTCCTTTGCTGGGTCATTCATCTGTGTACATGGTTTGGACACACATTTGAAACAAAGCAAGCCAGTCAAGGATAATATTGAGGAAGTTACATACATTTCAAGTTTTGCAGCATATGTCATTTGTTTCGCGCTCTTTTTGGCATCGGAGTTGTCCGTGCAGATCTGTGCAGGGGGGACAGAGTGAGACTGTGGCTGCGAGCGATCCAAAATTTCTCCCTGCATATGTAATGTTTTGTGCTTCCTTAGGAATTCTGGATTTTCCCCGTCAGGAATGTCAACTGAATAGAAAGAGAGGGAAACTAAGAGAGCTCTCTATCCACAGCAAACAATTAACAATGAATAATAAAGAGAAAAAATCTGATTCAACCAAACCAGTGGTCCTAATTCATCAGTTCTGTATTTGAATATGAGTTTATCGCTTGTTTGTTCATTTCAGTTGAGAATAAGTTTCTCATTCCATATCTGCAACTTCATCTCTGTATCTGCATAGCATGGTTTAGCTTATCACGTTATAACCATGTTAATGACTTATGTTGTGCTGGTTGTTGTTGCTGTAATCACAAGGGTATAGCTTTTATTAGTCATGCAAAAAAATGACTTTTATCAAATAAAAAGGAAGGAAACTCTGAAAGGAAACACTGTCTGTAAAGAAACATGGGATGCCATCAGGACACAAGATCTGTAGTCTCTTGATGTTGTGAATTGATGTTTTATAGTTTTGTGGGCTTACAGAAGTTTATTATGCAAAAAATGAATCTTGAAAATCTCTTGTACAGCTCTGGGAGACAATTCTTCACATGCACAAAACTCTCTGTTGGGATTATACAGTATACAAGCAGCAACAACCACATCTTGAAATTGAAGCCAATGCGGAAGTCCTTTGAAGTGGAATACCACTGACACTGTCGCTATATGCTGGCTATAATAGACTCCCATTCAAAAAGCGTCAACTTCTCTCTTGAAATACAAAGTCAATACATTTTTTTTAACGAGTCATTATGGTCTCAATCGCTAAATTCGGGCCCTCTAATAGGTATGCTGGTGGTCATTTTGGAAATTATTGCTTGTTAATAAGATATAAAGACGAACAATAGCTTTGATGTCTGCCTTGTGGGCATTGATTGGCAGCTGTGATTGACAGTTGGCTCACCTGCTGCTCTGGGACTACCACTGAGTCGGACTGTTGTCGCAATATTTCACCAAGTTCAATGTTACTTGATAATGATACCTGTCTTGTTAGTCAGCTAATGTTAGGACAAGTCTGCACCATTCTGTGTTCCCGGTAAGTTAGCGTTAGCTTCAGTCTGGGGTAGTAGGGTAAGAATAAGGCTGGCAATTTTCTATATTTTTCTTATTGTCAACAGATCTCATGTGCAGAGCCAAACCAACAAGTATTGTGTGTGTTTCCAAAGCCTAATACATCGTATTCATCTGTGCTTTAGACCTGTGTTGTTGTCCAAAACCTGTTAAAAACACCTCAATGAGCAACACCACTGCACTGGGTGACATGTTCCTTTGTCCATACTTACATATCACAACCTCTTGACTTTATACTACATTATACATTTCTCAAAGAACTTCAGTAAAAAGTCCAGAGGTTGTGATATGTAGCACAACAAACTAACGAACCATGTTCCTGCGCATGCGCATGCTGTATTAGGAACCTCTCACCTGAGAGTTACGATCTTATTGCTGTTTTTACTGTTTGGAGCCATTTCTAAACAAGCTACGGTAACCACTCTTTTCAGGGACGAAGGAACATGTCACCCAGTGCAACAACGTGGTTTATTGATCTGGTTTTAATAGTTTTTGGACAACAATGGAGGTCTATGGCACAGAGTAATACAAAATATCAGACTTTGGATACACACACAATACTTGTAGTAGAATGAGTTAGTTGTTGGTTTGGCTCTACACATGAGATTTGTTAACGATAAGGAAATACAGAAAATCGCCAGCCTTATCCTTAAAAACTATATTCACTGGGCCTGGGCCACAGTATGCAGGATGCACCTCAGCTGTTTAGTGGCGCAAATTGCAACTGATCTAATTACCAAAACCAACTGAGTTGTGGTAAACCTGGGACTTTTGGGGCCCCTTGAAGTCTGGGGCACTGGGACAGTTGCCTGCTTTGCCTGGTTGATGATCCAACCTTGCAAATAATCAATTCCACACAATTTCACAGTGCAGAGAAAGGTACACTGACCAGCACAGAAGAGAGACTGAAAAGTATACAACTTACTTTACAGCAGTCAGCATGTAATTCCTGCAAGTTCAAAAAGGTCAAATTAAGAGGTCTTTGCTGTAAAATGTTGTTGAGCCACATCAAACAACTCCCAGCTACTTCACAAACTTTGGTAACGTGGTTTACAGTGGACCCAGTGTGCGTAAACCTCTGTGACCCTTAGTTATTGTCCGGAGATTCCTCTCAATTTAGCACATTAATGGCTCTGTAAACATTTGATTTATTTCAAAGACACTTCCAGTTACCTTAAATTGTATTTGTCTGAAACCAAAGTCATCTGACAGGAATTCCTCTATATGCTGCTGCTGCAGTCCACACAGAACTCTAGTACAATCTAATTATCTTCGCTGCAGCTCCATTACATCTGAGAGGTGAGCGGCTGTGGCTGACCGTCACCATCTCACATGTTAAGCAGCCAGTTGTGTTTGCAGATCAGTGGCGTTTTACAATAATGCATTCAATTTAAGACCCAACTTATTTATCACTGGCTAAGCAGTAAGGTAAATGTGATTATACTAGCTGAGGCTAAACCTGGAGGAATCAAATAACCGCTGTTAAAGGCAAAACAAAAACAAAACAGGTTTCAGAAGACTGTTTTGTTTCTCCATGGTAAGTTTACAACCAATTTTTGACCAAAACAGATTACGTAGCTGGTCTAAATTTGAAGTTTCAGTTGGAGCCAAAACTATTTATACAAAATGTTGTATGTGGATTGATGTAAAATAGTGTTATCGAAAGGGAGATGAGAAGCAGCGGCAATAAGAAGTTAGCTTTATGTGAAAACAGCACTAAAAGTCAATAACACTTTAAGTCCCCCTATTTAGCATAAATTATGTTTTGAAATGTTTCTTAACATACAGATTTGTCAACAATTATAATCTCTCCTATGAAGTAATAATGTTTTATATTATTACAACTCTCTTTTACTATATTACTATATATCTGTTTGTATACCAGCATCCAGCTATGGATGAGGAATTATAGTTGTTGACCAATACATTAGTAAACACTCATATGCTGCTTATAACTACATCATGGTGTGCTATAAACTGTTTATCAACTATTTATATACTGCTTTTAAATGCTAAATGGGGGTAAAGTGTTACTTAAAGGTCTGTCAGCATGCTAACATGCTCAGAATGACAATGCTAATATGCCGACTTTAAGTCGATATATTGTTTACCATGTTAACCATCTTATTTTAGTGTGTTAGCATTTTATAATTGCAGGTATAATGCAGGTATTTGGTTGTTAACCAAATTACTGGACAAATCGCCAAAGCCTTTAAAAATCATCCACTGGGGAACATGAATGTCTGTACCAAATTTCATGACAATCCATTCAATAGTTGTCGAGACATTTCCATTAGAGGGAACATCAGGAGATTACCAGAGTCAGTAGGATACATCTTCTGGGGACCAGGAAAGTCTGTACAAAATCTTGTGCCAATCCATCAATTAAATGTTATGATATTTATCTAGATGTGTGTGAAACCTTTGACCTGCTGGTGGCTCTAAAAGACATGGCAGATGATCACCAATGTTCTTGGAGTTCATCCTCTGGTCACCATTAATGTCTGTACCAAATTCTGCGCCAATCTATCCAGTAGATGTTGAGATATTTAAAGTGGTGGATCAGCTGACCCACCAACACTGCCAACCCTAGAGCCACATTGCTAACATGGCTAATACTGAAAGTGAAAAGAAGAACTTACCGCACAAATTATCTTTAATGTCACACTTTTTATAGCTTTGCCACAATGCCGTGCCATTCCAAACAGTTTTTTTAAAGCAGTGGCACTGATGACTAGGCTAGGAGGACATCTACAGTAGCTGTCTCCCACCTTGTGTCAACACTAATGTCCTGTTCACTTAAGGAAGAAGTCCACTGGGGACTCATATGTCCTCACTCAGGTCGCACTGACATGATCCATTCAGTTGGCATCTGTCCCATGATCCCTCAGAGTCCAAAGTTCACAGAGTGCTGGTGTCCGTCTGGTGTAGGTCATGATCTACACCGCGGCGATCCCAGAAGAAATATCTGTCACTATGTGTGTGTTTGTATAAACCGTGTAGTTCTTCTGCATCTTGTGTAAAACTGTCAAACTTATCCCTTTACGCCATGCAAGCATCTGTGTTTTGATTTTCCTTTTCTCAGTGTGTGCGTGTGTGTGTGTGTGTGTGGGGTTGTGTGCGTGTGTGTGTGTATGTGGTATCATCTCCCCAGTGTATTCTAGGCCTCTTACTCAACTCTCACGAGGATGACACCAGGCTTCTGGTTTCACTATAAAATTAGGTTGACATCGACAGAGTCACAAATGTCACCATGTGGCCACCCTGCACTTCACTACAATACACAGAACTTACTGTAAATGAACCAAGACTTGACTATAGGGCCTTTCTCTTCTCTTCTCTTCTTCTTGTGCATCCGTCGGTCTGTGTCATCAGCCGAACCATGTTGGGTTCACCACAA
Organism: Thunnus thynnus; assembly: GCF_963924715.1. Classification (NCBI taxonomy): domain Eukaryota; kingdom Metazoa; phylum Chordata; class Actinopteri; order Scombriformes; family Scombridae; genus Thunnus; species Thunnus thynnus. The sequence continues at coordinate 10,041,953 of NC_089524.1, read as the reverse complement.
TTAAATCATTCTTATTTTTAGGTGCAAGTGACAGTTGTTGGCCATAGATTTCTGAATCTGTCACACTGATTTGGTCACGAAAAGATTCAATTAATTATTCTGGAGATATTGGATATTTGGAGTTATTCGCAACGTAATGCTGCCAACTGACCGTTCACTAACCCCCTCCCCTGAAGAGGAATTCTCCAATCATAGCTTAGCAACCGTAACTATGTATAGCAGGTCTGTTGAGGGTTCTTTGGTTCTGCAAATGTTAGCATGCCTGGCTAACCAGTGGTGGAAAGTCACTACCAACTACATTTTCTCAAGTACTGTACTTAAGTCTAATTTTAAGGTACTTGCACTTTACTTGAGTATTTCCATTTTATGCTACTTTATACATCCACTCCAATACATTTCAGAGGGAAATATTGTATTTCATGGTTTCATTTTAATAAATGTTCAAATGATCCAATATTTCACCAAAAATCAAAGATTAGAGAAACAGTCCAAAAACTGAAAACAGATATGTGTGTCAGAACTTTGTTTTTTCTTCTTTCCTCTCCAATTAATCATCTCACGGCCCCTCAGATTTATCTGATGACACTTTGGAGGGACCCAACGCCTAGGTTGGGAACCACTGGACTAAACTATCTAACTGTATATAAAGTAGTTCAAACTAGCTCCACCTCCAGCAGCTACAACAGTAACATGCTGCTCTAACACTGATGCTTCAGTATTAATAATCTAATGATGTCATATATAATAATATATCAGTCAGAGTGACTACACAAGTACTTTTACTTTAAGTACATTTTGCTGCTAATTCTTATGTACTTTTACTTCAGTAGGATTTTTAATGCAAGACTTTTACTCGTAATGGAGTATTTTTGCATTGCTGTATTGTTACTTTTACGTAAGTAAAGGATCTGAGTACAAAGCTGGCCTGGACTGTATGAATAATATAATCTGATATCTTAATGGTCAAATTCTTTGGCTGATTAGTCTTTTGTCATATTGCACAATTACCCAGAAATGCTGGAAGCCCAAACATTTCAAACCCACTCCTGTAATACAAAGTAAACCCCAGCAGCTGAGTAGTGTTGCACCACCGGCCGTGAGTTGTTGCCCCTCCCTGCCCAGATCATTTGTTTCCAATGGCTGAAGGTCTCTGTTGCCCAGTCTGTGGCAGGCCCAAATTAAGAGGTGCACCCAGGATGGATGAGTGTAGAGCGAATGAAAGATTGGCGGGCAGGCCAAGATTTTTTCTTGTTTTTTTCTCCCTTTTCTCCTTTCCTTTTGCTGCCTTCTGTCAGATAGATGATGTGCGAGGGAAATATTATTTGTACTGTTTCCACTGTTGATCCTCCTCGGTGTTGCTATCTCAATTTGTATGACAGAACCAAGAGATGAAGCCAAAGTAAAAGACCTACGTAAATGGCTGCTATACTGCTGCAGCTCCGCAAACAAGAGGAATTAGCTAAAGTTGCAATGCAGGATGAGGAGTCTGTGATTATATCGTAGACTCCTCATCAAACAGGGCCAAAATCAAACTGATTTTGGTACCAAACTTAAAAGGAATACTTTGACATTTTGAGAAATTTGTTTATTTGCTTTCTTATTGAGAGTAAAAGAGAATTATATAGTTATTGCACCCAGTCAAGAAACTGTCCAGCACATAACCCCCTGTAAAACCACAACTAGTCATTTTTACATTTCGGTTTTTGTATGGATTAAACAAACAAGATATAGTGCTTAATTAGTGATCATTGGCAGATTTTGTTACCTTCGGACAGAACCAGGGAAGCTTTTTCACCGTTTCCAGTCTTTATGCCGAGCTTGTCTGCTGGCTGTAGCTTCATATTTCAGCTTCAAACTACTGCTTGTTTTGGTCAGGTGTGCCCTGCCACGTTCGTCATTTGGTTTGTAGAGTATAAAATTTTAGGTTGCAATACTTTACACAACCATAACTTCAAATTTGGTAGTTTTCAGACTACAGACTACTGACATGTTAAACTGTATAAAGAAGACAAAAGAGGTTGTTTTTTAAGGCATATTATTACTCAATTGTATGTGATCTGCTGAAAATAGTTGCAACTTTTTTTTTATTTCAAAATTTAATAAGAGGATAAAGCCCTTGAGATGCACCATCTCGATTTCAACGGGGTCCTCAGACTCAGTATTTGTATGATATATTTCTGACAGTACAAAAGCGAAGACCAAGAAAGTAAGAGAGGTAGGCGTCAATTGCCACCAACATTGTGACAAGTGTGCAACAACTTCCAGTCAGTGTTTACTACTGCGGAGCTCTGTGTCCTGTGGAGCGAAGAGGCCTTTGCTTCACTCAGGGTCAAAGGGCGCAACTCTGTTCAGATTAAATACTCCATAGCTTTTAGATTTCCTGCTTGGACAGACAGAGGGGTTAGGTCACCAAATATATATTGATCCAACTGTCACACAATGTCGCGTTTGAGTAAGGCACGGCTGCCAAAAAATATAATAAAAGATAGCATGAGGCAGAATGTGAAGCAAAGATGTGTTTTTTATTCTAACAGAAGCCTTGCTTTAGTGTCAACAGCAGGTTGTCTACTCATAGTTTCACAGTTAATTAATTAGTGTGTATGAACCTCAATGCTAATTAGCCATACAGTTCAGAGATACTTGCTGTGGAAATGACAGTACACATTCAACTCGACTGTTAATCAGCTGTGAAATGTGATACATGATTGTAAATTTTCTGAGTATCTAAATATCCAGATGAGTGTTTCATTATGACTTTGTGCAGTTAATAACTATGGAGGTATGCACTATTATTACGTACATAATATCACAGAATGTTTTGCAATAATAAAAACATAATCTGGAATTGCTTCTCAATAAATGTGATTGGCTTCTAAAAGGGAAATCCTACAGTTTCACAGTGTAACATTTTTAAAGATTGAGATCAAAAGTTCGTTCTTGACCTTGGAAACGGTAGTTGTCCGTGTTTCTGTGCATTTTAAAGACTTCTCATCCATGTTGGCTTAAAAATTAAGATTGTAAATAAATAAGTACAATAATAAAAGGTTTAGATTGTGGTGAGATTGTTTTATCAGCTACTGTTTCTAAGATCAACAGTAAACTTTCAATGTTAACCTTTACACCAACATTTACAATTCCACCTGCTGATGAAGATTGTGTGGTTCGATCAAAAGCTCCAGAATGGCTACTAAATGGACATTTATAGTGGGATTGATTTGTCAGTCTTTAAAGATATTTGAGAATATCTTTTGTGGATGTAACCTAAATTATGGATTTTTTTTTGTTTGTCGTATTATAATTTATATTTTTTTAATAGAGTTGAAACAGTTGTTTAATGAAGAGCCATTTGGAATGAAATCATCTCTAATTTCCTGTAAGGCCTGAGCTATAGGGCATACATAACATTATGTACAGTATTTTTCTTCCCAGAAACAGTGGTCAGAGTCATGTGACAGTGTTGTTGAGAGTGGACTGAGTCACCCGGTGGCTATGAGATCATCCTATAAAGACCGATCATCACCCCAATTACAATAGAGCAGGCTATGTGTCGTATTTACCGCTACTGTAATATGTGTGGGTGTTTCCTCTAAGTGTTAGCCCTCATTTTACGCCCCTCTACCACCATCAACATCATCACCTCTACCACTAACCTTAACTGTCAGCGGCCTATCTCCTAATGGTCAATTAAATGCCTTGATTTTAGCCAAAACGACATGGCAAGGAATTACTTACCAGAGCTTGCTGGGTTACTTATCTGTGAATGGTGGTTCCTTAGCATTTGGTGGCATTTGGGGGGCCCCAATCACAGGATAACTGCAGGTCATTTGTATGTTAATGACTCAATGACATGTAGTTAAGTTAGGTGTGTAGCTGAACGCCTCGCTGGAGCGAAGAGTAGGGGCAATGCAGTCAGAGTATAGAATAGAATAGAATAGAATAGTACATAGTATTTCAGAAGGTGACCAAAAAACAGTTGCACAGAAGACAATAAAACAGCATGGAATAAAAGAGACAGGAAGGAAATTATATAAAATGAAGGACACAAAATGTACAAACAAATTGGTTGACAAAGCAGTCTCACCTCAAGGTCTGTTTAGTAGTTGTTCTGGAGCATTCGATTATATCACATGATCTTCATCAGTACATGGATTTTATAGGTGAGTGAGCTGCAGAAATGATTGTATGAAGACTCAAAAAAGAGAGCTTGAGAGAGAAGTTTAAATCCTGCCTTCCTCCGCACACTTGGCAAATTGCTGCGTAAAGCGAGTAACTGTCACTTTTGGAAAGGTGTCAATGTCGGACAATTGTCCACTTCTCGTTGCGATTGGCCAGGTGTTCAGAGGTGAGTAAGTAGGCGGGGTTTTACCTTCTCTCTCAAGCTCTCTTTTTTATTCATTCTTCACACAACTACTCCAGTCACTTGTGTGTTCACTCTGTGTGTTCACCCAAGTGCAACACCATGAATGCATTTCAGGAGAGACTATCCAAAGGTTTCCGCCATTATCCCTATTTGAATGATCACTCTCAATGAAGACTGGCTTTTCACACCGTCTTCGAGTGTGGCCTGTTGAAAAAGGTATAAACACTTTTGCCGGCATGTTGTGCAAACTAGTTCTTTTCAAGCATACTGGCACCTTTACAAAAATTAACGAACACAACCCCATCTCCAAGCAGTTCAGTTGAAGCATACTGTTGCCTTAATACACATAAGTATGCATGCACGTACAAAACCATTATAATAGCCCATTGTTGCTACGGGTATGTTATCATCCTGTTGCATTAGGATGTGAATGCAATCTTTGTCAGGATCAGTTTTAATCTCTTTTATTAGACTGAAATGTAATACAATGTTTTGCAGTAAAGAAATGAATTGCCACCTAATTCTATAATCACTCAGACTTTGTTTGCTGTTACCAAACAATATAAAATAAACAGTTTGTCAGAGAGAACTGTGGCATTGTTTTTAATTCTAAACAATTCCCATATGTAATTTAACACAGTGGAGGCCTCTTTCAATAAGCACCGGTGCAATTGTTCTCGCCTCCTTCTGCAGCACTCCTAAAGAGAAAGCAGAAAGTTGTGTGAATGTTCTATGCAAATGTTTAGTGTATTAGCATACACAGTTGTAATTAAAGCATAATTAGAGAGACAAATGGTGCTGTGAAGCTCTGCGCCTTGGCTCAGGAGTCTGTTTATCAGCAGCTCCTTGTTTAGTTGGCTAAAACAGGTTTATATGAAACAAGCGCCGCCGACTGCTGCATTAATTGTTATCATTGCCTTGGAAAGCAAATAGGTGCCATAGCGCCGCGGACTGTGAGAGGAGGGAGCCGGAGAGGGACCGGGACAAATTAGTGTAGAAAATGAGAGTGTCGAAATTGGAGAGGGATTAGCACAGACGATAATGAAGCAATTAAAGAGTAAGCGCTCAGCACTCAGGTGCCTTTACTGAGCTGGTTCACTCCAGCTGCTTTCAGACGCTCCAATGCAAATATATCCCCAACGGTGAGGGGAGGTAACACTCTGTTCTAATACATCACTGATGTAGAGTGAGAGGAGAGAACGCAACACGACATGCTGCAGTATAATGCAACGTGACACAATCTGACACAACAAGACATGAGAAGATAACAAAACATGACATGACATGACATAATACAATACAGCAAGGTACAGCACAATAAAACAACAAGACAAAATGACACAATGTAAGGCATGGCAACACAACACAATACATGATGGTGCAACACAATATCATGCATCACAATATTTCACGGACACAATACAACACATGCAACCCATAATGGTAGAAATGATAACCCAACACAACAATACAGTAAAATAAACACATGATGAAATCACAGAATGCAACACATTTGGACTGAGTATTGAACCTGGCGGTTTGTTGGTACCGACCAAAATGTGAACATATCACAGAGTATCGCAAACTGTCAAGTACAAAAAGCTGGCACCAATGTGTGTCAAGATTTTTAATGCTGTTTACTTATTTCTTGATCAGATAGATCCTGATTTGAGTCATAATTTTATATGTATTTTACTCAGGGAACACCCTGAAGCTGCATGTGTTCAGACGACATTTAACATTTGATAACTTTAAAAACAAAACAAACAAATGTCCTTTAAGTAAGGTGTCTCAAAAAGTGTTGTTTTGTGAGGAGTGCATGCAACATAACTGCAACATCTCAGTTTGATTATCAGCTGGGCGCCTTTGTGGCATGTTGTACATCTCTCTCTTTTTCTCTACTCTTGTTTCCTGTCTGCCTCTATTCTCCAATAAAGGTAAAAATTTCCAAAAAAAACTCATCTTATAGGAGTAGAAGATTAAATGAGTAAAAGATTATCTTTAGAAGTATCATGTGGTGCCAAAACTGGTATTGTATCATCACTAGTATAGAAAATGTTCAAACCAGCGATAGATAACACAACGCTACATGATGAATCAAAACCACTCTGCAATGCAATGTAATGAAAGAAAGGCAGACTTTCAAAGCAGTAAAACACAGTGCAGCTTTGTCTGAGATAACACGACAAAATACATCACTACTCTGACTGACATGACATGGAATACAAATGGACACAAACAACATGAAACCTCTGCAAAAAATAGTTTGGTTCACAAGTCCATGGTTCCTCAAGATTAGAACATGGGTGATTTTATAATATTTGTATACCGATTCTGATTTTCTAAAGCCTATATTAGAGAACACACACAAACAGTAAGACAAAATACAGTAACAGAGAGTAGAAAGACGGCACACCGCAGAGCAGTGGGCCTCACTGAAACTCAAAATGTCACATCAAGTACAGCCGAGAGCTGTCTTGAGTTACCGTGTTGTTTGTCTCATTGCTGAGATGATATTTTCCTCTATCAGAATAATTCTTACTCATATTCAGACAGTCAACCCAACGCTGCCTAATGATGGGAGAGAAGGCAGCAGGAGCCAGAGGTAGGAGGGAGTGAAAAAAACTGAGAGGAGAGAGGAAGGGACAGGGGGCTGTCTATAGCGATGCCAGACATCCATGGTTGGGGGTAATAAAGCCCCTCTCAAAGTCAACAGTTCAGAAACTCCTTTGTCCTCCTAAAAGAGCTTTTAATTTTTAACACAAACTTGCACTTAGGTATGCATGAACTTTGGTAAAATCCTGAGACATGTGTATAAAAGGCTTTAATAGATGACGGTCATGTGCTCTGCTGCCGGGTAATGATGTCAGCCCCTCGATCTCATTCCCTCCCTGCCTCTCTTTTGGCCTCTTTGATAGAGGAGGGCCTAATGTAAATTTAATTTGGAGTGATGTATGGCAGGGACGGGTGAGTGAGTGAGAGTGGGGTTCTGGGTTTTGGTCGGTGTGTGTGTGTGTGTGTGGAGGGGGGGTGATGGGAAATTAGGGCTTGTGAGAGAAGGTAGAGAAGGCTGAGGTGATCAGAGATGGAAGGGTGAGGTGGTGGGGGTGACGGGGGTGACGTGTGGGAAGGTGGGAGGGTGTGTGTTGGGGCGGGGAGTCAGATAGGGTGTCTGAAGTGTCTCTGTGGGGGGGAGCAGCTGGATTGGGGCGCTGCCACTCTGCCAACACTGTCTTCTTTAAGCAGGATTAATGACGATGTACGCCCCGTACCCATCCATGTACGTGCGGGCCTCCCTTACGCACGAGCACGACCGCACACACTCTCGCCGCCTCACACACTCTCTGTGTCTGATTTACACAGACATGCTCAGCCCCCGCCATGCCACATTTACCTTCAACAATGCGGAGGGGAGGGACGGTTGCTTTTGGTTTCCAACAAGAGGGTGACATCTGAATGGGAGGAGGCTAAACACTCCCCGGTTTTGCCTCTTCAAAGACCCCCCCTCTCCCAAACCCTCCCTCCCCTGTCGCCCCCTTGTCTCACTTCAAATCAAGTGGACAAATGCTAAATCAATGTTTTTAGTGGTGCTCATCACCATCTTTATCCCTTTCTCTCATTGTTTCCTGGCAGATTGAGAGGGTATTGATGGCCATGACTGTCACGACTACGGCTATCAAGGTTTTCGCCTCTTCTCTTAATGTCCTCTGGGAGTTTGTTCAACACTCGTGCTAACCATGAGACACGTTTAAATAGAAACAATCAATGATGGTAGAAATCTCTCCATCCTCCATCTATTCTGCATTAATGCTGCTGGATTTTCCCAAACAATTTCTTCATGTGCAGCCATCAGCAGGAGAGATGAAACCCACATCCTATCTGTGGATTTAATGAGTTTCTGCAAACGATTGTACTGTAAATTGACATGGGGTTATTAAACAAAACATGGAAATTGCAATAATCACATGCAGAATGCAGGCATCGTTTGAGCAATAAAATCCTTGTTCATTAAGTTAGAATTAGTTCGATAATGTTCAGAATGCCAAGAAGCCTGGATTCAGTCACCTGCAATGTTATTTTAGCAGTTGATCTCTCTGGCTCTTGTTCTTTATATTTACAATACTCAGACTGCTGAAAAAGAACAAAGAAGAAGAAAAAAAACTTGCTCAGAAACTCCCAAGTTTCATTATACTTTTTGTTTAACCAAACATTGATCAAACACATAATTTCAGATTTGCTTTATTGACAACATCATCATCATCATCATCATCACCGTCATCATCATCTCCAGCTCCACAGACTGCTGTAATGAATACAGGGTAGAGGAGGATGAGCAGGGGCTGAATGAATAGTGAGTGGTATTCATCAGACCAGGGGAAGCGGCAGCCAAGATCCAATTATATATATTCATTAAGTGATAATGATATCATGGTCTTTTAACTGAGAAGAAAAGGGAGCGTAATTGAATAATAACAGTTGTACAATCCCAGAGGATTGGACCCCCCACACCCACCCACCCTCCCCACATTCCCACCACCACCACCACGCAGACACACACCCCGACATGGTGACCCCCCGAGGGGTGGGGAGCAGGAGGGAGGGCAGGGAGACTGAGGAGTGAGGATTGATGGAATTCTATTACTCCCTGATAGATTTATTATGAAGGCCCGAGTGGACTCTCTGCTCCACTTTGTCACTCACACTAATCAGCGAAGGGGAGGGAGGGCACCGCTGCATGCCCCCCTTTGTGTGTCCCCACCCTAAACCCCCCCCCTCCGCTCCTGCCCTTCTGCCCATCAGCAAAGACAAGGTTAGCAGCCGTCTGACAGGCAGACGCGGCGGGTGGCCATTTTGGATCCCCGTGAGTCGAGAGATCGCCGTGGCAAATGGGCCAGCTGAGCTCCCCTGACCTCCAGGGTGAGCCCTTCATTTGTTTATTAATGGAGGGCCATGTGCAACACCATAAGGGCAGTGTGTCATACAGAGATCAACAGCCTTCGCATGGCAGCTCATTCTGACCGCTTGCTACCTCCAAGCAACCCCCACAAGTCACACCAAAACAATTTGTAAACACTTAGCATGGTGATGAGGCACTAGCTGACACCCCCCTTCTGTTTAGACTTATATATGAGCTGGCAGGTGAGGGCAGGGCGATGCATGCTCACTGACGTTCAGTGTGTTAACATGGACTTAAGTAACCAGTTTAGTGTGGACATCCTGTAGTAACCTGATTTTCTGAAATGAAATACTTAAGGTTGGACTCAGTGACAAGCGTTTAAACTGTTTATGTAAAATGTAAGTTTATTTGGAAAGCTAGGATACTTGTTCTGCTTGTCCCAGTGTACGCTGTGAGCGCATGTGCATAACAAAGAATTCAGACAGAAAATATTTCTGTGAAAACATTGCACTGGAAACATAAGTTATGCAAAACTATAGAATTCAAAGTACAACTTCAGATCATATATGGACAGTAAGCATCTTCTAGAAGTCTAAATAAGTTTCCACAGCTGAACAGTTGACCATTTGTAAAATTCAGGCACATTCACACATTATTGAAAACCAGTGAACCATCAGTTTAAATACAAAAATACAGAAAAATAGACAATAATAATAATAATAATAATAATAATAATAATAATAATAATAATAATAACAATAATAATAATAATAATAATAATACCAAAGTTTTAAAATAAAATAAATAATAAAAATAAAAAATAATAAAATAATACAACCCCCCCCCCCCTCCTACCAAAAAAAAAAACAAACAAACCAAGGAAGCAGCATCTCATGTCACTGGTACACTTAAAAGAAACAGTCTATGGCTCTAAAATGAATTTAATCTGATTACTGACCTGCTGCATGTAAACACAGGTTTTACAGTCACCAGGTTACTGCAGTGCTTATTATTCCTCCGTCTCCCACAAAATCTACTCACACTTCTGTTCAAGTCAAGTCAATCTTTTGAGCTATATTTATATAGCCCAAAATCAGAAATCAATTAATTTGCTTCAGAGCGCTTTACAATCAGTACATCTACTGTCCTTAATACAACCCTTTGTATCTATTGTTTTAATGTCAATTTTGAAGCAACCCTCCTGTGGAAATCAATTTATCCACCTAAAGAATGTGTTTAGTAGGTAGAACCGGTAGGTCAGGCACTGATTTCAAGTATGTTTTCCAGAATTACCTTACCAAAAAAACACGGTGGGGAAATATGACTGTTCTTTCATTTGTCTGTGTTTGTGTTTGCATATTTAAATGTTTCTGCTGGCATTAACACATGCATGTGTGTGTCATCAGTGCTTCATAGGGAGATCATCCAGCGAGACAGACAAGGTCATGCCGCTGTGTGGGTTTGATTCCCGGATTAGTGCGACAGACTGAGTGGAGCTCATTGTCATCATTGTTACAATCCCAACAGGCTACCTCTGTTTTCTGTTTACTCTCCTCTTGTCTTACACCACTCACTTCAACACCACACGATAAAGACAAACAGTCCGGCTGCAGCACGTGTTTATATTCCCAGGAGCGTCATGTCAGACATACTAAGATGTCCTTAAGACCCCAGAGAATTGGAGTGTGTGTGTGTGTGTGCGTGTGTACATGTCCAGCAAGGTGTAAGTGAAGCTGATGGATGTTTGAGACTCAGTTGCTGTTTCATATATATATATATATACTATATATTTATATACTATAAATGTCTAGATGTGTGGCTGATATACATATCACAAGAACCCTTCACTGTGTCTCTTGTCCTGATGTTTTCATATGATATGATATATGATATGATGAGTGCAACTTCACTCGGTATAAAAGTTTATTTCTGAGATAAACACTGAAATTCCTTCACACTTTTGTTTACCTGTACACATTGTTTATAAGATTGTATTTGTTCATATGGTTAAATCTCCTGCTGCTCTGCATAAATTAAAACAAACTCTCTGATTCTTTGATCCCTGAGATGAATTTAGACTTTCAGAGTTTGAATTTTTAATTGTGATGAAGGACTTGCATGTTTCGTTGTAGTTTGCGCTGAAAGTGGAGGACGGAGGAAATGCATTGGATGTAGTATATATTGTAAATATTTTGCCATCTATAAGCCATCCATCTGCCATGGTGGAAATGCAAGTGCTCATATGTGCACTCTGAACGTAAATCTGTACGTTAGGATTCACACTGGTGTCATGATTATTACTGAGGTGCCTTATAATGACGGTGGTCTTCAGCTAATGTGTATGTCGTCTTGTGATACCAGTGACTTGCTAATTAGCAGCTTACCCTTTAGGTTAAGTCATATAGAGTCATGAGGTAGGCTATTAGCATTTGTTAGCACTAGCAATGCTTCCTGTCAGCGCTGTCATTGTGCTTGTGTGCTAATGTTATTTTGTTCTTGTTTTATTGTAGAACCACACACCTACCTGTGTGTTATACCTGGTGAGGTCTGAAAAATCAGACACAAGATCCACAAATTTAATAGAGCAAAGCTCCGATCTAACAGAGATCTTCGACAATGCCTGACGAAGATCTCTGTTAGACTGAAACAAAACTCTTTTAAATTTGTTGGGAACTATCAGTGCACTGTGCAGATCTTGTGTCTAATTTTTGCCTTCAGTTTGTTTTTTGATCCAGTACCTTGCCCCCAGCACTCTTTGTATCTGAATTATTTTTATGACAAGGCATTCTTCTGAACATACTGCACAGTGCTAGCATCAAGTGGAAGGAACAATTGGTTAAATGACTATTAAAAATGTCCTCAGTTGCTGCTGTCAGCTATGGTATTTTCTATTGGCAATATACTCTATGTTCAATGCTTGATGTCAGGAAATGATGTGATGGAAACAATCTTTCCCTAACTGCCTGAACGTACTTCATACCATAATCATACATTAGCGTCAGTACTGCAAATGTAAGTTGGAGTTGATCAGAGAATATTGACAACCTTTCATTCGTCTTTTATTGAAAATATTCTATATCTATTAATTTATCTGCTTGTTTACATCCCTTTGTCAAAACAACAAGATTGCAAGGTGTTGTTAATCTCAGCTCTAAAATAACTGGAAAAACAAAGATAATAGACTACAGCTTAATACTGAGTCCTCCAAAATAATTTAAGTATATCAACGGCACCACACATGTCCTCTATGACACCTTTAACCTAATGCTTTAGATTACCTGTATGTAAAACAAACAGAAGGAAGTTTAATTTTATTCCAGAAGCTATTAGACTTGTGAGCAGCCTCAGAACAAGAAATGTTCAGTTTACCTTGTGTATGGAATATAATACATGCACTTGCACTTTTGACATTTTTTACATAATATGAGCCTTTTGTGGTGTTGGATATTGTTGACCTGCTACACACCAGCCGCTGACACTTGTGTATTTTAACTCTTTCTAACATTGTCATATTTGTATTTTTTATTTTCCTTGTGCATGTGAATGAACTATATACTGTATGTGTACGTTGTTTTCAAACTCTCTTGCCTCAAATTTCCCCTTTAGGAACGAATAAAGAAGTTTGAATTGAACTGAATTAGGATAGTGATGCTGCACTGTCCTCAGTAACTTTTAGATTCAACTTTTTACTGACATAATCAATATAAAAGTTCCCTCACAATTCATTTTGACCTGAATGCTACAGTTTGAGCAGCTTGCATACCGTTTGATTTGTGTGCTCCTTAACTGAATCATTACAAAGTATTACTTCTGTTTACATAGTTGATCCATATGGGCCAGACACGCATCTCATTTATCTTTTGGCCTTAATGCGACCACATGTCTCTGATCACCCCTGGTCTGTCCTTGGGTGATTAGCGATCTTGTTTACACTTCAAATTGATGTGTTTTTGTGTTATCTAATTATAATTTATCACTTGAATATAAATCTTAGATGTAATGTGACCATAATCTGTATTTTGCTTTCCCTTTCCTCTGTGTGATGTCAGTGCCAGAAACTGCATTCAGGCCTGTAAGGCATTAGGTGATGTGCCATTTGTTTGATGTGCGTTTGCCAATCAATGAATGGTTTTACCCAAACTTCCCTCACCAAACATCACCACCTCCCTCGGGTGGTCGTACATCGTCTTTTCCACTTTCTGGGTGTTTACACCCGTGTGCCTTTGATAAAAACGTCTATTTGTTTTCTGAGGCCTCGGCACTGTATACCATGAGGCAAGATAAATATTTTGGAGCTTCATAGGCATAAATAATTGATTTATGTCACAGAGCAAAGCACGGCATTCCCACTTCACATAGCTTCAGCAGCGCTTTGTTTTGGGCTGGAGTATAACTGAGAGGACAATAATGTTTACCCTGGTGGTATCGCAATTAACAGAAAAAAACAGCTGCATACATGCATCCGAGGCTGTATCGAATTAAAGAGCGATTGCGAACAAGTACAATTCTGGCTTTTGTTTACGTGAAGCGAGGGAGAGCAGTAAACAGAACTGGGAGAGGCGGGTGAGTGATACGGTCCCCCTGATGGGAGAGCTCTAAATTGATTCACACACATGCCAAAATGGTTCAGATAGTCTCTCCGTCTGTCTCTTTACCTGCTGCTCTGTCCTTTCTGCTGCTCTTTTGTCTGTCTCTGTCTCCTTCTCTCTTTCGCTGTCTCTCTCTCCCTCTCTTACACACACACACACATGCTCACACACACTCGCACAGAAATTCTCATTACCTCATTAGCAGAGGCAGCTCTCATTTAGCACTTTAATGACGGTTCTAGATGAATGGGCCTGGTGATCCCAGTGCTGTGACTGGATTAGTGATAATGACTGATCTATGGGAAGTGTGACAGCCTCATCTCAACTCTCCCCAGGTCTCATCCTCTAGCCCGAGGCCAACCAAAGTGAGGTCCACTGGCCAAGTCTGGCCCTTCACACAGCTTGGGCCTTCATGAGATGCCCCCCTGTTGGTTTAGTTTCAGAGTATGAAAAGATTAGTCTGTGATCTACTTTTATATGTAGAAGGTATGATTTTCAGGACCGAAATTGGCCTTTTCCATTCGTTCTCTCTGTATGGAATAAATTGTAGTTTTAATCTAGATGTCATTATGTATTCAGTGAAAAGATAGGCTCACAATTTCTTAAGTATGTTTTAGAACAATTGTCAGGTGCTCAAATGAACATTGAAACAGGTTTTTCTTGCTGTAATCATTCCTCCTGTTCATACTGACCATTAGAAGATCCCTTCATAATGCACTTGCAATGTAAGTGATGGGGGACAAAATCCATGGCTCTCCTTCTGTGCAAAAATGCATTTAAAAGTTTACCTGAAGCTAATTTGAAACTTCAGCCGTTCAGGGAAACACTGGCCGAGGAAACACAACACAGTAACTTTGGAAGATAACCACTTCATTTAACTAACTCAGACTGCTGAGGCCTGTTGTAAGTGCATTTGGAGGAGATCTTTTAATGGCAAGAGGAATGATTACAGTGAGCAAAACCTTTCAGTGTTCATATGGACACCTGGCTGTTGTTTATCCCCATGTTTCTTGTCTGTATCTCAGGTGTTGCTATCCAATAAGGTCAAAAAGGCAAGAAAAAAAACGTATTTGCTAGCACACTGATGATATCATACTGATTATAACATGTTGCATGATGAGCAAAAAGTTGAAAATAGTGTTGCAAACTATTTTGGGGAAATTATTGTCTGACTTCAGAAAATTGCAAAACACTGCAGCATTAGAAACCCTTAACATGTGGCATATTTTGTTTGACTGCAAAGAGTAAAGAATCATTTTGAGCTCCTCTGTGTAGCAACTATTCTTCACTTGTTATCGCTTATTTATCACATCTATCACCCTTACATGAATTTTGGATGTGCACATGCATGACATAAGTCTGGAAAAGTTAGAGGGAACAAAACCTTGACACATGGGGAACAGAAAGGGAATAACCAGGGGGCTTCAAGTCAGAGAGACTCTAACTTGTCCTCAGGGATCTCATACTGACACATAATATGTCCGTCAGACAGCGAGAAGAACAATCTTAGGCTGACACATGTAGATGTGTGTGTGATCTTGCGGGGAACAATACTGATCTCACCTCGGTCTTTCTGCATGTCAGTCCTGCTGTCATACCACATGTTTAACCCTGAGGCCCCGGCTCGATCCCCTACAGTCGGCCCTCAGCTGATCCATCAGAGCTGCTTCTGCAGGCCAAGGGCCTCCAGTTGAAGACCACAGGGGACTGGGATTTCTGTCTGGAACACCCAGCAAGACCACTGGGACCCACTGAGGGCCAGCCAGGCTGAATTAGTCAGGGCTATTATGGTGCTTGAGGTGTGCATTATGACCTTATTGAGTCTGACTGGTTAGGGAGCAATTTATAGCATCAGTGCTGAGTTTGTCAGAGTGCTGATAGTAAAGCCTTTGTCTGACCGCACTCACTATTTGTGCTGTAAAGAAATTAAAAAAACATTTTCAGAACTGTTCTTCTTAATAAGACGGAAAACTGTAGACTGTAAGTACTGAGTCAAGACCGTCCTCCCAAGAAAAAGGACAGAATCAGTCGTGTGAAAAACTACCTAAAAATGACATGTTCATATTTAACCGACAAACAGCACTGTAGTGGCCGTGTGTATTATTATTGTCCATCAGGAGCAATGGCGTATGTAACATGACTCAACATCCATGAAGGGAGGCAGTTGGGATGGATGGATGGGTTGACAAATCGCTGTACTTTGACATATAAGATCTCCTACCAACAGTCAATGTTGGATTCATTTAACCAGGATGACAAAAGTTCGCTAATTTCAATTTAGCAGTTATTTTTTCTACCCAAACCATGATTTCTCTGTGACTCTTAACAGTCATATAAACCATGTTTGTAATGGTGATTTGTAACAGTTTTGGCAACCATTGACAAACAATGTTGTCCTGCTCATACAGTACGGTACATCAGATCAGAAAATATGGGTTGTTTTTGAAGGTCGTTTGTCAGTCGTAGGATCTATAAGCACCTTAACTTCACTCTTCAACATACAAGTATTATTATTAGATGCTAGTCTTCTCAAGTCTAATCGAGTAGATGAGAGTTTAGAGCTCCTGCAGAGATCGGATGGAAAATTCTGATTGCATGTCAATAAGGAATAATTTATACTGTATTCAATTTGTAGCTGCATGATATAAAACAATAGTACGGTGCTATGGTGACATTGTCAAGTTTGAACAACATATTGTTATGAAATCTCTTTTATTTGGTGTTAGGTTTCAAATCAGGAAGTATTCATAAATGTTCATCTAAGTACTGCATAAGGGAAGTATGATCTAACTATAGCAGAGTTCTATAAATGATATATAACTATATAGAGTGTCTGTATCCAAGTGGGGTGAAGTGTAGGAAGGCTAGATAATGTAATACCTCTTCCCTTCCTCCTCCCCTGCACGTTACCCCACGGTGTGTGTGCCCAAGGCAGTGGGCGCCCTGGCTCCTGTGACTAGTGGGTTTACTCCCTTCAGCAGCACCACTCATCTCCCTCTTTAATGTCATTTAGCTGCGGGGTGGCCAGCGCCTCACTCACCCATTAATCCCATTCCAAATGCCATAACATTTCCCAAAAAGCCCCTGCTTCTTAAAGCCGATAATTAGAATGTCTATTTAAAGTTCACCGCTCTCCCTTGCCGTTATCAATTAAAAGCCGTTTAAGGGAGATCGGTGGCAATCGTCAACAAATTAAATCTCTTCCCCGTTCTTTGACGTTAAGTCTAGAATGCATAATAGGGGTCACAAAAGGCCTCTTGAAAAGAGAGCAAAATTTGAAATTTCCCAACGCCTCTGCTGAGTTGAAGAGCTGCCATAATTCACTGTTGCTGGCTGCAGATGCAGAATGTAGTGAGAGTTTTGGACCGGCTGCATAATCATGTGATATAATTTGATAAAAGGAAAAATCTGATACAGATAAGAGGTGAAGTGAGGTTCTAATTAATATTATCAAAGCTTGGGGGAAAAGGACAGCAAGGTCAATTAACCAATAATGCAGCAAACAGACAGGACAACAGTTTTTTTAATGAGATATAAGCTAATAAAACATAATCAAAAGCCTCATGTTCTTCTCCCCACTCATTATATTTGTGCAGTGAAAGTTAATGTTTTGGTAAATGGCACACGTTATACAAAGATGCTGTGTGCTGATGGTTTCCTTGGAAACAAAGTCATAAGTTTGTGTGCTCACTGTTTCATTCACAAATCACATTTTCTGTCATTTTCTTAAAAAATGCATTAACGTGCATGTGGTTTTGTTGCATGGCTCACAGGCCACAAAAAGGCAAAACATTTGCTTTTAATTTGAACCGAAAAAAAAAAAAGGCAGAGAGGAAATTTATTTTTGAGATTTTCATTTGGGGGCGTCATCTCATTACTGGCTGACGATGATACATTAATGTCGCACACAGGAAAAGGATCATTTTCCAATGGAAGCCCAAACCTTATTGTTGGGAATGTACCATCTGGATCTCAAAGCGCTCCGCTCCCACATCTATCTTCTGTGGGATAACACAGGAGTCGGCACAGGGAGGCAAGACTGATTGGTGATGAATTATGTATACTTTTAGCAAATTGTGATATTTGTCTGGCAACGTGATGCTGCGTATGACATACCCAAATCATCAGTGTGAGCATGTGGCAAATGATCACTTTCAAGCATTTCCTCATCTATTTCTATTGATATCTGAAAAAATATTGCTTTTCAGTGTTACTGCATCTAATTAAATGAGTAATTTTGAAATACATGTATATATATTGCATCTTCCTCATAGTAATACTTAAGAGTATTTTTTTTAAAGTTCCCCTTTATGGGTGGGATGACAGTCCAGGAGCAAAGCTGTAAAAAAAAATCAACATATTATAGTGTTTGATGAATAACTTTTTGTTGGCGGTGTGCATGCATGCAAAGCCCATTATGTTTGATGTCGCTCTCAGGGGCACACAGTGTCCCCTTGTTCCTCCTACCTCTGACAGTGACAGGGTGAGCCTGAGGAGGTGTGCCCTCTAATAAAACATTTATATCCAGGGAAACAGCGTGTCCAGCTCCAGCCACAACACAGGCTTTGACACCGGGGGCTCTTTTGAAGTTAGCCACCAAGATTTAGAGGCTTTTCAAAGGGGGGCCCATTGTTCAGCACTCCTCTCCTCCCTTCACATTCCCACCCCCTGCATCAAGAAGCTTGGTGCTAAAGTCTCACAGTAGTCTGCAGCCACTTCAAAAGATGGCCACATGAAAGGGCTCGGTTTGACCCCTGCCCAGTAAGTAGCCGCTAAATTGGTATATCGAAAAGCGGGGTAATTTGTATCAACTCAGTAAGTTACTATGCAGCCAAACAGGAAGGTCATGCCTTTATGCCGTGGCCTTAGCCCCAGCCCCATAGCAACAAGACATCAATATGACATCAGTTCCCCAAAACACCGGCTTGCACTCTCTCAAAACGATGCGTATAAACAAGGCCCGATTGTGGTGAGACAATCAGCCTCCAATTGTGGTCCATAGACGTGCAAAAGGAAGCAAAGTGAGGACAGGAAGTGTGTGGTTGCTTTTTTTTTTTTTCGACGCTGGCACGGAATAACTGTTCTGCTTTGCCTGGGAGATAATGTCTGATAATGGTAGGCTAATGATGCTTGGACTGATTGAATTAGGCCAGAGGTCCAGCGGGTCAGAGCCCTGGAGCCTACGAGTGACTCACCTTCCCCCCGCAGCTCCTCACACACCCTCCTGGGAAAGGCAAAGATCGGTGTTTCCCCCCAGTCCCAGTTTTTACAGCTCAACCAAAATTCTCATGGCGCTAAAATCAATGTTGCCATTGTTGGGGCCAAACGGCACGTCCTGACCATGGCCAATGCAAAGAATTCCAAGTGGCAGGGCCTGCTGGCCTGTTGGGATCTACAGATTTGATTATGAGGAGGGCCAACGTTGTTTTTCAAGCCTATCACATAAAGGGGGTCTTGTTCGACAGTAGGACAATGGGACCTCTAAGTGGCATGTGAAACTGACCCGACTATGTGCAATAATTCAAGCCTTTGATTTGACAAATGTTTTTGTGCCTTCCTCCACATCTGCAAATACCTCCACTTTTCTCTATCCGCTCTTCTCTCTTTTTCTCTTTTCCCTTGCCAGATACTGTTCCAGCAAGAACTGGCTTACACGAGATTTACCTCACCCAATGAAAATAGGAGGGCAGAAAACAAAAAAGAGCATTAGGGCTTTGGTGGAGAAAAGGAGAGAATAACTCATGGTGTTGGAGGGAAAATGTTGGGCACACAGATAAGTTTGGCTGTTTGGCTTTTGTTGTTTGAATTAAAATAAAGGTTTCCTTCTCTGCTGTCACATTGCATTAGCAGCAGCTGCGATAGCTGCTATCAGCCCTGCTCCTGGCTGCGGCTTTGTGTGGAGCGAAGCTGACGGTGTGTGGAAACTAACACAGGCACTGTGCTGTGACCGCGTCACCTGCAATCAGGCCCAGTAGCCAACCAGATTAATCATGACAGTAGGCAATATTTCCAACATTATTAGAAGAGAAACCTAATATTTTGGGACATCAGGGATCCCGGTGCCGGTGTCCATCAAAGTGAGAGCCTTCATTTAATGCTCCTTGGATGGGTAACCCTGGCACTTAACCCCTTTTAGATATTCCATCTCTCTCCTCTCCTCCTCTCCACACACACACTCGCACGCACAGAAACACGTATATAGGATGATGGCTTATGATGAGGCATCCCTCCCAAACAGAGGTGATGCATTTATTCCCAACACAATTTCTCACTGCCATTACGCCATGTTTTCACAAAGCCAAACAAGAAATTGTACACCTATATCTGCCCTGTAACATCAGTCCCATTTGCTGGGGATTGTGAAAAGGGCTGCAGAGGTTAGTGAAAACAAAATGGACCTGCCACACCTGTGTACATGTGTGATTGTACGTGCAAGCAGGGATGTTCATGTAACGTGTGCATGTGTGGTTCAGTAACCACTTTATATTCTTTACAGATGTGTGTTGTGGGCCCTATATGTGGTGTTTGGAGGGTCTTAGTGTACTCCTTTGTACACCCCTAACGCCGCTTACTCTTTGTATTTTGTTTATGTGTGTGTGTGTGCGAGCACTGAGTTTGATTTGATGTGATTGTGTCTGGCATGTAGTGTGTGCAGGTGCTGTGAATCGTAGAGATCCTAATCGTGACTCATCCCTGCTCCTATCCTCTGTTCCCAGGACGTTTCACCCCTCAGAAGGTCTGTCGATGGACAATGTGTTTGCATATGGATTAACAAATGCTCAGACACACACACACACACACACACACACACATCTGCAAGTGTAGACAAATTCATACACAGCTCTTGCTTATGTGAGCTACAAATGTGAAACTACACATACAGACAATGCTGTATCTATACGTGTGTGAATATGCAAGTGTGTACGATATGTCCAAAAAATTATCTGAACATAATTGCAAAATATACAGCAGCTCAAAAACATCATCAACAACATGAAATTTGGATACGAATGTTACTTGACTTGGTTTAAGATCTTTACTGCACAAAGTAGCTTTTGAGAAATAATGTGAGATACTGACAGATGAACTTCAGTGAGCAAATTTAAGCAAAATAGATACACAGCATGAAAATTGTCATTTTCCCTCTGTTCAGGGAGCCCATATAAACACATTTTAACCAAAACTTACCCAGAAACCCTGTTTCTGTGGTTTCTGCGGCCAAAAATGCATGATGTCCAACTAGGAAAATTGGTTTATCTAATTTCATCAACACCCAAAACCCAACTATTGCTGCCATGCAGACATGGTTATTTGTCCAAACAACATACCCTTTTTAAAATGATTACGCATTTTTACACATACATGATACTGGACAAATTAATCCTGTTTCCTAATCTTTAGCCAAATTTAAATGAAGTGTCTCTGTTTTTCTTAGGATCCGCTTAGAATCATAAATGCAAATACAAGTGAGTCTTACAACAGTATTATCGTGCCAATATAAGCTCACTCAATGACATCCATTCTTTGACCTGCTGTGCTTTCACAATCTGTATACATACACTACTGCGAGATGCTGCATCAACGACCAAATGACATATCAATCATATTGATCCCCAGAATCGGTGCTGTTTATTTGCTTGTCAAAGGACTCAATTGACAATCAATGCACGGTTAGTTTCATTTTGCTCACTGACTGACTGTAGCTTGTGTGTGTGTGTGTGTGTGTGTGTGTGTGTGTGTGTGTGTGTGTGTGTGGTTGGTTGGTTGGCAGTGTCCCCCTCATTCTCACAGCCTTGTTTAGGGGAGGAGAGGAGAGTGAGACAATGTTGTCCTGCTGGCGTGTGCCTCGGCTGTGTTCATCAGGGGGTTTGGGGTGCCTAATACACCATGGCGGTCCCCCATTTGTTTAATTTGTAAGGCTCTGACATCAATTGTTGAGCTTCATTTGCCCCGTCGAAACGTCACATGTCACCGCTAATGGGCCAAGCTGTGCGTATGTGAAGTACACGTGTAAAGTGTGTGTGTGTGCATGTGTGTGTATGAATACAGCGGGCCAGGGACAGTGCGTGTGTGTGTGCATATGGGCTGGGGAGGAGGTGGTTGGGAAAAAAAATGTCTGTTTTAATCAAGTGCCACCAAATCTCCTATGAATTTTATTCATATATTAAGAGAGAATCATAAACAGAAATGATAAAGAGTGAGTACATAATGGTGTGAGTACATAATAGTGAATGTTATGTATTATCTTGCATGTTTAAACCAAATAAACAGTGCATCTATAGGCCTAGATCTGTAAAAAAAAAAACAAAAAAAAACAAAACAGCAACAGACTGAACTTAGAAACCAAGACTGAACTGAAGACAGTCAGAAACAACGTTGTAACTTTATGGTATTATTATTTATTATTTATTATTATTATTGCATCTCATACTGAAGGCAATGTGATGGACTACCTTTAAAAAATTAACAAACTACACACTCAGCGACAACAAATCTTTGTACCAAACTGAGCAAAATTCTTTGAATCAGCAAGATCTTTCATTTTTCAATCCTGCAGTGTTGATTTTTGGATTATTCTGCAAAAAAAAATCTGGATTAAACTCCAGTGACACCATTTTTAAAATCATTCTTTATTATAGTATCGATATAAACAACTAAAGTATGTGCAAGGAATGGTTAAGTTTAGGCACGGTTAAGTTTAGATGATGATGATTGTGGTCATGGTTAGAAAAAAGTAAACATTAAATGTTGGTCTGAGACAAACTGCGGCGTGAAAATTCGACACACTACGGGGCGTCCACCACTCTTACTTTTTGCTTCACTGCACACTGTCAACAATAGGAAATTCCAGTATTTGTCAACTTGGGTGTTTTTCTCATATTTTAAAACGCGAACTCCAACAAGGACAATGTTAATTGCACAGCCATTCTATGCAGTTCACTACAGGGCTGCAGCTAAAGGGATTTTAAGGGAGCAACTTTCTGTGGTTACTGTCAGTCAGATGTAAATTCTATTATATTGAAGCTTTTTGGAAAGCTGTAGAAATTGTTTCTTGCAGGAGTTCACATTTACTAAATCTTTAAAACAGAGGTGATGAGTAAAAAGTTGGACAAAAACATAAGAATAATACCCAAGTTGACAAATGCCGGAATTTCCCTTTAAATTATCTAAATGAACACAGATTGTGTTCTGCAAAATTGTCCAATGTGAATGTAATTCCTGTCGATTCTGGGCTGTGTTGGACACAAGAACAGATCATTAAGTCCTGCTGGCTGTTCTGAACGAATTAATTGTGTTTAGTACTCAATGGACCTTCATGAGAACTCACATTTGCACAGATGCTGTATGTGCGTGATAATGACCAGTGGTCTGCTTGCTGTTGGAAACGATGACTTCAGAGAGGTCTGCCATTGTGTGAGTCTTCGTCTGCTGCTGTGGTCCATTCCTTTCCCCAGGCTGCACACACAGATGCATAGTCTATACTGCGACACATGAGCATATGCATGCCACTATTAACACCCACACATACATACACACGCTCACACACAGGATCCCACACATAAATCCATTAGTCAGACAGTGAAAAGCAAAGTGCAGAGATGGACAAACAGAACGACTGAAGGCCCACGCACCACAGTGATAACCCTGCCGCATGACTCAATTCAGGGAATATGCCCAGTCACATCAAAACATGCTCTTTGTCACCAGGCCCCGAAAAACATGTTTGTCATGTTGCCCTCTGAGGGTTATGTGTTCCCCAACTCGCAGGTCCAAGTATAATTATTCAGTATCTCAATGGTCACCATTCATCTTCTCTTATGGCAAATCATCGCCCGGAAGTGATCTAAACATGACCGCGGGAACCTATCACAGAATATTTGAAAGCAAAGCGGGGGAGTCCAGGGGCATAATTCTGTTGTGAAGGGCTAATGCATTCACACCCACACAGATTGACTCACCCTGACAAAAGAGGCTGTGTTGTCTATTCTAGGCAGCTGGGCAGGATGGCGAAACTTGGAATCCTTTGTAGGCCGAGAGAGAAGTCGGTCTTTGTCAGATTTTTACAGAGTATATTTTACCATACGCCTTTGCACGGCCGGTCAAGCATTCAACGTTGCAACAAGGCTAAAGAAAGTTTGCATAGATTAGCAGTGTTATTGCAAATGTTGAGCCCACTTATGTGTTAATCAAGCCTTTTTGAAATGCAGGCCTTGTCTGTTTGGGGGATTTCTTTGAAACAGTCTTCTGACGCTCAGGCTGTTTATCTTTGTAAACTGCACACAAATGAGTGAGGCCTGTTAGTTAAATCGAAATATTACCTGTTTGCCTTAAAGGTAGTTAAGAGAACACTGACATTATGTTTCTCTTAGTCATGTGTTGAAAGCAGGAGCCAGAGCCTAGTGCGAAAATAAATAGTTTGAAGTCACAGTGAATGACGGAAGAGAAACTGAAAGCCAAAAGATAAATATAATTGATATTTTCCCTGACTGATTTGTAATTTCTCCTGAATAAGATAAGATAATGTTTAGTGAAGAGAGACAGGAGGAGGACGCAACATTTAACAAGCCACAAGCTAAACTCAAATCACAGTGTTGCATGTATACTTTCCCCGCTACTTTAGCCATTTCTATTCGCATTACAAGGCCGGAATAATTTGGACACTCGAACATCTACTTTATGTGATTGTTGAGCTCATCTTCCTCTGGAAAATGTGGCTGCAGGGATTTTCTCCCATTCAGCCACAGGAGCGTTAAAGAAGAGGTCTTTCTATAACAACAGTCAGGTGCCCAAATGAACATTGAAACAGGTTTTGCAGGCTCCTTTTGTTCATACTGACCATTACAAGTTCTCCTTATGATGCACTTTAAATGTAAGTGGTGGGGGCCAAAATCCATGAGGAGGACTGTAGATTTTGTCCCCCATCACCTAGATTGAAAGTGCATTAGGATCTCCTGATGGTCAGTATGAACAAGAGGAATGATTACAGCATGAAAAACGTTTATCAATGTTCATCTGGGCACCTGACTATTGTTTTAAGACAGAAAAAATGGGGAAAAAAAGGAAAATTTTGAACATATCCTTAAATGAGGTTGGGCACTGTAAGTCCTGACTTGCACTCTGTGTTCTTATTCATCCAGAAGGTGTTTGATAGAGTTGAGATCAGGGCTCTGTGCAGACCAGTCAAGTTATTCCACACCAAACTGGGAAATCCATTTCTTTATGCACTTTATGCACAGTAGCATTGTGAGGGCCTTCCTCAAACTATGGCTGTTTTGGAAAGACACAAAACCTCTCCAGACCAAAACTACAAAAAATGAGAGGCCATATAGAGTAACAAAGTCAGATTTTATCATAAGCTTATACCTGACCTGGTCGCTGTTTCTCAAACAAATGTACATGTACTCTCATCCCACAGAGTTTTTGATTTATTCACTGCAGCTGGAACATGAGAAGTTTCTGACCCAAGAAGAGTTCAAGGTCATGGGAGCCAGAAGTGCAGCTCAGAGCAAATTTTCAGCTTCCTGCACTGCTAGTCTTTACAACACTGTCCTCTCTGTGTTGATACTTACTGCTTGTTGGTCAAAAACTTTCTATCTCCCAGTTGTCTTGAATGCACTAATAGATAGGGAGTATCCTTGCTGCCAATCAAAATGAGCCTTTTGCCCTCAGCTGGGTGGAGATTGTTGCAGTAGCACTGAAGCATCCTGTTTAGTTATTCAATTACCATAAAGGCCCGTTACCTCAAAACAAGTTTATTGAGTTATAAAAAAAATCTATTTTGCACAAAGAATGCAGAGATAGGTAAAATCTGAAACCCTGCCGAGTCTGTGACCTTTGGAATATTTCGACCGTCAGGTTTTGGATATTTGAGTCTATTTATTCTGCTACACAGGAAAGCAGTTCAGATAGTTTAAAATTGGGTTGTTTGAAAGGACAGAGAAAAAGGAGAGAGAAAGAAAGCAATAAAGAAAAAAAGAAAGGAAAGCAGTGAGTAAAAGCTCAGACAAATGGAACTGCTAATATGTCTCCATAATAGATATGTTTTCCCATGATGTTCTGCAACAATTTTTTCTCAAATTCGATTAGCTTAATGTAATATTACTCTGAACACCTAACATTTTTCATTGTCTTCTCTGTAATTTCTCCAAAGACAAAGAGAAAGAGACCAAATGAGTGTGACTTGAGACAATCTGCACAGGTGTGTGTCTGTGTGTGTGTGTGTATCTGTCCGTGCACCACAGGTGTCTATATACAGTCCCGGTGTCGCTGTGTGCACTACGTGTGTGTGTGTCTCAGTTTTCCTCTGTGTGCACTGTGTTTTGTAAGAAACAAAACACACTACTGGCTGTCACAATGCATTTAGCAGCTCTCATCCACTGTGAAATGTTTAGTTACTCTGTCAAACCTCTCTGGCATGAGGCCCAAGTTACAAATTAATGTATAGCTCCTATGCACCTTGGTGATTCGTTATCCAAAGGACTGTTTAAATAAGGCATTTAGGCAGCGGTGTTAATCTACCAACAAAGGCTCAGCTGTTTTTAGCAGATAGAATGACTGTCAGGAGTCTCGGCTGGAAGTGCATCTATTCATGCACAGCTGAGTCGCATCAGTCCCTCACACACATTTGGCAAAGAAACACACACAGCGTTTGGCTGTGATACTTTGGCTCTTGACACATGATAACTCTGAAGACATGAGAGTTAATGTGATTTTGGATTTGAACTAACACTGTCAGTGTAGAATTTAATTCTGTCTTAAGTGTGAAATAAGGATCTGTGTAGTCTGGCACATAATCATTGTGACGTGGATTTTTAGAAGTGGATGAGTTTATACCAGCAAATGTCTCTTCACAGCAGTGTGTGTATCCGAATAACCCACACAATGTATACACTGACTTCATTTTATAATTATTGCTCTGCTGTCAGAATACTTACAGATGAAAAGCACGCGGCTTTTATCGAATGTCCTCAGATACTTCCTCTCCCATCTCAGCTAACTTATTATTAAGTTAGTCTATATGATTTACTGTTCTTTGGCATAATGTTTTGGATGAGGTGCAATGCATTACTGCTCTTGTGACTCATATTTATGTTGACAGAGTATGCTTCTCAGAACACCTTTTCATGAATAAAATCAGTAATGTGATAACCGAATGAATGGAAATGTGAAATAACATAATAATACTTGGAAATGTCACCATAAGGAGAAACATGTAATTGTCAAATTCAAGTTCAAATGTGTTTAAAATCAATACTGATTACTGACTTTGCTCTCTGCAGCTTTGCTTAGCCGTCAGATAGAAAAGTTGGAGCAAGTGAGTAATACAATTTAGAAATTTATTTTAAGTGGATGGTTTGAGGACATGCGGTCATTCAGGTCAAACCACAGCGCCTTGTGAACCTAGCATTTCCAAAATTCATCTGAATTTTCAGAAATTGTAGTCATCTGAATATTTGTCATGATGTTATGATTGTGTACATGAAGACCAACATCCCCATACACCCAAGGCATAAAAATCTGATTGCCCAAAGCCAGTAAAACTCGGTAATTTCCGTCCTCGCAGGAAAACACACAATATATCTCTTGTTTTCTCTTGTTTGTTGTGCCGAAATGTGAACTGCAAGCGCCAAAGTCCCCAGACTGATTGTTTATGTAATCCACGGAATAGAGACACCCCGGCAGCAACGTTTGTTCACCCCTCAGGTCCTTCTGTAAATTAAAATCTTTCATTGCTGTTTTTTATTCCTAGAAGAATTGCGCATTCAAGTTCTTATTGAAAGGATGTTACAGAGTGAGTTACAACAACAGTTGCTTTTGATGATAATTATGAATGTAACCTTTTTACACGATGTACCCCTTCTAGCAAATTAGCTTATTTTGAAATCAGCATGCTTTATATTAAACCTCCGGTGCCAGAAATTCCTGCTTTTTTCTCCCTTAAGTGACTGGCAACAGATAGAGGCAGCCTGTAAAGGAGCACAATGGCTCCTCTTCAGCTGGAGTTGGCCTACATAGGGCTGCAAGCCTCTCCAGCTTGAGATTGCTGCTCACTGAAGTGGTGGCACTTAAAGACATGATTTCCCTTTGAACCAACTTATTTCTTGAGAAAATACCACATATATTAAATTTGGACCCATGTTAAATTCAACCACATGGCCTGAGCAGTTTAATGATAATCAATTGGATTAGAGTTTGCATTATCCACCATGTTGACAGAAACATAGGCTTGATTTAAGGCGAGGCTGGTATCCCTTGTGAGCTTGTCACATGCACTGAGTGTACCACAAAGTTACAATATCCGTCGTCATCCCGGGGAGAACATGTACTGATCTGTGCAGCTGTTTGGTAGTTTACCTCTGGCTCTAATGTCTTTGTAGCATTTTGGTATATGATATAATTCCCTCTGGAAGATAAATGTTGGTCTCACAGATTAGTTCGTCTGAATGTAAAGTGAAGCTACCGGACAGGACAACAGTGCTGCCTCTGGGGCTCAATATGTACAGATATCACCACATTTCAATAAATATAAATGTTTTAAAATGTACAGAGCAGTCTATATAAAATTTTGATTTTATTAAGCTACATAACAGTTTGGATTTTTATTATAGCTACATTACAGACTCAATAACATAATTTACTGCACCTCTCTGTCAGTGAGATTATTCTTTTGTGAGAAAAAAAGTGTTAGTGGAGCTTTGAGTTGAGATTATTTTGCCATATTATAGTCAGGTAGTTTGTACTCCCAAGTTAAACTTGCCAAGTCCGAACTTGATGTACTTGGTATTGAGAAAGGCATGTCATAGTCATGACAGGTGCAACAGGAAAAATACATTTAAATTTTTTCTATAAGCAGAGTATATCAATGTTGAGAGAATATGATTTAAGTGTTTTTCACAACTTTTTACTGATGCATAGTGGAAGAATAACTAATACTTGTGTTTTTTATGTTTTCAATCCAAGCATGTCATGTAAATATTTGATAATTGTGCTGAGAGTGGACCGCGAATGGGACATAAGGAGGAGACACATGTTAAGGACCACGTTACAGTCTGCTGAATTCCTTCAAATCAGAATCACAATCACAAATTTCTAAAGAGTTTGGTGATATTTTTAGTTTAATTAGTTAGTTAGTTTGAAGTATTTCTCTATAGCACTGAATATTATTGAACAGTCAAAGTCAAAGTCTTGGAAGAAAACATTCTTAGTTATAATTTTTAAGAGTTTAACACTCAAAAGCTCTTATTACTACAGGAATGCGCAGGTGTGGTTTGATCAGATTTGCATGTTAGTGCAGATTTGATTTATCAGATTGGATATTGCTAAATCATGCCACGCCTGCATCAAACCAGTGAGAAAAACAAACAACAACTATAAAAACAACAACAACAACAACAAACAAACACAGAAATCTCTTAAGTGATATAACCAAAACTGTTTCAACTTTGACAGAAAGTAGTGTTCATGTAGGACAGTATTGCTTTTAATAAGAGGCTGACTGAGCCTTTAAACAACTTAACTTAATCTTACAGTTTGGTCATTATGGTAATGGAAAAGCATACCAGCTTTCACAACTGGTATGCGTTGTACCATACTGAGCCTGTAGGTATATGTGAGAGAGAAAGGCAAGAAAAATGTTGTCTCTCTCTACAAAGAGAGACCAGGGTTTGCTCACAAAGTGCCTCATTTATTCTTTTGAAGATCCTCTTTTTGACCCTCTGTATCAAACCCTACCCATCCAGCTGTGTGGCCAAAGTTCAGAAAAAGACCCTTAGGTGTTTTCTGATTGATCCAGCCTACAAACAATGAAGGCTGTGTGTCTCGTACACCGTTGCCATCTTGGCCTGGGTCAAAGAGCTCGCCATCTTTGCTCCCTCTCCTGCAAACAGTTGACACATCATGATGAGTGAAAGGTGTGCAGAGAGTGAGGGAGCAGCAGCGGCGGCTTGGTGGGAGCGATGGTACGTGACAGAGAGGTGGAGGGAGAGCTTTGTTTGGGTCTGAGTGTGTTGCAGCGCTGCCTAATTGAAGGATGTTTTAATGCTGTCTGAGGATGGCAGGTTGGAATAATCATAGCTATTTGTTTACGCAGCAGACACCCCGATTGACTTTTAATGGCTGCAGCCTGTGTAGTGCTTTCAAGCGCCCTGGTGAATTTGACTTTCATTACCGCATGGAAAACATTCGCTCATCTCTTCTGCTTTCCTCTCTTGGTTTACATGAAGACACTGGATTGCATAACTGATGAGGCAGCAGGGTGGTGTGTTGGTTTGAGAGTTCCCTTTGTGACTGCAGCGCTGCAGGTTTGATCTCTGGGTCCGACTTTGTGTCTTTTTTTTTGACATTTCTAAATCTAACCCCTCTGATGGCAAGTATACGTAGGTATATTCAGTATGTTGTCAATAGAATTAGTAAATACCAACTTACTGTGCTTCCCTTCACATATGATTCAGTGTAATGTCAATATTAGTTGAGTTTGACTCATTTAAACCAATGTATTCTAAGTGTGACAAAATAATTTCAACTCAAAGATCCACTTACTGGTTTTTTTCTGAGTTTTTAACTGCATCTGACATTCTTAATCAGCAAGTGTGGTTTTATATTCATAGTAATAATGTTTTCTGATTATATTTTGAACCTTTCAAATGAGCTAAATATTGAGCTTTTTTCCTACTTTTATCACATTTTCAATTTAGAATCATTTAGAATTTTTTTTTTTGAATAAAATACAGTTTCAATGGACCATTTTGATCATTTCTTAGGGTTAGGGTTGTTAAGGGACCTTAAAGGATAAATCTAGTTTGTCTAGTAAATGTTTTTTTGTTTTTTTGGTAATAACTGCTGACATTTTGTTTGTGCTTCCTTTCTGTTTTCACGTTTAAATAAAATGGTTTAGATAATCTGGTTAAACCATTTCCTTGTTTACATCATATCTGATCATTTATCCACTTGTTTCTTACGTCATCTGAATTCATTCCACCAATATAGCAACCTCAGCAATTACTTTGGTAACTACAGTGTTATCATAACTAATAGAACTATAAAAATATGACCCAAGTTGTAAGAAAAAAAACAGAGTTATCCTTTAAAATGAAGTCCTAATACACATGTCTGACTGTTGCCTACATATTACAACCATCGCTGCTGCTTCCTGTAAATTAAAAATCAACACATGTACCACTTTGTTTGAGATAGACTGCAGGCACTTCTTAGCATGCTGACTTTAAAAGGGGCACCAGTTTATTCATTGAGAGATAAGTTTTGTCTGACCTTCTCTGAGGCTGGGTCAGGGGTCACATCAGTAAAGGGGATTTAAAAGATGGCTGCCTCTGCTGCTTCTGCTGGTGTCCGTCTTCACTTTAGCCTCCAGGGTAGAAACTTCCTGTTTGCCAAATTAACAACAAAAGCTGCCTTGTTATCATGCATTATTACTACCTAGCACATCTTAGGGAGTCATGAAGTCGGGGCGACTGGGGAGGGTGAGGGGCATGTCCTGTAATCTACAGCTGCAGTGGGGGGTCAATTTAGCTGGAATGGGGGCCTCTTTTTTTTACTTACCATTCCTCCTCAGTTTCTAATGGGGCATTGATCAGTTGGTGGTGGGAAGAGGGGGATGTGTGTGGGGGGGGGTTGAGAGGTGGAAAAATAGTGCTGTTATCTTCTTAAAGACATAATATGCGGATCACATCCTGAGGCTGAGAAGTGTGAACGGGAATTGGGAAACGACAAAATCATTGTGCATAACAGTGTGGATGCTGCAAAAAAAAAAAAACAACAACTTTTTTTAGAGATTTGAAAAA
Source organism: Thunnus thynnus (assembly GCF_963924715.1). Taxonomy (NCBI): domain Eukaryota; kingdom Metazoa; phylum Chordata; class Actinopteri; order Scombriformes; family Scombridae; genus Thunnus; species Thunnus thynnus. The sequence continues at coordinate 10,010,309 of NC_089524.1, read as the reverse complement.
TGTTTCATTCAATTCAAAATATGGCCTTTTTATTAATAAACAAAAAAACATAATTTCTATTGTTTAAATCAGACATCTCCATCACCACACAACTGCACAAGGACCTTCGGACCCACACATACACACACTGTGCTGATGTTTAATTACATTAATATGCAATATCAGTCGTTAGTAGCTCTTTAATTATGAATGAAGATGTAATGACACTACCATTAATATTTAATTAAAGGGCAATAAAGTGTTATTTGGCAGCATTACAAAACTAGACACCAATAAAGGAATGTCTTTAGCCAGTAATTATTACAGACAGAAGAGCCCCGTCCCTCTTAAAAATTGACTGTCTAAAAGGTAAATACAGAGGACACACAGAGGTCAAACGTGTATACATTAGTGTTCATCCGCACTGACTTCACACTCTTGTCAGGGTCTGTGTGATCAAAACCGATAGAATAGCTAACGGCACTAAAGTGGAACGACCTGATCAAGCTGCAGTGAACGTGTTATCCGTGCCTCTTATCTGCTCGATGCAAAACACAACGTGACAGCAACCTAACAGATACAAATAAAAGGGGAAAAAAGGAAGTGAATGGGGTGCTATAGAGATGGTAAAACCCTGAATATCCTTCCCTGTGGTAGCCTCCAGCCAGGTAAACAACTCGCTGGGTCGAAGAGTTCAATACGCTTTGCTGTAGTTTATTGCTGCTCGCCTTCCTTCATGAATAACACCTGACGAAGTTTAATGTAACATCATTTTTCCTCTCTACTCTTCATTATCTACCTCTTTTGATACAGGTTCTCATCCCGATTTATTTACAAATCCTCCGAAGAAGCTGTGAGGGCCAGTAGTCAGGATTGTGTCCAAAGTTTGCCCAGGCAGGAATGCATGATGCCAGCAGGCACAACGCATTGCTTAGCAGCAGACACCCATGTGGTGACATTGAGATGCTAAAGCTGTAGCTTGTTTACACAAGTTTCCCCCCTTTCTCCTCTCTGAAGCCACCATTTAGGCAGACAATAGGCACAATGTGGCCCTCATCTGTGAGTGGGCCGGCCCGACAAGGCGAGCAGTCAGCTGTGGCACTCATGGTTTGCTCTGGAGTGGATGTTTACATCAGTGGGAGGAAGCATTGTTTTAACCTAGAAGGCCATGATACACACACAACTCTCTGACGAAATAAAAATGTTAAATACAGCGTATGATAATAACGAACAACACATTTAACTACGTTTCATTCCATTTTCAATTTCTCTTGAGAAGTGAAAGCATCTCTGCTGATCCTAGTTGCCATAAAATGCAGCTTTCCACAGTAACGCTTTCACTTTCTCCTCTCTGCTAGCTTCACTTTGGGCCATTATGTAAAAAGAATGACTGCAAATTTAATCCCACTGCCAAGCAAGAAAGATGATATGGTTTGATTCTGCAAAACACCAAAATATGCCCAGTGACAAGTTTTTGTACATCTAGTGCCAATGTCCTCTAAAATTCTTGCTTTCTATAATATCTGTGGCAAATATGGTATGGTTAAGGTTCGGAGGAGATAATGGTTATGGTTAATTAGCTACGGGTGACGTATGTTTAGGGATAAACAACTACTGCAAAACACTTGGTTAACGTTAGGAAAATATTGTTGTTAATAAAAAAGCAAATGTTAATGTGATGGGATGCAAACTTTGGTCTCCTGCATGAAAGTTAGGCAAGCACAATCATCCACAACTCTGACCTTTTGCTGCATACTACACACTACTTCCTCATTGATACTGACTAGTTTAGTTTATTTCACATATGTTTATATATATATTAAAAAAGACAGTAAGAATTTAAAAAGGTTTGAACATTGTGCAGGAGAGGTTGGCAGCTAAAAACGGCTTGTAAAAACACCTCCCCTATATAAATATCAATAGCCATACTTAAAAAAAGACAGAAACAATCATTGCGTAATCATTTAAGTTTGAAGACTAAGCAATAATACAAAATTGATAGAAATGTACAATTTACATAGAAGTTGTGAAGCATTACAATGAAATCCATGTGTTATAGTGTTATAAATCTTTGCTGATTAGAGTCCTTTTCAGATATTTTTTGAATAATGATAATGTAGATGTCGACTGTAATGATGGCACTGGTTGTAAATATGTATGAAATTCCTAAGGATACTGAGCAGGCAAATGTGCATGCATGGTTTTATTCAACCACAATGGTTTTTTCAACATTTTAAACAGCATATACGTCTTCTCCACTAAATTAGACACACAGACAAACAATCAGCACATGCTGTCATTTTACCACTCGCTGCCTCGTCATCGCACTTGTACAAGTTGTATCTTAAACGTGTACATCTCTAAGTCCTACAGACTGCACGACTGACACGCAGGCCTCAGAGCTCCCTCGACGTATATTAAGTCTAGCTAATGAGCTGGTCAATGTGACGAGAGGCGGCTGTGATCGATGTCCCCTCTGAATTGATGTGCTCTGCCAACGAAGGATACTGACCCACCGAGAAATGTTGATGAAGTAGCCGCCTGGAAACTTCCCTGCAGCCTGTGAATACCAGCCATGAGGACAGGGGTCGTATCAGTGGACATTTTCAAGTTAAAAGTATCATTTTAAATTAAGAATGAACACTGGGAATTTGTGGGAATAATGAAGCTGATGACTGCCTTCATATAATGAATGAATGAGTAAACTAGAAAGCTTCTAATAGATTCCAATTTTTCATACACTGATGATACATGTTAGTTTTAAATCAACAATAATTTGATATACTGAAGCGATAAAAACTGATAGCTACAAAGCAATAACTTAACAATATGGCCTATGTTAGCTCCTACTGTTGTAGTGAGAATAATCTCACTGAAATATATGTAACATAATGAAATCACAAATGAGTGTGTTGCATTTAAAAATAACTGAATTGATTAGTTGATTAGTTGTTTATGTTGCGGTTTGTTTCCAATTTCTCAAATGTTTTCTCAAATGTTCTGCTATACAGTTGCCCTTTTCTCTGTTTCATAACATTGTAAATTTAATATTTTTGGCTTTTGGCGAGTTGGCAGGACAAACCAAGCAATCTTAAAAGATCATCTTGGACTCTGGGAACATGTGATTGAATATAATATTCAATAATATTTTATTTTTACTTATTGACGTAACAATCATCAATTTGTTTGTCTTTCCCAGCTCCATGCAAGTGTATTCTTCTAAGCATCCACTGTGATGTGTTAAAAATTTCACTATGCAATGACTAAATCTGACTTTTAGGACTATTGCAAAGCTGTAAATAGCTGGATGATGTATGTGTTGTTCAAATTTTAATCTATATTTTGAGCTTCTACAGGATCAGGATGTTCCATATTCAGATGTTTTAAACTTTGCACCTAAATGCATGCACAACACAGTAGATATACTTAGTCTGTGAAAGAAATTATAGCCAGTAGTATAACTGAAACTATGTTTTCTTAATGATGTAAAACTTGATATGCAGTTCAGCTTCTTTCATTTTCGTCCAATCACAGACAATGTATGGATATCTCTGTTTTTGTTCATTTCGAGCCCAGTGGAAGAGACTGGGCTGAATCTGCATATAATCATCAGAAAATTCCCCAGCAGAATATATTTGCATAAGATTATTACTCATTGGCAGTGACCCCGAATAAGGATGAGCCACATTACTAATAGGCTTCTCTTAATGCTAATATATAAATCCTGGGATATATATCCACTTTGACATTAATGACTAAATGTTACTTCTCAGCCTTGTCGCAACGATGATCAAAAGTACTTCACTTTGCTTTTTTTCCCCCTTCTCTTTAAAATTTCAGTTCTGTCTTCCTTTTCCGACTAATATTGTGGATAAAAGATTTCTGTGTGTCAGGCTTAAAGAGGGAAGATTATTCAGTGGCAGAGAAAGTTTTGGAGGCAGGGCTCTGAAGTTGTGGAGGGACTTTGAACTTGTTGTAATGTATCAAAGAGCTTGAGGAAAGTAATGAGGTTTCTCCTCATTGGACCTAAAATATTCAAGATAAAGATAACACTGACACTACAGCTGTTTACTGCATTGTCTGAAAATGTGGTGACTGATAGTTTGGACAGATAAATATTGTGGGAGAATCTGTCTCTGCCTTTCTCTCAGTCTCTTTCCCTTCCCTCTTCCATCTGGCCTTTTTCTCGGTCTTGAATACACATTAACCAATAAAGATTAAATGTAAAAAATTTTTTTTAAAAAGCCAGTGTCCCACCTGACTCATCTGCCATCCTCAGGTCCTGTTCAGTATGCAGTGCGGGCAACAACTCAATTAACCAGAAGCCCCTAGCCATCACACCAGCAGGCTGCCTCATAATATTTCCCATAATGTTTCATCCAATTTGGAGAGTTTGACGTTTACCCCCTGCAGGACTGCAGCGAGAGACAATGACTGAAGGCAAGGGGGCACTGAGGTGGTGGTAGTGGTGGTGGTGGTGGTGGTAGTGGTGTGTGTGTGTGTGTGTGGTGATGAGGATTGGAAATCATTGCCCAGCCCTGCAGGTGGGAATGCATCATCACCCCCCGTTTTTTTCTTTTACCAACTCTTCCAAAACTTTGCAAGAGCAGAAATATATTTTTCAAATTCTTGTACATAAACTTAACAGTCCACAAAAAAGTACAGAGGGTATGTATGTATATATGTGAGAGAGAGAGTGTGTAAAAAATTATTTTGTGAAATATTGCACACATTGCAGAGGTAATAGACTGTAATGTTTTAGGAGATTTTCACAGGGCTAGCAGACATAAGATCCTCCACTCTGGACTTTTCAGAAGCCTGGGAGCCATTTTGCTTGGCAGCACAGTGGCTCAGTGGTTAGCACTGTTGCCTCACAGCAAGAAGGTCCTGGGTTTGAACCCAGGTCCTTTCCATGTGGAGTTTACATGTTCTCCCCATGTTTGCTTGGGTGTCTGCCAGGTGCTCCAGTTTCCTCCCACCATCAAAAGACATGTATGTAATACTCCTGTCAGTGGCACTGGTCCCTGGGTGCTGCACTGCAGCTGCCCACTGCTCCCAGTCTGTGTGTGTATGATTGGTCAAATGCAGAGGATCAATTTCCCCACGGGGATCAATAAAGTACTTCTTCTTCTTAAGGCCCCCTGTCATTGGCATGACCCTCCTTTTACCTCTCTACCCTCCCCGAACCCTCCCTCTTTCTCTCTCTGTCTCCCCCTCTTCTCTCAGACAGAAGAGGACTTTGAAGCTCCTAAGTGACGGAGGAGGAGTCACCCCGGTGGAACTGATGCCCCCGATCAGCGATGGGCTGGAAAAGCATAAAGAAAGAACAGGAAGGGGTGGAGGGGAGAAAAAGAAGAGAACGCTGAGACAGCACTTTCCCCAGCCCACAGAGGGAGAGAGAGGGCAGTGGGGTAGAGTGAGGGAGGTAGATGGAGAGAGGTAAAGAGGGGGAGGAAGAAGAGGGAGGGGTCTCATTTATGATTAAAAGATAGGCCAGATAACCCTGCGAGCCTGGTCCATCACTCTCCTTTAAAATGAGGTTCTAATGGCACCCAGGGAGGAAGGGGAGGCTTGGGCGTCATTAAACAGAATCTCTGAATCCTTAACCCGGGGTAGGGTACCTCTCGTCTGGGGAAAAAGACCACCTATGCTTCCTTGGAGGTGTGGATAATGGTGAGGAGTGAGAAATCTGTGCCATGAAAAGTTGTTTGACTGCGTATTAAAATTAAAGGATGTTATGTGTGTGTATGTCACTGCATGGTTGTGTATGTGCGTATCAGTGTGTGTGTGTGCCACTGCTGCGTCTCTCTTCAACATGTCGCTCCTAATGAGTAGGTGATTAACAATAATGTATCTCATTAGTTAAAACAGGTTTCATAATGACACAAAGTGCTACTAGAACCACCAATCTGCAGCCTTGTTCAAATATGGCTTCTCACAGATGGCTTCACTCTAGCTGAAGCTTGGTTCACAGTTTTCATCTCACCTGTTTAGATGAATTAGGGTCAAAGTTAGATTTGATGCCAGTTTCCGTCTGTTTAAAATGTTTCTTTTCTTTTTTTTACAAACTGAAATTTGTGAATCAATAGTTTCAAATTGAGATGTACACCATCATTAGAGCTCATTGATCTTGGTTTTATATGATTTTGGCTGAAATATATGTCAGCTTGCTACAACTTATTTTCAACTGGATGTGCACCAAGAGGTTATGTTTCCTACTATTAAAACAATATCTTATTAGTCTGTTGCCTCCAGTCGTAGAAAGTGAAGAGAAAAATATGTAGAGAATGCAAAAGGGGTGTCCATTAAAGTCCCACTAAGTAAGTAAAAAGCAGGTGAGTAAAAATACAGAGTTTTTATATATATTGTATTGGTGGATTTCTACTCTAAATACACTCATAAATCATTAGCAATAAATAAATGGATTAAAAAAGCTTTATTATGTGTTACTTTCAGAGTCTGAACATGAGAAACCAGCTATAGTAAAAATGAAAATAAAAAGCCTTAAGAGACCTTTTCACAACAGAAAACATGAGTTTATTTACTTTTCCTAAATGGTTAACTCATATCAATGAATAATGTGATGCTTTAAACACACTGCATATATATTTTATATTATATTAACAAACATTCAGATCCCCTGACCATGCCAATGGATGGATTTTTTGAAAAAATCCTGAGTAAAAGCTATAAATCTTTCATATGATACATTGATACGTATAATAAAAATAATCGACTTTAACAATATGATTTATAGATTAAAACATGCCATACGCTTCCTCCTCGCCTCATGGTCGGCCATGCTTGCTGAAAAAGGGGGTGTGGCTCTACTGCAGTCCACTTTAGATGATGTGGAACACTACGATTGGCTTATAGTCATCCAGTCAAATAAATTTGTGCATTTGGGTAGAGTCAGATTACAGTAATCATAGATTTAGACAAAGTTATGTCTATTGGAAAACTGAAAATAATGAGTCTCAACCATCATTAACTCTTGAATAACAGACAAAATAATCACTTGGCAATCAGTTTTAATTGATAACTGGGATTTTAGATTTATAACCTGATTTACTGTTAGTCTTTGACTAAACTTGTAACATGGTATGGACAGAGGAGAGGTTTCACTTATCCTTCTTCTTTGACATCTTCCTATTTTCTCCGGTTTCCCTCTCTCCTTCTGTACCTTCTTCAGTCTCCGTTCATCCATTTTATATCTCCACCATCAGTGTCTCCCCACTTCTTCTGTTGTTGCCCACCAAGGCTTCCTTCAGATTGGTCCACTTCTGTCTGTGTAAAGGGCAACTTGCTGCAGCCATTTGCCAGCCCATATTACAGCCTCGATCCAGAGGAATGCTAATAGTTTGCAACCTGATCCAGAGGCTCTCCAGTGTTACCCAAACAGGGCAGTCCAACCATCCTGAAACCAACACCATGAATGTTTCCATTCCTCATATTGAGATATCAGTATCTTTATAGTTAGAAATCATCCATATTTTACCAGCCCATCCCCAGCTGCGACCATAAATCATGCTTTGCCGGGTCTCAAGCAACATATCCGTCTTATTTTGGGGCCCGTATCTACACAGTGTTTCAGTCTGAAAGAAGATACACAGAGGCGGCTGACATGATGCCACTGGAGGAGGCACACTCGGTAGAACATCAATCATGATGTGCAGCACTTTCCATTTTTGACAACATTTCAACAGCTTTGAGAACTTACGGCTAAGGTGCAAATCACTTTAAGACCTCTTTTAGTTCATTTTCTGCATCAGCAAAGTGGAATATGTTAATATAGCCAACTGTGTTTTTATCTGTTGGCTTTGTATGATTATGTTGTCTTCATTTATCTACTGTAAGGATTTTTTTTAACAATATTTGTGATTTCACACACAATATGTTGGTGTTCTCATTAATATGAGTCTTATTATAGTCTACTCTATTCCTCTGGAAAGCATTTTGTACTCCTTACTTTAAATATGCTAAATAAACTTTAAATAAAGAACAACAAGACAAACAAGAAGATGCTGATTATGGAGAGAAATGTTTCAAACACCAAAAAAACAGCAAAAAAGAAACAAATAGCTGTTACTGGTAGTTTGTACCTTTGTTTTGGCTGTGGCTAAGCCAGCTAGCACTTTTTTCCAGTCCTTGAAGTGGAAAAAGTGTTGGCACGCATTCATAGTCAGAAATGTAAAGAAGCGCATTATATTCCTTAATGAAAAAAAAATCGGCCTTATCTCATAATTATGACGTACTATCTCATAATTACAAGAAAAAAAAATAATTATGAGATTTTTCTTGTAATTATTAGAAAGTACGTCATAATTTTGAGATCTTTTCTTGTAATTATGACATACAGAAGTCATGAGATAAGGTCTCCGATTTTTTTTATCGTTGGTGAATGCAATGCGCTTTGGTAGAAATGTAGTGTGTATTTGTTAGTGTTACAAACACTGATAGTTTGTCCAAAAAGTGCCCTAAAGACTTCAGGATAAGGTTCAGGAGATGCGGTATCTGCTCGCCAATGTTTTATTTTTGCTGCCAGTGAGTGAAAAGACAACTAAACACCATCTACTCCTTCATCATCACAGAAAAGGACCAGCCAGTACAGTACAGTAGGACCCAATGTCTGGAAAAATATTAGCAGGGACAGTTGATATAACGGTCAACTTTTAACAGTCAACCAACCACTTATAAGAATCCACTTGTAACGGTCCACTTGTAACGGTTCACTTGTAATGGTCAACTTGTAACAGTCAACTATACATCAGCAAATAAACTGAAGCAGTGGAGTAGCTAACTCCCCTGTAAAGACTGCAATGCCCGGGTTAACGACAACAAAACCAGTGAGTTCTACATTTCTTATACACCGTAGGTCTATTAGTGTAGGTCACAAAAGAGCAGCTATTCCCCTGTGTAACTTCACTCAATTACTTTATGTTACAGTGTAATGTCAGCTAAATTACAAGCTAGCTAGCTAGCTAACTTTGTGTGTGCACATAAACTGCTATTTATAAATACAGAATGTGCAGTGAGAACAGACCAGGCATACACATGTTTGTCTAAAGTGATCTGAGGGTGATGTGATGAGGGGGAGATGAAATATAAGGTGAGAGACGGAATCTTCTAGTAAAACATTGTTTGTTTAGGTTGATAACCGGCTACATTGATTGTGTGATTTTGTTTTTCTTGTGTGTGTGATTACACAGAGATTTGTAAAACGCCAATCAATGGCACATTTATAAACATAACATTGATTAATTAGGTTTGTGTGATTAATGTTATCATTCTTTTAATTTACATGGGAGTCAACATTTTATTTTGCTCTTACTATTGTTTTTATTTTATCCTTAGTTGTGTCACACCTTGTAAAATTGGTTTAGATATAAGTGCTACAAACCAATCATTGATTACATTTCTGAGATATCACTGATGATGGTAAACAATGGTTTACAGGTCCATGTAATGAATTACTTATATGGATGGTATAAAAAGTCGCACAGCCACATGTAATGGTCGCACATAATGACAGCTGTTCTGCTGTTTGAGAACCTTGCATGTGCAACACAATCGGTGAAACAGCACTTTCCCGTTTGTTTCATTGGCAGGTGTATAGACTGGTGGAGCAGGCGGTGAACTGATATGAAAACGGCTGGTTCAGGGTCTGTCTTCATCCATTTATGGCTAATTGTGGGAGTGGAAATGAGGTTTGTGCATGTGTGGCCAGTTCCACAATGACTGAGATTTATAAAACAGAACCATGCATATGCACGACTTTATAAATCTGACAAAAAGAATGCGTATGCACAGTTTTAGTCATGAATTTACACAGAGTTTTTTGCATCTGGGCCCAGGTCTAGATCAAAAGCCACTATACAGTACTTGCCACTATACTGACTTGTCAAATCTTAATAATAGTAATCTAGTTCAGATTTGACAAGTCTAAATATAGTGGTGTTTGATCTAGACCTGGGGCCTCATTTATAATTGTTGCTTATGCACAATAAAAGGCGTATGCCACTTTCTAAACAAACTTGTGGGAGAATGTGCAGTCCTCCACGGAAACTCTGACCTCTGACTCCTGTATTGGTTATAATCACTGACATAATAACATATACTGCCTCAGAATATCATGAATAATATTTTTGTGTCTATACAAACAGTCATATCACTGTTATCATATGCAGCTGTATCAATCAAATAATTATCAGTGCAGCATAAGCATAAATATATGTCAATGACAATACCTGTATTTTGTGATCTGCCATAAATAAAATGAATGATTACCTGAAGAGTTGAAGGTGATAAAGTTTAAATATTCCTGCTACATGGAGGGACTAAACCAAAAAAATCTTAAAATTTTTCCCACTTCCATTGTGCATTTCATTTGGTGATTATTTATCCACTCTGGGGAGCACATAAACATATATATAGCAAATATACCAGCTAAGTTTAGATGGAAAGCTAAAATGCATTTATTATGCATTTTTATAATTATCTGTGTTAGTGTGGACAGAGAAACTGTTGCAGACTGCTGTGGTCTGTTTATTCTTCAGGGTGGGAATGTATTGTAGTGAGTCCAGGCGGCTACAGTGGACAGACAGTGTGTGTATGTGTGTGTGTGTGTGTGTGTGTGTTTGTTGGGGTGGTGGGGGGGGTGTTGACAGTGGAGGGAAACCCTTTTAGCACGTTCATAAAAGCAGCATTTAGCATTGTCACAACAACTGCTTAGGAAAAGCCAAGCCTCCATTAAACAAGGGCAATGATGCACTACAAAGTCACAGCCCCTCAGCACAGCGGTCCAACATTCAGCCAGCAGACCCCTCTGCATAACTTACTGCCTGTGTTGTATACAGTTCGTGGTACACAGCAGCATGTGAGAGTTTTTCTGAGTGATTTCCAGTGTGAAGTTATGGTGTTGATTAGCGCAGTGACAGGTGCCATGATTAAAATGGCCGATAGTAATAGTGCAGCATTCATGCATTGACAACTTTGCTCTGCATGGCTTTGTGAGTGGTGATGTATGACACCATTAGGGTAACCTCAGGGCCCTGGAGGACACTTATCTCCCTCGTCACGTCCTTCACACTTCCCATTCTCCCTCCAACAAAAGGACGCCTGTTCCCCAGTCTGCATGCTTATGAATTGGGTGTGTGTGAGTGTGTGTGTGTGTGTGTGTGCTTTATGTCTGTTTATGTGTTCACTGTCCATCTCTGGTAGTGAACATGAATTCCTGTTTGTGTGTACTGTAGTATGTTGTTATGTTATGTCAGGTTCAAGCTTTTTCTATATGACAGAAGAGGTTATTACTGTGGCTTATAATATAGCTTATAAAATATGTTTAAGGCTTATGTTGTTAATAGTGACTATAATATTTTATGCAATCCACAGTTCAGTTTACTAAGCATTTAATTGTAGACCAGTTTTCTTCCACATCCACTTTTTTTGACTGAAACCTAATTTTCATAAAGGTAAATGTAAATGTCTTTGCCCCTCACCATTGTATTAGTATATGTTCTTAGAAAAGATTGCATGGTGGAATTGATGTGCTTCATGTCTCTGCCATGTCAAGTGATCTATGGGAAGTACATTGCATAAACTCCATAGAAATAAGGGCTCATTGAACAAGTAAATGAAAGACTAATCTTAACTGTCTTTTTATGTTAGGAGCAGGTGGCCCACATATCTGTGTGCTCTGGTTGAGTGCAGTGAATATGCAGGGTACTTTTGATGCAGACAGAAAGAACTCAGTAATATTTACCTTTAAGTTCTACATACTGCCTCCAGATTATGGTCAAAAGGGTTAAGTCCCCTCATCATTTTTTATGAGGCTAGGTTGACGTGTCAATGGTGCCAACCCAGAAGGTTTGGTCCAAAAAAACACAGGCAATGCAACATCATCCACCAAGGCGCTGTGTTTGCCAATGAAATACATGAAAGTGCACATTTCTGGTAGATTTCTTTGTAATGTGAACGCCGTATTCCTGCTGTTTACCTGACGAGACTGAGTATAAAAGGCTTTGTTGCTTTGATGACTTAAAAAACGTAGTATCATAAACTGCTGTGCAATGGTTTGGCACCTGATGAGCCTTAAAATCCATGAATCTACTACTAAGTTGTGTCCACTGATGCAGCACATTGCATTTTTAGCCATACTAGTGGCATGGCACTGGGGATGATAATGACAGGCTGTCAGTCAATCGGCCCACCACTTTGATCCAGACAGAAATATCTCAACAACTACTGGATAGATTGTGAAATTTTGTAAAGACACTGATGTTCCGCAGAGCATGAATCCTACTGACTTTTCCTCGAGCACCACCATCAGGTTGACACTTTTTGCTTTTAGAGAAATAGCGCAAAAACTATTGTATGGATTGCATGAAATTTGGTACAGACATGCATGGTCCCCAGAGGATGAATCCTAATTAGTTTGGCTATCCCTGACTTTTCCTCTAGTGCCACCATCATTTGCGGTTTTGCCATCATTTATATGGATTGCCAAGAAGTCTGGGTAAACTATGATGTGTTAGCATTTAGCTCAAAGCACCACTTTGCCAAAGTACAGCCTCACAGAGCTGCTAGCATGGCTTAGTCTTGTCTTAACACTGTGCTGTTTTCAGTGCTGTGAATGCCCAGTAAGGGACAGCAGACAGCTTGCTATTATCTACATGTCACTGTTTTAAAGAGCCCTGGCTGAGTCCTGTGATGAGTCATGACTGAGTACTATAAGTTGCAATCATTGTCATAATAAATACACTGTTCCAAAATGCATCGTGTCTATTTTGTGCTCATGGTGTTGCACAAAGAGCAAGATAGCTGTAAACACCTTTTTCATGCCCATGGGGCCTGTCCGTCGGGCTGCGCTGGGCAAATGTTTGTGAGAACACCTCTGTAAACATGCACATCCTTGGTGGGGTCAGCCAAGGTGTGGCTGACACCTAACGCACTCCCCTCACCACCACCGATACTGTAGTCATGTCAACGGAAGTGTAAGGCAATACCCAGTTTTCCTAACAAGTTGAACCCAGCCGGAGGCACCCTGGCATCCCGAGACTCCAAACACATGTCCCCTCCCCACTTCAAAAATACACACACCCTTATTTTTGTCGGCATGCAACCCCTTAATTATTTCTGCGGGTTAAATTTGAGACGATTGGGTTCTTAAGGTTTTGCAGAGGGCATGGAGTCAAGATACTGAAGAACAGCAAGAAAGAAACACCGAAGGCGACAGGATATTTAAGGGAGGGTGGATGGGGGGGTCAAGTTTTAGAGGATAGACACGTACACTCACACAACACACATATATGCGCAAACTGCTGTCCCTGTCTCTCTTGAGCCCTTCTCTCCTGTTCTCTAGCTGCTACCCTACCGCCGCTGATGAGAAAAACAGACACAAGTGCTAAGCTCTCTCTTTCCTGGGATTGATAACATTTGTAATTGAGGTGCTTACTATGGAGTGCCAGCTTCCTCAGGCTTGGACGGTGGTTTCCAGGTTGTCTCAGCGCAGAAACGGGAGGCGGGGGGGTGCGAGAGGGGAATTTGAATGTGTGGTGTCCACACGGCCATTAGCAAATAAACTTGGGTGGGGAGAGCTAAGATCAAATTCAGTGCCCTCTAAAGGCCACTTCAGTGATTTATGTCTGCTTTTTATTCAAAACATATAGACATACCAGAGAAAAACAACATTGGACAAAGGCTGATTACAACAACTTTTTATTGTGCAAATCATGTTTTCTTGATCTAACATGCCTGTCTTGCAGTACTGCAGTCACATCTTCTTGGCTGTGGCACTTAATAGATCTTTAACAACCTTTAACAATAATCTTTAATTAAAAAAGACATTCCTTCCATGCCTAACAATAAGAACACTATTAACAAGAAATATCAAAAATGATCTTTCTTAATAATTTAAAAAAATAGCAGTTCTACTCCAAAAAAAAAACAAAGCTATTTGTTGTAAACAAACAACTTCCAATGAAAGCCACAACGGTCGGCATTTAATGTTTGGTTGATATTACACTTATTATTTGATTACAAACACCTGTTGTGTGTTTATGAAGATGGTTGTGTGCGTGATGTAATGGAAAAGCAAGAATATAATTAGATTAATGAATGACTTGAAGTTTGATGCCAAAATGCCGGCAATGAAGGCAAACTATGTTCAGGGTATCAGGCCTGTATTACATAATTGTTGTATGAATTTTTGTCCAAATTTAGCCACAGTTAGGGAGCCAGGTGTGCCGTTAATCTTTTATTTATCTGTGTATTTCATTATGGGATTTAAGGTATCTAAAAGTAGAATTTTTTAATATATTGTTTTTGGTTTGCTGACGTGACACAATCCCCACAAACCAGATTAAAACTCATTATAACATCATCATGTGTGCAACAGCACACTGAACCATCACTGGAGACATGTGTTATGGATTTATTTTGTTAAATGATTATATTTATAAAAGAAAATAAGCATTATGTCTCAACAAGTCCCTCTCAGACCAATAAACGTTGTGCAGATCTCATCAGTGCTGGAGCTGCAGATCAATAGAGACTGAATGAGAGTAATAGCTTTCACCTTAAAACACATATATTCCAATTAGGCCCGGTTTTCAAACAGACACCTGACATTTAGAGAGCAACTGCTAGGTGCATCGGTGGTTAAATATAAACATCCAAACTAAATCATTGATTAATTGAGACAATTTTTAGAGTAGACAAAGAAATAAGAGCTCCAAATGGAAAAAAAAGAGAAAGAACAGATAAATGGTATCCAGCTGGTTTCATCTTTGGAAAGGCCACGTTTCCTTCTCTCTACATTTGTGCTTTGCGAAGTATTAAAGTTTAAAAGTAAGTTGTACAAATGACCTACAGAGATCGTGGCTCCCAAATGGCAAGTCTAAAAGGAACAACTCCGATAAATCATGGAGGGAAACTTGAGTCCGGGGCTGTTGTCGGAGATTTATCGGCAGCTGTATTTTTCTAGTGTCAACTGATGTTCCATAAGACTTAGCCAGCGTCTTACATTGCTTCCCACCCATGCTCCCTCCCCACCAACACATACCCTCACAACACACACACATACTCACCCTGGTCTGCACCCATCACACACACACACACACACATACACTACACTCCTCCACTCCATCAGCAGCCGTCCAGCATTTAAATTTGAGAGCTATTCCTGCGAGACTGTTAAACACGACAGATTGAGATGAGTGGCAAACCTCTAGTGCTAGCATTAGCCCACTTATCTTATTAGTGGGGCAGCTCTCACACATTTGATACCCCCTCGGCTACTGCTGCTGTTGGCCTCAGGAAACCCGCAATGGCTTCAAAGACCAGATCTGGCGTCCTGGTGGCTCAGCATGCTGAGGCGCATACCACAACGATGTCGGTTTGAATTCGGTCCATGGCAGTTGTTGCACATCTTGCTGTCACTCTGTCTTTCCAATAACTAGTCAACACAAACTATTTGATAAACAACATGTTCCCAAAGAAATAGTTTAGAGGGAATGGAGAAAAGAAGGAAAGTGTAATATAATTCTCACCATCATAATTATTCCAAGTAATATTTGATTTAATGTGATTACTATCTAGGTTGCAGTGGGAGTGTGCTTCTTGATTTGAAATGCACCCTGAAAATACTTTGCCAGTTTTAATCTCAGTCATGCTTAAAGTCCTGCTGACAGTGATAAAAATCTGTTTTTTATTTTTTTATTATGTAACAAAAATAGAACAACCACTTGAAACACTAATAAATTAACTCTTTACGCTTGCTTTATTCCAGTGCACTAGCTTGTGCAATGCCCAATAAAGCACACATTAGTACTGCGTAAGTGCTTAATCAATACAGAACTTACACATATTATTACACTACAGTAAGCACATTATCTACAATTGAGCACTCCAGTCAAGTACTTGCACGGTATTTACATCACAGCAGTTCTTAATAAGATAATACACAGATTGATACATGAGGATAATCTCATAAGAAGTTTACTTAAGTGACCATCACTTCACTGAGAACACACAGGACTGCAGAGGCAGCTGAACCTTTCACTTGTATCGTTGTCACAGTGGAGCCTCCTGCCAGATCAATGAGGGCTAAAAAGGGTCTTAAACTCACTGACAGTCAGCGTTTCCTAAACTATGGCTGGTGACCCCAGGATGGGTCACAGGCCTATTTTTGGTTGGAGCACACATAACAAGGCTACAAGTTGGTTTGTGTGAGTGTGGGTTGCAAGGAAAGACATCATTTATTTTAGTTGGGTGCTAATATATATATATACAAAGCACTGAGGTTAAAAATCTGCCTCAAAAAAACAAATCACATAAATTGATAGAATATGAAGAGAATAAACAAAACAGATGGATGATTGAAAAATGTATGAAATATCTGTAGTTGAAAATTAAGAGAAAAAGAATAATTTATGTCTTGATTTTTGGCAAAGATGGTAATAAAAAAGAGTCATACAGGTTAATATTTGATGCAAAGCTTTCAAAAAATTTTAGACATCTTTTGAATATATTTGTACAATTCAAAATATTTGGAACTACTATAAAAAATATAGCTAGCTGTTAGCTTCAAATACTTCCCACTGCGTGTCAGAAACACCATAAGGAATTGGTTTTTCAAATGGTGTGCCTCTCATTTTGAAATGACCCACTTCATCGGATCGGGGTGATTGACAAGTGAGTTCTGTAGCGGTAATGATACGGTGTAAAGGAGTCTCGGTGTGTTACTGTAAGTAGCAACACATAAGTCTAACCTTTAGCTGCTTACTGAAAACTGAGCCGAGGAGAGCTGCTTTGATGATTTGAACCCTGTCCTTATGCATCAAGAACACACACAAACACACACACAGCTGCAACCTAAGCAGAGCCACACACAAAGCCAGGCAAATACTTATTTTGCAACCTGGTGTAAAGTGTACCGCACCTTGACTGCTGTCGTCCCCGCTAAGCTTCATGGGTAACAGGAAACAGTCTGTGATCTTTTTCATATCCCTTCCTGTTGATGTTTAGGGTGACAGGTGAAGGATAGTCAACTGTCTTCTTCAGCTCTCACACATACACACACACACACACACAGAGTACATAGTTAAAACAATCCTCCCCATCAGCACCGTGGTTAGAAATCGCTTACCAAGACTCTTTGCTATTCTTAAAGGGGGCGTGTGAACATGTTGGGTGGGCAGACAGGCACTTCACTGCTCACCTGCCTTTCTTTAGCTTCACTCTTTCTTTCTCACACTTTCTTCTCCCCCCCTTTCACTCTCACTCTCAACCTCACACACACGCACGCACACATACACACACACACACACACACACACAGACACTTGTCACCATAAAACAGGTTGTGTTGTCAAGTTGCCTGTCACCATGCTTGTTCTTCTGTGCCATATATGAGCTCTCTCAGCTGTTCCTCACAGTTGAACCACAATTAACCCCACACACATCACGCTCACATGCACGCACACAGACACACACACACAGACACACACATGCACGCACGCACGCACACGCACGCACACACACACACATCCACACATAGTTTGCATTCTCTGTCTCGCTCTTTCTCACTGCTGTTGCCCTTTCACTATCCGCTCACATACTGCAACCCAATCCGTGCAGCAGGAGGGTCATTCACTCTATCTGTCAGTGTGTAAGTGTCACTAAGTGAGTTTACAGCATTTCTTCTGTGTGTGTTGCAATGGATGCATGCATATGAGCACATACTCTCCTTCCTTTTCTTTTAATATAATTTTTCTACTCTTCTGGATAACAGTAAAATCTTTTTCTTTCTAATTATGAGTCTATTTTTATTAGTTTCTATATCAGATAGCGCAACCTCCTGTTTAAATACCAAACTCATAAACCAAGAATAAACTGAAGCATAGGTCTGCCACCATAAACTGAAAGATGGGGCATGAGATTGAAGCCGCTGGCATGCAAGTAATGTGACAACTAAATAAGAGAAACACTAAAATGTTTCCAATTTGTGACAGGACACACTAAACCTTTACTGAAGGGCAGCCAAAATCATAATTTACGCAGACTTTTAAAAATGTTTGTGAATCTTTGAAACCTAATATAAAAAATGAAATCGGGTGATCTAAATGGTGCTGAATAATATAAAAAAAGGAGAAATTTAAGTCAAAGAAGAAAGAGATGTTGTACTATTTTCAGTTATTAAATCAGTACTGAAATATTGTACTATTGCCCAAGATTATTCTGCTGATTCACGCATAGAAGGCATCTTAAATCACCATTGTAGCCTCAGTAATATATCTCATCTTAAAACTTGTCAAAATGAAAAAAAAAAGTCTTGCATCTCAGGACAAGGCAGATAACTTTACCATAATGTTATAATCTGTTGTTATTTTTAGAAGATAGAGAACACAGTACAGTTAAGTTTGTGATGAATCATGGTTGGCATTTACTAGAAGTGACCTCACTACAGGATTGGATTATTTAACTAAAGACTTCTGCCAATGATTCAATGTCAAGTCTCACACTGATTAAGCTGTGGGTTCAGTAGTTGACTGATGCAGTGACAGACTTTTAATATCAGCTATCATTTCATTGGAAAAGGTGTTAATGTTTTCAAATGGCAAACGTATCATTTCAAACTAAATCTTGTTAGCGTTAATGCAAAGCCGGTATCCATTACATATACACAGTAGGTTAACTTGTTTTTATCAAATTATTTTAAATGTTTCTGTGTCACTGTGCAAATAGTCTAGTACTATATTTAAAGTGCATGTATATATATTTCTAGTTTTAGAGAAAAAAAATTTAAGAATGTATTATGCATTATGGGCTGTGAATCATTTTTTGGTAACTTGCAATTGAAATTTAGATATGAATATTTTCTTTCTATCCTTTTTTTTTAACCAGATAAAAGTCCCATTGAGATTAAAATATCTTTTTCAAGAGAGACCTGGCTAAGAGGTCAGCATAAACATTGTTACAACAATAAATACAAACAAAATTAACAGACTAAGATAACACACAACTCCAGTTAAGATGCAATAAACATATACAAAATATCCAACAACCACACTGACCTGAGTCCTATTTTCCAGATCCTTTAGAATTGACTTAAATTCACCAACAGTAATCAGCTCTAATACATACATGCATGTGTTTTAAATTCACATTTCTTCAGGATGGGAATGCTATTGCCACTCCATGACATTGTGAGTTGAGTATATCGACAAATAAATGGTGTCAGTACGCACGTTGCCGGTGCCATTGAAAGCTTTGTACAGTTAAACGGGCAGTGATGAGCGTATTTGTCAACACACGTCTCCGACCGCTGCGAACAGCAACACTTCAAGACACAGCCAGAGTTCCGTCTAACTAAGCACAATACAGTCGCTGAAAGCATTAAAATCCCCCCAATTCATTCCATCACCATTTCCAAAGTGATCTGATGGAGATATTACCTAAATGGCTGGCAAGCTGTGGGCTGCTAACTAAATGCTAATATGTGTCAGAGCTTGGCTGAGGATTTATGGCTCACCATCTGCTCACCAGCATACAGTACAATGTTAGCTTACAATGTTAGCTTTGATCAAGACCTCCCTGTTCATTCCTCCCAATCACTCATCTGAGTAGGAATTAGCACCAAGTTCTTTCTTCTTTAACCTAATCATGTTCCCCGCTCCACGGTGCTCATTTGAATAGTAATTAATTTGCATTCTGGGGCTTGGATATATTTGTTTTTTAAAGCATACATGATAGTGCAATTAAAAAAATGTTGTTTTCTGATTCATAACATGATTAGGGGGCATGCAAATGAATAATCATTAAAACGGTGAGGCCCTAGTTTCATTATATGACAACAGCTTCTGTGTGGCTCTTTTCCAAGGAATTCAGCAATTTTTCAGCAGTTGCGGCAATGAGATAAAACCTATTCAAAACATATTTGACAGTACACTATCTTTGAAAACATTGTTGAAAATGTCATTTAGGGTCAGATTGTCTCTGTACTTATTGCTCAAACACTGTGTGACATTTAATAGAAGCCACATAATGAACTAACCATTTGCAAGTGATCTATATGGATCTGTGAGGGAAAATAGTGAACTTTGTGAGGAATTCCATCCAATCCATCTGTCCAAACAAGTTTATTCTAGCATTTGTCTTCCCAGAGAAACCTCTAGGCCTAGAGCATGCCTAATGCCATTTGATGAAACAGTAAAGATTCTCCATATCTTTTCCCCAGTAAAAGGCTAATTGCTGTTCTGTAGTCAGATTTACGTCCTCCCCATTCTCCTTTATGCGCCAGGCATCTGTAAGCCCTAACACTGCCAGTCTCAGAAGGGGTGTATGTTATGATCCCGTGTCAGCGAAATCAATCCTTATCAATTTTAAAGTTCAGATTTTTATTTCATGGCTTTCAAGGGAGCGCCTCTCAAGCGAAAATGACTATTCCTGCTCCTTTTTTTTTTTTTGTTCTTCCCCCACCTCTCTTCCCATCTGCGTCCATATTGATTGTCTGTGTGTGCGGCTCCCCTGCGGTTTTTTGCCCCATGGCGGCCCCTAGACTGTTGTCAGCAAGTGCCCGAAGACATAGCTGAGTTAAATAATGCTAACTAGAGCCAGTGATCTGTCTCAATGTGGCTTCCCAGCATTAACAAGCTCTGGCAATTGTCATGTCTCCACAGTGTCTGGGAAGAGACCAACAGAGGTCAGATGTGGTGCTATAGACGGTCAGCCGTTGAACGAAGGAATTTCAACAAATTCAATGAATTTAATTCTTTTTAAACCTATATTATCGAAACTTCATTTTCTCTTTATTGTCCTCTCTGAAAGTGAATTTAAACCGTCAGGCAGGAAGGGGTGTCACATGTTTAAGGATTGTTCTGCAACTCCCACAAGGACTGAATAATTAGACATTTACTCTAAACACACAAACAACAGCACTGTTGTGGCTAAGTGTTTGGGAACACAACAATGTTTATGAGAGACAGACAAACGGTCTGGCAGTCGTTGTGTGAGTAAAGAGTCTGATTTCAATCAGCCAGTGACAAAGTTGGAGCGCCCGTAGTGTGCTGAGCTCCATCAGGCTCAGACGTCACTGGGGAGTCAACCTGTTTGTGATACAGTGTATATGTGTGTGAGCGAGAGCCTGCATCTGTATACGGTATCTGCATGCTTAATACATTATCTCTGCTAATTATTTTTACTGGAAGACAGACACAAACACACCCACATACTGGGAAAATGCCAAACACAGAATGAAACTAGATCCCATCAGTGTATTGTCTCTTTCATACATCATATGTATGAATCACCCTTTTACACAACCTAACATGTACTGTATATGGTTTGGATTGGTTTAAGTTGGACATAAAACAACCTATGCATAAAACATTTGTTTAAATATTGACCAAACAAACAAACAAAATGAGCAGATTAAATCCAACATGGACATGTAAAAACACAAAATGATGAAATCTATAAACTGCATATAAAAAGTGTGCTTGCATACAATTGAAGCATGACACAACAAAAACACTGAAAGTGAAAATGTTGTATTTCCATATGGTCCTGGAAATAAGTTATATGGTATTGCTACGGGTTTGAATCTCAGCTCTGAACCAGTTTTAAATCCAACTCATTTTCACTGGAACACCAACTCCTTTATAGAAAATTTAAAAGAAACCTACATGTCTTTTGGCCATATTGTCTTGACCTGCTTTTGGTACAACAACAGAGAAATAGTTCCTGATAGTGCCAAGTCTAAGCATTTACAGGCAACCAACAAAGTTTACCCCTTTGGTTTCTTTGACTCTTTTCCTTTTACAACTTGTGTCAGGTAAACATTGAAGTGCTGAAGATTAGGTGGAGGGGCTGTTGTCCACATCGTGTGTGAGTCTGAGTGTGTATGTGTGTACTGTGCAAGGGATAGCTGTGAGGCCTCCAAATAGTAAACTAATGGTTCAGCGCTAACTGCCCACTAAGTGGGTGGGACAAGGATGGCCTGACCTCGCTGGCCTTCCCACCAGTCCCCTCTAACAGCTTTGGCCTCAGGGTCAGCTCAATTTCCCCACTGCTGAGTGGTCATTACGGAGCACAGCTTTGATAAATGCTCACGGCTGCTTCTGCTCCTGCTGGCTAGAAGCTCTGCACATCTCCCAGGCGCAGAAATCTCCACTGTGCAGTGATACAGACAGAGAGGAGGGGAAAAGAAATGGTACACAAGAAAGGACAGAGGAGGAGAAAAGAAAAGGCAGAAGATCAGGAAGATTAAGAAGACAGACAGAAGCCCAACCAAAACAGGACCTGGATCCCAATGTTACTGTTCCCGCACACGGTCTATGTTGCCTAGCAACCTGATGATGTGAGTCTGCTCACATTTTCGCTCTGACAGAAAAGGTACAATGAGAGAGACAGAAGAGGCAGTGAGGGTAGAGGCGGAAAAACAAATCAGATGAAGATTGCTTCAGATACCTCCCCAATCTCTCTCTTTGTCTCCCTCTGTCTCACTTCCACTGAGACAATGTTGATAAAAAAAACCTCTGAATGAAATCATCTCACATACTCCACATACACCAAATGCTCTAAATGGGCTAGTTTGACAGTGCAGGGCGCTCAGGCAGATTTGCTTTGCTGATTTTCATGGCTGCTGTGCCACCCTTTTAGTATGGCTTCATCCAAACGTTTGTGCCCAAGTTTACAACAGCAGTTAATTCAAAACAGTGTAAAACGCCATAAAGTGTTGTAAAGTCTCCCAAAAATGAGTAAAGCCTTTGGAAGAACACTCAGACAGAGCTATCCAGTTTTAAAATCAGTCTGCAAAATCATTATCATTTTTCCAAAGCAGTGCACTGTATAAAGCTCATACTCTGAACACTAAATAAGCTTTTTGAAATTCAGCACTCTCATGGGAACCACAGGTATCTTTACACAAAAGGCTCTATTGTATGTGGCCCAGTGGTTGTCCCCAATTTGTAAGCAAAAAAGTCAGTTATTCTGATTTAAAGAGAAAGTTGAGAAGGAGAAGAAAGCACTGTGGTCACTGTGTTTAAAGTAGGTGGGGCCTCGCTCACCCAACCAACCTTAACTCGCTCCTCAGGCCTTTAACAGTCTAATTAGACAAAACCAAAAAGCAGTCTAATGACAGTATCGACCATCCCACTGCTGTGCAAGCAGAAAACTCCTCCTCTCGTTGTTCTGTTATCAATATTCTGACCTCGTGTTAGAAATTTGCTCCCGAGTAAGGTTCTGACGATGTAATTGACAGCTCACTTACCAAACAAAACATGCAACATATTTAGAGCAAACTAGACATTATTACACTATTGAAAATATATTTTGAAAGACTTTTCCTTCACTGTTCTTGAGATGCTGAGACAAACAGTCTGATACTATACTTTTTCTGATGCAGGAATCACACTTGATGGGATCCCACATTCCAGTCTGACTCAAAATTTGTGCCACACTTAAAAAAGACAGTGCCATGACCAATGGAAACATAAACCATGGAGATGCAAGGGAGGGTGAGTGTTTATAGTCTGCTCTCTGTTTGTGTTTGCTAACCACACAGTAAGGTAGAGTTGATTACACACTCTTGCAGAAACACACACACCATCATACACCAAAAACAATCTGGAGGATCCCTGGAAGGCCCCATACCATGATGACAGTGAAGCAACTTAAAATGAGAAACTAAAGACTGCGCATAAACAAATGATGAGAGTCAGAAAAAGGGGGGAAAAGACATCCAAATATCTCAAACAATTGTTTTCTCGCTTCTGTCTTTTTGTCTTTCTTATGCATCTGTTTCAAGCATCGGTTTCTATTTGTAGTTTACTTTTTTCTCCTGTCTTTATAACTTTATAACTTTTAAAATACAATAATTTCTAAAAGAAAAGATATCAAGTTCTTATAAATAAAAATTCAATGTACATGTACGTCCACATGAAATTACACAGAAACTTAAAATAAAAGCCTACAGACTGGTATGTATTGAAGATTTAGAAATGATAACTGTAGGTGACAATACCAGCATGTACCATTTATACAACGGCTGATACCTGTCTATAGACACATAATACTATGACAACTGCTACATTAAAGGTATACTATGCAGGATTTGTCAGTTGGTGTTTGTAAACACAGCATTCAAAGTTGGCCCCTCATCCCCGGCTCGACCAGAGCGAGCTGAGAGCAGAGCTAGGGAGAGAGAGAGCAGCGGTGGTTGAGCGAGCTAGAGACCGAATGAAGAGAGTGAGCAGCGCTCGAGAGAACAAAGCGTAATTAAAACGTTATTTTCTGATTGTTTCATGGTGGTTGCGTTCTGAAGCACAAATAAACAACAGCAGCGATGTAACCTGAGGCGCGTTCAATCTGAAAATGGTGTGCACTATTTTGCTATGTTTTCCGGGTTGAACGACATGTTTCATGGAAACAGTATGCAACAGGCTTTGAGGTACATTTTCTCTCGTTTGGTGGGTGTGTCAGAGGTGCTGTTACCCAATCAGCAGCAACGTGTATATAAACCCCACCATATTAAAAAGACAGTGCGCTTGTGTAACACAACAAGGTTTTCAACGCACCACTGTTTCTGTTTAAATAAACGTTTTGTTACGTTTTGTTGGGACTGAATGTGCCCCTGGTCGCTGCACTACAAGTCTCGACCTCACACTCTGCATGCTGTTATTGGCTAGGTGCTACACACCCACTGCCCAAAGGTTGACGCCCAGAAATGTCCCAAACACAGCAAAACAATGAGAAATAAGAAAATACAAGCAGAGGACAGAGTCTCTGCAGATATACACTGCCACACACTTCTATTGGGTCATAAGTGATGATTGAGAGGGATTACTTTTGTATGAGTCTATACATTGTTTTTTAGGAAAATCCTGCATAGTACCTTTAATGTATCGTACATAAATGTATCGTGTGCCATTATCACTACCATGGTACGGTGTTTGTGCATTGGCCAGTATTATGCTTCGTTATTTATACTGCTGTTTATACCATGGCCATTGTCACGGTAAAACGTAAACTATTATCTATTACATTATAATAACATAGTACCTTTTATAGAACATGGCAGATGTATGTGTGAGTACAAGTGTGATACATGCATGTGTGCGTGTTGAGCCGCTAAGAGATTGATGTGGTGCAGCGAGCTAAAGTAGTCTCACACCTCCCCAGCTGCTCTGTCTGAGACAGAGGCCTGCTGGTTCACTTACTGTCTGAAACTGAGCAGAGCCACGGATAAGATTTGGCTATTACAAAATATTAAAGCTATAAGCCTCCCTTGGGCTGTTGGCATATGAAACTATTGGTTCTATAATAGATTTTCTATCAATCGTTCAACATAGAGGTAATGTGCTGCCATTCTTCAACATACTGGACATAATATAACTATTAGCTTGATGATTCTGGAACTGTGCCACTGCTGCACTGCACCCTCTTTGAGCATTTACACGTCTTATTTAGTCCAACTACTGTTTCAAATGATTGCAGCAGATTTACAGTAGATAAAAAGATCAAAGATAACTTCCAGTTTCTCACTTCCATTTTCACACTTCCAAGATCATGATGTTTTATAAGACACTTTTGCTCAATAGTATATGAGGAAAAGGCATTTATAAACCATAAATGCTTACTTGTGATAATTAAGAAAATGTGGCACAAAATACACATGATGCATAATACTAATACTGTCAAACTAAATCTATGACAGTTTTCTAACATATCTGGAATTATAATTCCTGCATTTACATTCACAACACTACACTCTTCAATTTTTTGACAGAAATATGCTTGAATAAGTGATTGAAGCACTCTTTGATAGAATCATTAATATCAACAGTTTCTACATCCCTGTTTCCAACATCTGAGACATACGAGTAAATACAACCCACATGTGGGAAGATGTTAACACACTTTTACGTACAGTATTTGCAATTGTGTGTAAATTTGCAGACTCACTCAAACACAAATTAACAACTGCACAGACTCTGAAAACAAACACTCTGGGACATGAAAACTAAACCAAATGTACCTAAGCTCTAGATCATCATCTTTGAACTCGGTGAGTTAAAAGACTTTGTGGCCGAGGAGTGATATGTTTCGTACACATGTGACATCTGTTTGTTTTGTCAGAAATGAACGGGATGCCTTAGAGCACACAGCCGTTATTTTGACACCTTTTCCGCATGTTTCTCCACTCTTCTCTGGCTTCTCTCCTGACTTCCATCACATTCTCACGATACTCTTTATGAACACTGAGGCCGGGTTGAGAGCTAACTTGGCTAATTTAGCTACATGATTGACTAAATTAGCTATCTAGAATGTGTCTCGAAGTACAATGCTTTCATTTAAACAGAACATTAGGCTAACGTGTCATTGTGTCCTACACGTCTCAGTAATGAAGAGTAACAATTAACAACTGCATGCATTGCTGTTTGGGATGGTGTCTCTTTTGATGATACCACAAGTAAAATTAGAAATGTGCAGATCCTAGATATAGAGGGTTAAATGCACACTACATGGCCAGAATTATGTGGACAATTAAACATCCTAGCCATATATAATTGTTGGACATTTCATTCCAAAAAACATGGGTATTAATAATAACACCTTCCACTCATTTGGGAAGGCTTTCCACAAAAGTTTTAAACCTGGCTGCAGGGATTTTCTTCCATTCAGGTGTTCGAGTCAAGTTCTTTCACACCAAATTTGTTTATGGACTTTGCTTTGTGCACAGAGACATTATCACATTCAAACAGGAAGGGGCTTTCTCCAAACTGTTGCCACAAAGTTGGAAGCATATGGGGTGCGATGGTGGCCTGGGAGTTTTTAAGTGCTGAACATGAACTGCAACGTCCCAGGTTCAAGTCTGGCCAGGAACTTTACATACATACATACCTAACTTTTGACTGGTACTGTACATATTTATCCCCCATCTCTCTCTCTCCCATCATTGTATGCTTAGGATTTCCCTTAATTAGAACTAAGCAGCCCAAGCCAAGAAAAACAGCTCCTAACCAATGTTGCATGCAGACAGGGGTGTTTAAAGTGTATATGCATAGTGGAAAGAGGCTTCCAGTGATGGCACCTCAGATGACTGATGACTCTGCACTTCCAGACTTCCAGGTGTGTTTGTCTAAAATATTTGCACGAAGCAAGGTGCTAAATATGTCTACAACAAGGTGTAGATGGCTTAATAAATCATAACCTTGAGTAAATTTACAAAAACAATTGTTATATCTTGATTGGAACTGTTGCAATACATATACATTTACCTTGCAGTGAACAATACATTTGTAGAGGACTTTTTTTTTCTCTTTATTGTAGTCTAAAATAAAAAATATAGCCAAGATACTGTTTACGTATCTATTCTATGCTAAAAAATCCTGGATAGTCTTGACCCCTTTCCTCTGTTTATATGGATTGAGTCATTTTAAAAGGTATAAACAATGTCAGAGTGAATACATTCCAAGACTTTAAGCTAAAACAAAAATTCAAAAAGTGCTAGAGCAACTCAAGCTGTAACAGTAGGATTAGGCTGGCTTGCCAGTGCATTGTCAGCAAGGTAAACTATGACAGCTGAACTAGCTCAATCAGACATTCATTTTCCTGTTATCATACAGCCTGTACACATTAACCTGTCAGAGAACAACAGTTACTGTCAGTGCAAGTGCTTGTGTGTCTCGTCACAGCCGATATGTG
The DNA here is from genome assembly GCF_963924715.1 of Thunnus thynnus. Lineage (NCBI taxonomy): Eukaryota > Metazoa > Chordata > Actinopteri > Scombriformes > Scombridae > Thunnus > Thunnus thynnus. The sequence continues at coordinate 9,982,626 of NC_089524.1, read as the reverse complement.
TGTTTGCATGTGTAGTTAATGTGTCTGAAATGAGAGAAACAGAGAGAAGGAGGGAGGGAGGAGGAGGCGGGGCTGCAAAGGTAACAGATTGGCTGTGAAATATTGTGGAGTCTGCCAGTTGCACCATGATGTATTGGGAATCACTCGCTCGCTAATTACCTTAAATTAACAGTAGAGTTGGGTGTGACAGTTCACGTAACTGTTTTTTCTGCTGCTACAGATGAATGGGCTGGGGGAGTTGATGCCAGGACGCTGTTGACAATCGAATTCTCCTTCAAACTCCTTCCAATCAATTTCTCCCTCTCTCTACATATGAGCAGGGAAGAGATCTATACGGGCCAGTGAACATGTGACGAGGTTCAGAGATTTCTGTGCCACTGATTCAGCTGTGAGATTAGTAGTTTGATGATATCTTTGTTTATAAATTACTATCTTCATTCTTTTCATAAAGTGTGAACAGAAGGTGGCTCTGTAATCATGTATGATCCACTATCGAATAACATGTCGGCAACACAAACAGGCTTTCACTGTTGCCGTGGACGCTTGCCTCGTGTCGTACAGCTTCAGCATGTGTGTACTTTTGTGCAGAAGTTCACTCCTACGTACGTATTCATGAATGCACATTTATGTCGCTGTGTGTATGACCATTTCAGCTGCTATGTGCGAGGGCGAGCCAGAAGTTGTAACCCTCCTTCAGCAAACGTGTTGGGAAACACACTCCCAACACACAGTGCATTATCTCCAGCCCTGCCTAAAGAGAGCTCAGGGAGGATTTGTGGGTCTGTGGAAAGGACCAAGAAAAATGTTTTCTGATAAATTATTCACAATCCCACAATCCCTTTTGGGCAGAGTGTTGCATCGCGCTGCGTGACGCATTACACCTTCACTGTCTCTGTCTCTCTCTCTCTCCTCCAGTCTTGCCCTCCTCTTTGCTTTCCTCCATCACTCACTCACTCTTGCAGTGTGCCCTTTTCTTCTCTGTGTCTCTGTTTCTCGCTCCCTCACACTTTTTTTTTTTTGTATTCTGCGACGCCGGGCCTCACGCCCCCAGAGAGGGGCCCAGTTCTCGGGCAAGCTGTCGCTGATAATGGTGGCAATTAATAACATGTCATAATCCTGCAGAGAGAGAGACTCTTGTGTGTGTGTGTGTGTATGTATGTGTGTGTGTATGTGTGTGTGTGAATGGCCAAGAGCATGGACTTGGAATGAGTGTTTCAGAGCGAAAATGCACCTATGTTTTGTGATCGGGTGTGTAACACGTACAAAGATGTATGTGTGTGAGAAATACGTATTTACAAGTCATGTGTGTGCTTTGGTGTGTGTTCATATTTATGGTATAAGCCACATGAATGTATGTGTGCATGTCCGTGTGTGTGTGTGTGTGTGTGTGTGTGAATGTGTGAATGCATGATGCGTGACACAAAAAGAGAGAGATGGTTTAACAGCTGCAGGTCTTTAGTAGATATGATGCTTAGTGGACACAGGTGTTCTACGCGTCTGAGGTCACAGCTTTATATACACACAAATATACACAAACACACATACGCACACAGGGCTTCAGTGTCGGTCCACTGCCAAGCCACAGGCCAAGTCGCACCATACTGATACATAGCTGAACATAGAGTCAGACTCAACAGAAGGAGCACTTCCTGCTTTATCCTGTCAGTCTCGTTTCAGCCTATAGTGGCTGCAGAATTTACCCATCATGCATCAAATAAAAGCGGCAAGAGTCATTTACTGAATATCAAACCAAAGGAGGTATATCATGATAACATGCAATGTGTTTTGAGTCACATTTACTGAAGTAAACAGTATTTATCAGTTCAAATGGTTTAAAAGCAAAGGCACTACGACCTATTAAGAATATTGATTTGCATAAATTATATACAAATATTACAGGATGCATGAAATTTTTTTCACATCAAGGCACAATATGTCGTTCTAATGTGAGTGACAACACTAATGAAAATAGTAGATTAAAACCCAAGTAACTCTTATAAGGATTGACTGACAAGATCTTTAATGGCATGAATAACATGCATTAAATTTTTCTAATGTTGTGAATTTTTAGGTCAAGTTTGTAAAAACAGATCTCTGTTTTTAATTTTGTCTAGATTAGAAACAGTCAAAATTTATTGTCTTCGCTTGCTCTCATGTTGTTGTTTTGCTTTTATCTTGTGGTGTGTTAAGTGTTATACTAGAGGAAATGGAAATAAAAATTTGGGCTTTATTGTGTTTTCATCTTCAGTGATTTTTAGCGTATGTAATGACTGCAATGTGTTTTTTAAATCATCAAACAAATTTATTCATTCATTCATTTGTTAGTAAGTTAAGTTGTAAATGTTCACAAGTTACTGACTGAAGGATTAACTAAATATTAACTAAAAATAACTTGATTCATAACTTGCTTCATTATTGAACAAGCATATTTTTATTCCTTTGTGTCAGTCAGTGTGTTTCAGCACAAAGTAATGATACAAATATCTTAATCAATGGTGCAGTGGAGCTGCAAATCAATACTGTGGATATTCAACTGGACCAAATTTACTGTAAAAATAGTGGGCTGTAATTGGAAATGTTACTTTATGTTATTTCATTTTGACAATACAATAATATTAGATGCTGACTGCTGACTGTTGGTAGCATTTCCTATAAATTTTGCTATCATTTTGAGTGATGGAAAACAGCAGCATAACACTGAGAGTTTCCTCTCTATGAGTTGTTGTTCTATGTATGTGCAGCCATCGGGTCCCTCTCTCCAGGTGCACAGGAGTGTATAGACACTGCATGCTTGTTGTGCCTCCCCTCGCCTCAGTGCAAACTGCAGCAGACAGGTGTGACTCTGAATACCTTTCTTTAGCTCATACACATTCAATTATACAGATAGACACATCTGTAGCCCTTTACAGCTGTTTAGGAATTGTATGCATGCTTTGTGCACAAAAATACATACATATAAGTATAATTGTGTATGCATTTAGACAAAGCTCTGATACACATGCTGGCCTCCACCTTTTTTAATATCATGCACACAATTCTTGGTGTGCACATTTCCTTTGCATACAGTAGGCTATTTCTGCTTTGTCTTTCTGTATTTTTGTTGAATCACTCACACAGCATAATAAATATACAAACATAAAACAGCCCTGTGGCTTTGATGATGATCTGTTACTGAGGCGCCTTTGCAAGCCGGGCATGTCTGTGTTCACTGGTGTTGTAGTGTGATGAAACAACAGGTCCAAGGGAAGACAAACTGAGTGGTGTGGCCGGATCAGAGAGCAGGGTGTAAGATTCTTTCCCCAGCCTCCACTTGTCTGTCAAGTGGACATTTATTGCTTCAATTATTATTCTGTCCTGAGTGGAGCTGTTTAAAAAATATATTTTTTCCTAAGTGGAAAGAATTCCTATAAAGTTCTTTGATTTATATGTCATGAGTGTGAGAGACTGAAAATGTATATTATACAGACAGTATCTACATATGGTGCAGTTAGGTTTAGGCAACTAGAAGCACCTAGTTGGGAACATCATTGTCATGGCACTAAAGTACCGTTGAGTTAATGTTACAGAAAGGTCAGGATGACAGTGAAATTGTCAGTGTTTGGTGTTTGGTGTGTTCCTCTTGATGGTGAGGTCCATTTTAGTTTTACTAGCATAAACTGGCATACCCGTCCATCTTCCCTCTTTGTCTCAACCCCTCTTACCTGTCTTGTTGGTAAGGTGGATACTTGTGGAAGGAACTCCCCTAATCTCTGTTCAAATAGAGTCCAACCCCTTTAACTCGGTGCACCGTTGAAGTGTTGATTTAGTTACCTACCTACAGCACTACTGCAAAGCTGCCTGCGAGCCTTGGCTACCCCTGCCCCAAACAGGCAAAGTTTACAAACCTCTGGCAATTTGTACACTCCTATTAGTGGCCATTGGAGGTGCATTAGTAACTGTCAATGCGCCCTGCCCGATGCACTGCTCTCATTTGACCCAATTCATTCCAGTGGGTGTGTCCCAGTGGCAGTGATATATACCCCCTGTGATTTTACTGATGTATAATCACTCAGCGCTCTCACAACCCACAGTTATCTTTACCTCAATAGGCTGAGGAAACAATGAGAGCGCCATACATAAGCTTTAGAAGAGGTCGTGGCAAGAGGGGGGTTGTTGGGGTGTGTGGGCGTGTACGGTAGGGGATACTGTACCATGGATAGGAACAACCAGGGTGCCTGTGCTTCTAGCAGTCTAGCTGGTTGAGATCGAAGATGATGGAGATGCTGTTGACTGGTGGGGAATCAGCTGTTCATTGGATGTTATTGCTGACGATGATGCCATTGTTGATGCCTATGAAGTGTGATACTTATATCATCCTGTATTTGAGGTGTGACAACTGGAAAGGTGCTTAAATGATATTAATACCACAGGGTTATCATCACTTTGCTCAAGGTATCAAGAGAAATCCCTTTCAGTCAGGTGAGAGTGAAGCATTTCTCACAATTTCTGTGGTCTTTATAAAGAAGCACCCATCTGACAAAACACATCCATCCCATAGTTGCCATTCACCACGAATGTAGTGAAGGACTGAACACAATCTGTACTTGTTGTGACATCACTGTTTCAGGTGATCAGTGGGAAAAGTACACATCCTGGTGGTAGGGGTACGATGCTGGCCAAATGCAGGCATAATGTTAATAAGTCAAAGATTATTCAAGGGTTTGATGGACACGCAGCTCTAGATTAAAATGTTTGAATTTCACTTACTTCAGCAACTATTTTTCAAACAAAATGATGAAGCACAAGCAAAACGTATGTGTGCAGAAAACCCATGTCTAATTTTTAATTACTACTCAAGGTATTCTAACCTAGCATCAGTAATTGAATCTCTGCAGTGTCCTTTTTAAATGATCTTTTTTCCATCTGCCCATTTGTTCTCCTACCACCTATCTGGTTCGGTGTCACCTTGGCAGCAAGTTGATCAAGGCCATCCAGACTTCTTCCCAGTCAGTTCCTCCTGACGGATCCTGAGACATTTTCCAGCCCAAGCGGGATTTGTGGAATCCATTTAGTGGGTTGTAGTTTGTTTTGGGCATCCTGATCTTATGCCTAAATTACATTAACTTGCTCATTTCAACAAGAGGGAGCAGCAGATCTACTCTGATTTCCCTCTGGATCTCCAAGCAGATCTTCATATTTCAGCTTTTTTCTCTACTACTAGTTGAACTGTTTGTAGAGCACTGATGTAATGAAGAAATCCAAACCCTTCTAATAACGTGGAACACTCTTATCATATCAAAACATAATACTGACAGACATCGTGCACTGAAGGTTTTCATCAGACTATTTCTAGATGATGCTAATCATCCCTTGAAGAAATCTGACGCCAGCATATTTTTATAGACAGATTTGCTGTTTCATACTTCTTTTCAACATTTTCCCAAACTGGAGAAAGACAGATAAGGCGAAGTTGATACAAGCCTGTATGTCGCCTTTTGTCGCCTGTATGTCCAAGGCTGTTGGATGCTGGATCCAAAATGTTGTTGACTTTGGTCTTGGCCTGAAGATGTTTGATGATATTTGGATTCTTATCAAGGCAGAACTGTTGCTATTCTCTATCCTTACTCTTGAGAAACTTAAAGGAAACAACTATGCCAGTGAGAGACTGGAGATCTGTGGGACTAGAGTGCGACATGGCTTTGCCACTTCAAAGAGAAGACATGCATGGAGCTGCTTGTAGATACAGACATTTGGACAAAAAATTGGGGTTATAAGCATTGCTATTGATGGTGGTGATGATAGATAGCTGCGCACATACACTCCCATATTATGCTCTCTGTTTCTGCCCTGGATTTACAACTAATCCAGGATAAATATAAAGTTAAATATGTTCATATTTATCTTCTGACAGTAAATCATGCCAAATCTGCATGAAAAATTAGAAACCTGCATCCTTTCAACTGATAGTAGAGAAGATACCTCAGCTTGTCCAAACATTTGAAAACACATTCATGTAAACCACTCATTTGATTCCTTTAAATCAATTCATTTTTATCAGAGCCGGTAACCCAAGGAAGGTCTTCTCTACATGGCTGTGAAGCAGAGCAGGTTTAGTTTGGCTGGATGGGGATGAGATGGAAGAGGCTGTCTGAACCAGAGCTGTCCCAGTGATTGTCCCTGGCTGGAATTACTCTTCACCATAGATGTGGGAGCGCTGGGATAAATGTTAACCACTGTGCATCTCCGATTGGCTCCACATTGTTGTCTCGAAAGTACATTCTGTTTTCCCCTGTGTGCCTGAAACGCTCCTCTCATTCCTTTTGCTGCATGTTTGTTATTCTCTTGGCATGGTGGACAGCGCCCAGAGTGAGAAATGCATGAGATTCATCCTAGCGCCCTTGCGACCCCAATGCAAAACCACAACCTCGGCCCCACCGAGCTGTTTCATCCCAGACCCTTCATCTGTGCTGTCTCTCTATTGCTCTGCATAGCATAGCATAAATCAAACCATGCAGGACTCGCTCCCTCTCTCACTCAGCCCCCAGAGTCGTACCCCTTCTCCCCGTGTTACATTGTATTCACAGATTTAGTGGCATTGTAAATAGATAAACACAAGCAACATCTATCAATGCAACTCCAAGAGAGGGTCTGTAATCAGAGTACCGGGCCCGCAGCCGGCGAGGGCTATCTCCATTTACCTTGGGATAAATCCATCGGTGTGACCACCACAGGCGCGGCGGAGGGGCCTGACAAATCACCGCAGTCAGGCCACAGGGCTGCTGGGCCTTATTGGCCTGGCCTCTAAGTGGTCTTCCCCTTCAGCGGAAAGGATGGGCCCTGTCAAGCATGGCCAGATTAAAAAGCATACTCTGAAAGAAATGATTTGTTATTAGAGAATGCTTCATTGTGAATCTTTAAGAGGGGAAAAAAGTATGTATGACAGCAGTGGAGGGTGGGCTGTGGGTGCACTTGAGGTGCTTGTATCCACCTGCTTGCTTTTATCTGTCTCTCTTGCTTTCTTCCTTTCACCTCTCTCTGTTTCTGTTTGGCTCTCTTTCTCTGTGCGCAAAGTACTATGTGTGTTTGTGTGAATGCATTTATGATATAGGGATTTTGAGTGAAATGGGGCAGGCTATTTGGGTTATGGGGGTAGGTAGTGAGGGAGTTGCGTGGTTTGAGAAATTCTATTACAGTGGTGAATAGGGTGGGGAGGGGGGCTAAGCACAAGCAGACATCATCATTTAGAGAATGGGAGAAGAGCTTTGTGTGTGTCCTCAGACGGAGGGAGGTGTTGTCATCAGTGTGCCTCAAACACACAAATATACACACAATTACAAACCCAAACACATGTGCACGCTTGTTCACACAGTCTACACAACAAGCACACTGAGCTGCATGCAGGTAGCAATAGAATAAGGTGTGGTCTGGTACAATGTTGTATCTTTAAAAAGAAAGAGGAGTCATTATAATTAGTGTTGTCATGATACCAAAATTATGACTTCAATACAATACCTGCCTTAATATCTTGATACCGATACTGAAATGATACCATGGCAAAAGCCTAAAACATAAGGAAAAGTATTTTTTAGCAGCTTGCAAGTTGAACCAGTGTGAACATTGCATTTGCATATAAAGATATTTGCCACATTGTTAAGTTAGCTAAAAAGCTAAAGCCAAATTAAACATTATTTTTAACGTTATCATTGCCCTTAATTACCTTGTCAAACTCTGATGGTGAAAAAAATCACTTGTCACAAAATAAATCACACTTGTTTCACTTATACTTGTATATGTATTTATGTATTTATTTGTATACATATTTATGTCATCAATCACATTCGCTAACCTGTCACTCTTTGAATTCCTTGAACAGGTTTGCATGCTAGCACATGTTGGCTCTCTTGGTCTGCGTGGGTTTAAAACATCATTGTCATTGTTAAAGTACTGGTACTAATTAATGAAATAGGGTGTGGTACTGTTTTTAATGGCAGAGTATTGCAATACATCTCTAGTATCAGTATACAGCGCAACCTTTTTTTAATAACCTTTTTTCAAGGATCCATGGAGCCACAGCCTATCCCAGCATGCATCGGGCAAGGTACACCACTCAGGACCGTGTGTCTGTTATTACAGGGCTAACACAAACATATAGTCAAATATATTTTCTTGTCGACAGGCTATTTAGAGTTTCCAGTTTACCTAACCTGTATGTCTTTGGACTGTATGAACACCTTGAGAACATGCAAACTCAACACAACATGTCCTCCGCAGGCCATTTCAGGGTCACATCCATGACCTTCTAGCTGTGGCGACAGTGCTAACCACTGAGCCAGTGGATGTATAATAACACTGAGGATATTTTCATTATTATGGAGCATCAGAGATCAGACAAGAGTAAAATCTACAATATATATATATTATTAGTCTGTGTGATTACACGGCAATGCTTTGAGGTGTTGCACTCTTTCTTGTTTCTGTGTCCTTTGGGGACAGCTAGCAGTGAAAGAAGGGAAGTTGTAGCAAAGCAGTGATAAATAAAAATGCATCAATATCATTTTTCCAACCTGCTGCCATCTTAGGGAGATGAGAGGGCCTCGAAGTGACAAACAGATGTTTTATACACATCTAGACAGCTAAGATGCTAGCCAGTTTCCTACATCTTCTAAGCAGACAGTGTTGCACTAATTAATCCAGTCAATCAGACAGCTAATATTAAGATGAGATACAGCTGTCAGGATATCTCTGGCATAAGGAAAAAGTTGTGTGTCATTGTTTCCAGGACTTACAAGTAGCTGTAGTGTGTTTTCCAGTCACTTTTTAAAGGCTACTTGTACAGATCAAGAGGGAATTTGTGAGATATACGAGCTCCCGGTGCACTGACAGCATGGTTAAGAACAGGGCCAGGGCTGAGAGAAAATAAACATTATTTCTCTGTGGTTTACCTGACGTTTGACTTTGAGGGCTGAGATTTAGTGACACTTCTGCGCCAAACACTCTGTAGACACACGGCAGTAAATTATTTGAAGGTTGGGGGTATGCACAATCTTGTTGACAGAAAATATTAGGTGCTTTTTTCTTGTGTGTGTGTGCGTGTGTGTGTGTGTGTGTGACAGAGAGAGAGAGAGAGAGAGAGAGAGAGAGGAAGAAACAAAAGAGAGAGAGGCCATGTGATTGTTATATTGCCTGTTGTAGCCATTTCACACCTCAACGGTGCCCTATTGAAACTCCTCCAATGGACAGGATGCCTATTAAATACATTTCATTTGTGTTTGCATCGTTTCATTGAGTTAATCCTAAATATTTATTAGATGTGAGCTGTAAAAAGTCTGTTCATTGGAAAGCTAGCCAGCGTTTTTGACACTGGGGATGGAGAAGGAGCAAACCTGTTTTTCCCCAAAGCGTTACACCATCTGTGCGCTATACTTGTATAAGAATCGAGACAGAGAAGATATTAACTCCCCATGCAAAGACAAAAACTCTTATAACAAAACGAACTGCTCTCATATCATTATGACAATAAAATACCCTGAGAGGAAATAGTTTTCGATGAGTTTTTCCCCTTTTTTCCCCCAGAGGAATGAGAACAAGACCAAAAGAGGAGAGATTGTCACAGAGAGAAATAAAACAGAGAAAGTAGAAACAACTGCGCAAACATTTACTTTAAAAAATATTCAGTCTAAACACCCTCGCGAAGCTGGGCAAACATTTGCCCATCGAATCGAGCTGTTTGCAGATGAAATTCACAGTTAGGACTGAGGGCAGTGATGAGAAGAAGAGAGAGGAAAACTATTTGTCATCACTGGGTTACTCTGAGGTCTGGAGAGCGAGGCCTTTTATCACTGTCTGAGATGCACACATACACACACACACACACACACACACACGAACACACACCTGCACCGTCTCTGCTCATTCCTGACACTCTCATCCTGACACATACCTTCACATACCTACACACACTGAGACAACACAGCTGGAGGAAAGGCTAAAGGTTACAGAATTCTACAGAAATAAAAGTAAACTGAAAGTGTTTGACACAGGAACTACAAATTCTGACAAATGCATGGAATTTTACTGATTTTAGAAAAAAAGATAGACATATATTAAATTTTAGATTTTTTAGTTGACATTTTTTCTGGAAAGTTTGTGAGTTTGTCTCTTTGTCTCTGGCTGAGGCCCTCTCTCTCACTGTTTCAATGAGCTTAAGTTTACTCACCCTCTATAGCGATGTAAAAAAGGCCTGCGGAGCGATGATTGAAATTTGTTTTATTGCCTTTTATGCAATTCTCATTTTGTGGCCAATCCAGTTTATTTATTGTTTGGCTGAGCTGAGGTACGCCTGTGTCAAGCTGTGGCGGAGATTACTTCAGTGAAAGTAGAAGAAAAAGAGAGAGAGAGATACGGTAAAGAGGAAGGATGAGAGTGGCAGACAATCTTCAGGGACTATTACCCTAATACTCTCTCTCTCGCTCTCTCTTTCGCACTGTTTTTGTTCTTTCACTTTGTTTCTCCTTCTTCCCTCAAGATTCATGCTTTAGCCCAGCTCCACTCAACCTCTAACAGAGTATGTAGCTCAGAATCTGTCTGCTTTACACGTATTAATCTTTTCTGTCCCCCTAAATGGCCATGAAGTTATTTTTATGTGATATTCTTCATCATTAGACATCAGTCATTGAGACCCTTCTGTTTTTACAGTGGTTTCAATCGGCCATTAAATATTTCAGCTCCATAAAAACATACTTTCAGCAATTTTACTCGCATTTCAAAGTCAATTTTGTTGTCGACTAGTGTATTTTTGTTGGATAACTCAACATTACAAAATTCACATTTTTTTCACCACATTAGGTGTGTTAGAGATGTTTTCCTGAGGTGTTGTGATGTTTTAAACTCACCTGAGTTTGTATTTTGATGACTCATTGTGCACCAGGACATGCGGTGAGGGTGGAAGTAGATTATGTCATTACCAATTCAGCGGCATATTGAAATCTAGGATGACTGCGATTTGCACCATCTGCCATCTGTCTACTCAGGCTTTGTCAAAAGCAGTGCACTACTGGTTTGTGCTATTCTTGTAACTCCAGTCAGTGCAGATACACACAAATGAACCAAAATCTTTTAAACTTCTTTCATGAATTGTTATGCTTTGTCTATTTCATAAGCAACCAGGAGTTAATCTGAATGTGGCTACAATGCTAGTACGAGTCGATTTGTCGTCTGTTATGCACAGCTGCTTGTAGGCTTTACGACTGCCTTCACTTTTAGCTGACCGAATCCCAACAATCATCTGAACTTCTGAGAATATCTCTATGAGTGTTCCAACTTTAAGGGACAATGTGCTGCATCCTTATTATAAACATACACAGACAGCTGTGCACATCCACTCTGTCTTTCTAACATGTCTGACCAAAAGTAGCAGCTAATGCATCATGTTATTAATTGAATAAGGTAGATCTGTGGCTGTGATGGATAATATACAAATTGTTTTGGTTAATCTTGATCATGGCAGCACAGGAGACACAAGATTAGTTTATAGTAAAAAGTCACCAATTCTTTGAGGATTGTCATGTAAACAAGATTATGTGGAGTCACTACAAACATGTAACTGTTCCTTATTCACAGTTTTGGCAGGAGTAACATCAATGTTGATATCTAAATGTAATAAATACAACATTAATAATAATGGAACCAAAATAAACTGAAGGCAGCATACCTTTTCATTTTTATCTATACTCTTCCAATTTTAGTGTCTGCACATGTGGTTATTGGATTACTTGTGTTGTTATTAAAGCAAAACCAGAGGGAGCCACTAACTGACATAAGGCATGTGGCTGTGGCGAAGTGGTTCACTCAAGTAGATATGATCAAATAATCAAATTCAAAGGAAATTCAAATTCAGTAAACTCTTTCTGCTTTCAAACCGTTTCCCCGTTGTGGACTTCCACAGGTTCACCACAATTAGTATCTGAAATACCCTGTATTATCATGTAACCTGACCTCAACGTTGACTGTTATATTTAAGCTGGTTTTGACATCATGACGCTTTTATTTTCAAAATGAAAATGAAGAAAAATAATTAAGTGTTCAAATCTAAGTGCGTTGAACTTTTACATTATTATATCTACATTACATATACCATATAAGGGGAACTTTTGGAATATGTACAGTACTGCTGTACACATTTTGTGGTTTATGATTTAGACAAAAAAAGATTGTATACATTTCCATGGAAGAAGAAGTAGTATTAAACCCAGATAGACAAGAACAAACAAATTAATTTCAGCCTTCAGCACCAAACACCACGGAGAAACAAAGAGAGAGACTGTGACATTTCCCACTCGTCCTGCCACACTTACCTTGGGCTTATTAGCCTATAAAATCATCATATTTGGTCCCTCTGTATTTGTTTGATTACATTTTCCTCCATGCCACTGAAAATATGTGAGATGTTATGTTACACCCTATTGATTACCGGTGTTAATTAAAATTTTAATTAAAATTTTTTATGGTCTGCGTTTCACTTGTGATAATAGTACAGAGAGAGGAGACCCCCGCCTTCATAAATCATATCTTTATTTGCAGTGGCTGGCCATCAACAAATACAACTGTGTACATAAAATTTTACTAACATTGATTTTGAAAATATTAATATTACTTTAAACATTGGAGATGTATTATTCAATTTAGAACCACAAAGCATAAAATCCCGGTGCTATAACTCAGTTAATGAACAGGAAAAGTCCATTACAAACCTATCAGTAGACGCATCATCTGATCCACATAAGCGCCTGTGATAGAAGCAGAATCATTTACTTTAAGCTGCACAGAAGACTCCTTTAATAACAGCGGGCGATGTATTGTGAAACCAATGTGAGCTCAGATGAATTGCTGGTTTTTCCTGTGTCTTACAAATACAGAAGACATTATGAAAACTATCTAAATTTCATTTCTCCCTTGTGTATCCATCATGTAGATCACCCTGTATCATTTCATGGGTATCATTTAATATGAAAAACACCCAGAGTCAGTTAATGTAAGCTTATGTGAAGGTTTAAGTGCAGAGAGAGAAATCGATGTGCCTTTCTTTCTTTAAATACTTGCCTTTTGTAGTCTAATGGAGCTAATTCTGTCGCAGTGTAATTGGTTGATATGATAAATGAATAAACATTTACCACATCCAATTTGTTGGACAAACTGTTTCTTCAGATTCTGATGCAGCCATGATTCCTTCTACTCTTTATTAGCTATCACAAGACCAAAAAAAAAGTGTGTCTGGAGTCTAATTGTGCTTATTGAATGTATTTGGAAAGCATGGCAAGTAGGTTGACTTTATATTTTTATTTTTGGTAACGCTGTTATTTTTTAAGGCACTTCGTTAAAAAGTAAATTGCCACAAAGCAGGGAATGAAATGACAAAGCAGGAAATTAAGTGACAAGAGAGAAGGAATGAATGAAGAGCAAAAGAAATGTGATGACAGAGACGCATAATTGAGTGAGTAGTAAAAGCAAGGGACAGACAGACCAGGCTCTGTACTGGCTCATCTGTACCCAGCAGTGTGTGTTAATTAGAGGAATGTGAGTTTTAAATGAAGTGCTGAGTAGCGTGGAGCGGTAATGAACAGAGATTGGCCTGGCACTGGGTAATATGCTGGAGGCCTTATGGTATTTATGACCCAGGGGGCCTCTGCTTTAACCCGGTCCTCCACAATTCCACCCAACCCCGAAACATTACTCAGTGTCTCCCGATCTCTTGTGCTAAACCTTTCTGTCACCCATAAAATGATACAAGTAGAGTAAATACAAATACTTTGTCTCTGTATGTTCTGTTTCAAGGTGTCATTCATATACAAATTGTAAAAACCTCAAAATATCGGCTACATAACTCATGCAAATATTCTTCTCTGCTCGTCTTTTTCTTCTCCTGTTGCAGTGTCACCAAATAAATGCTGTCAATTAGAGGTAATGAAGCATCATAACACTTGGATTATGCAACACAAGCTGTAATTTCATTGGGATTTTGTTAAATTTTGGAGATCAAAGAATCAGTTGACTTATTTTCGACTGCATGGCCATCTTGCTTAGTTGTATCAGAGAAAAAATGAAAACGAAAGGATGCTTTAATGAGAATGTTGTGTTTGCTTCCAGTGCAAATTCACTGGTTTCAGGAGTATTCTCAGATCAATCAAAAGTTTGAAATCAAAACAAACAAACTAATCTTTCATTACTGTCAAATTTATTAATTTGTATTGAGATAAGAAGGCAATCAGCTCTGGATCCAAGAAGTTATTAAGATAGATGATTTTTGCAGTTTACCTCCTTCAGTTTCACCCCCTACACCCTCACCATGCTGCTCTCTTCCAGGTCAGGCTGTGAAAAAAGAGCAGTCCCGCTGGGAAGACGTTCCCAACGGGACAGCACCATGGGAGCATCATTGTCCCCCCTGCCACCCTCCCCTCCACACAGGCCTGACTGATGTGCCTCAGCATTGTTTTCGAGGAGGATCATTGGGATCATTGAGTGGCATGTTGTTTTAAGGGCTAAGCTCTAACCGAATGGCTCCATTGTATGAGCCATTCTGCCCTCAGCTGCTAACAGCCCAGGGGCAGAGCCAAACAAGATGGACTCATTTAGAGACTCTACGATGAGCTCTGTGGTGTCGGACTAAAATGAGGCTTTGAATAACTCAAGTTACTCAATTACAGAACGTCTTCAGTTTCAAATTTTTCTCGTAAGTCTCATGTTAGGGTCCAAGTCATGTTTTTTTTCCTCCATTCAAGTGATAAAATTCTTAAAATGATTATATTGTTTGTTTACACTTTCCACCAATCATGTCTCAGCGGTGTAGTTGTTTTTAAGTCCCTTGAATTGACACACTGCCCAACAAACAAGCGAGCATTGTTCTACTTAGACTAGTGAATCTAGTTAAAGTCATGTACCAGAATTAAACCTAGTGCGTAAAAGACTGACAGTGTCTACAGAGGAGCATCTGTCAGGAAAAAACAGACTACTTGCAATAAGATAACAATGTTACAAACAAATAGATCTAATTACTTGCAACTTATTTGAGGCTCTGGCCCTTGACGACATAAAGTGTAACATACAGTTACTAAGTGTAGGCTGCCTTCTTGCCGATCATGAAGTACCTTTTTTCAATCATTCTAACTGTCTGCGTACAATGTGGTCTGTAAGTAGTTGTGGCTCTGGACGTTAGCATATTGGATTAAAAAACAGTGACTGTGAGGTTAATGCGCTGACTCTAAGCTTTAATTTTGTTTTCATCTTTAAATGTTTACATCCACATTTATAGTCATTTTTATACATACTTTCACGATTTAAGGTGCCAAAATGTAGTTGAAAATTTTAAATAAACTTAAAATGATAAGATCATATTTAATATATTGTTGCAAATCCTTCACAGTCAATGTTTTTTTTTTCTGAAGTCTACAACCCCTAGACGTCAACAGACACTTCTTATCTTCCTTGTAAGGCCTGAGCTGCAGTCATCCTTTCAGGGTGATTTTTGCTTTCAGTCAGCTCTGGTCAAGTGAAACATGCACTTAGCCATATTGAGGTTAGGTGACTAATTTGTAAAACACAATTCCTGTGTTTGGCCCCAATAATAATAAATCTTTGGTTTATCTGTATGTTGATGTATGTCATAATGCATGTATAAAAAGGGCTAGCGCATATGGTTGTTCAATCTTTGATCTTCAAACTAACCTAAAGCTGGAAGTCAGCACTTTAAACCTCATATTCAGGCTTCAATCTTTGTCAAGCCTGTCAAGTGTAATGCTTAAAATGAGTCTAGTTAATTCCAGCACATAGAACTAATCAAATAGACACTCTGCTCCACAAATTACATGGCACATATTCAACAGACGCACAGAAACACACACTGGGACACATCACTTTTTTTCCACACTCACACAAAAAACGCACACACAGTCTCATATATACGTGTAGGGACACATATCATAAATTCTCACATACACACGTACACTTTACATGAACTGTGTCTGATCAGCAATTCTTCTAGAGGTGAGTATTGACAGGTTTTGTTATTCATAGCATATTCAAGCTATTATATTTTCTCCTCTGCTGCCATAATGTTGCCAGTGTTGCGGAACACATTGGTAGCTATCATTCGCCAGCTCCTTTTAAAAAACGTCTTGAGGCGTGACATTATTACCCATGAGCCATAAGGAGCCTATTCAATGACCAAACAGGGCTGGTTGTTCCTTTTATGGCTGCCACGCTCTCAGTGAGCGCCAGGGTTCAAAAGGGCATGGCCTCCCTGCCCTCACAACACACGGACAGCATCTTTTTATACCTCCTTTAATCGAAACACGGTGTACTACATCACAGTTATGCTTTGGGCAAATTAAGGTCACTATATTGATTTCATATTTGTCATTATACGCCAGGCATTCGTATGCTCACAAATCGTCCTGCTTGCCTCGTCCCTGTAGACATGTATCCCCCATCCAGCTGTATATCATCATTCATAGAGCTATATTTGTGCAGGAGGTGCATTGTACCTTCCTTTGTTTTTGTGGTAGCAGAGCTGTCTTGGCCTGGGTTGTAGTCACTTTTCAAGGCTTTGTCCTTCCCAGGAGTCGCTTAGTGCTATAAAGGAATCCAGTCGGGCGAGTGCTTTAAACATAGATTTGTTGTCTGGCATTTGTCAAAGGTCAACAGCAAACAAGCCCTTCGGTTGCCATTTAGCTCTGCCTCTGAACTTGTTCTTTTTCTTGCAGCGATTTGTGATTAGGAAATATCTCTAACAGCTCTCTGCCACTCAGCTCAACTCAAAAACAGGTGATTCATAACGGGGCTAAAAGGTCACGTCAAGTGGCATGTTAGTATTTCACTTAAACTTTGATTAAAGATTTTTGGAAAAGATGGGAAAACGACTTAATATCAGTGTGGTCCTCCCTCTTCTACCTCCCGCCCAGGGTTCTGTATTTCCTGCAGAAATCAATAAGGTGGGAACTGAAGAAACTATTGCTGCACTCTCTGCGGGTGCAGCGCTCATTCATTCATCCTCAGCCTCTCTAATGGATCATGGGAGCTCACAGGAGCATACAAAAACAGACAGAGCTCTCTGTACCCTCCCCTCTACTCAATCACAGGCTCTCTATAACACCACAGGCTTTCTATAACACCACATATTATGAGAAAAAAAGGTTTTTTTGATTGGATGTGCAATTCTCGGTGAAATTAGTCAATATTTTAATAAAAAGTGCTAAATCTTTTTTTTTTTGAGAGGAAAGCGGAAACCAGGGCCCAATTCACAAAATTTGCAACATGCAAGCTGCGTCTTGCAACGTAGGATCATTTTATGTCACCTTAATTTTGACATGTTTATATTAACAAAAAATAACACCATACTTGTGACCCATGCATGAGCACGCAAGAGCACCGTATGACCCACAAATTTAGCTGCAATTTGTGAGTGTCATCATTTGTGAAACAGGATGCCGCAACCTTTCGTTCTGCATGTAAGCAGTGGTGGAAAGTCACTTTTGTGAAATGGGCCCCTGGAACATCAGACTACATTTCTAAATATTCCAAGGATATAACCAATTTTTCGATTATACTAGTGATATTTCGCTAGTGCACCCCAGTATTCTGGGTTAGATTTGGTACAGTTAGATTTGGCCTGTAGAGACTTTGACACATTGCGATGGTTTATATCGAATTTGGAAGATTACCAAGTGTATTTCAGGTTTATGAAATCTTGTGTTGCATGTTATGGTTGAAATACTACGGGAAGCCCCTGGCAGAGGATCTAGCAAAAAGATGTAAGCTACTGTATATTGTGAATATAATAAGTTAATTGTATCTATGCAGAACTGAATAGGTCTTGTTGTTCCATCGTTTTTTCTGAATGGTAGCATATCTTGGGAAAGTCCTCTTATTCAAAAACCCTTATTAAGATGTTTCACGGTATTATTTCTTTGCCCAAAAGTAAAATGCAATGTACTATCAGCTGCACAAAGCCATGGTGAAGCCTCACCTTCAAACTACTGTATCCCTCAGTGGATCCTGCCATGTTTAACAGCGTGATATATTTCACCGTTTAGAAGACTCATGTAATGGCAGCAATAAGGAGGCACTTAAAGGTTCTTAAGAGCAGCTGCCTGTCAGCACAGACAGAAAAACACACACACAGAATAAGTAGCACACAGTCACATTTACACTTGGTCTCATTTGGTAGCATAATGTACGTTGTCACCCACATACAGAAGTGTGAGATCAACACATGCATGCACAAACGCTTTCGCACATGCATCAAAATAATCGCAGTACTGTAAGCCTGTATGAAATATTAAATTATTCTGCATGCAGAGTGCATATTGCTCACATGCAAGTTCTCATATTTATCATGTCGCATTCAACACACAAAGGTTCAATGCCTGAGGCCTGGATAGGCTAAGTAGACCCTGTGGCCCTCTCAGGAGTAATAGAGCAATAGAAAGAGAAAGAAGGGGGGTATTACCCAGATAGTCTCTCTTTCTTTCTCACACGCTTTCCCTCTTGCTGCGGCTACTGTAACTGAATGCAGAGAATGAATGTCCACCCCCTCCATGGATAGGGAGTGGGGATGGGGGGTGGGGGGGGGGGGGGGGTGTTACAGGACAATTTGTTAGTCCCTTGTTGATTAACTGTAATATGAATGTAAGTGTATGCACGCTCAGGGGAGTTGGGCGCCAGCCACAATTACCGCTGACCCCAGTGTAATGGGAAACAAATTTGTGGGAATATCGCTGGCCATCCGTCTTTATTTACATGTGGTAATGAGTGTGTTAAAGTACTGCAAGCCTATTCTAAAGGGAGGCTTGGTACGGCCTTCAGGCAGGCAGATATAGACAGGGTAAAGAAAAGGAAGACGGAGAGTTGGACGGCGAGGCAGACAGATAGCAGGCCCACAAACAGACAAACAGACAAACAGACAAACAGACAACTAGCCCAGCAGACAAAAAAGAAAGGCAAAATGTGAACAGGCTAATTGTGACTGTATGAAGTTTGACAAATAAGGCAGGTAAACAAGGACAAACAAGCATGTAGGAAGGCAAGAAGGCAGGAATAGAGGCACATGTTAGTTAAGAAGAGAGGCAACCCGAGAGCAAAAGTAAATCTCACAAATTTATGAACAACAGAAATAGAGAATATATCTTGAATTGTTAAATAATATAATGCTTATTTGAATTATTACCTGTTTAAATTCCATTACTGTGTAATTCTATATACCCAGTGACTTATTGAATTGTATGTTGAGCTGATAGCATAGTCTAAAATGGATCAATCGTTCAGCAGCCCCACTGCCTACTATTGATCCCACATCATGAGATGGATGTATTCTCCGAACCTCCCGCAAGCTTCCTCGGTCATGAAGAACTCTATTTTCAGGCAAAATGTATTACCCTATGTAATATCCCACGATTACATTACAACCCTGTAACTCTAGAATTTTTTTTTTTTAAATTGGAGGATGTTGAATTTGTGTACTCAGTAAGCTTCATGATCTTAATCAATTCCCAACAAAGTTATTTTTAAAAAAAACATTTGCGATGCTTGGCCTGACTGAAAAATGCATGCTTTCTGATTTGAATATGTTTAATAAGATGTAAAGCCTGTTTTCACTCAAACAACATAGTAAAGCCTTTGTTGGAGTATAATGTCTATCATATCCATCTACACACATTTATTTATTAAAATTATTCTAAAATATATATACTGAGCTGAAACAAGGACAAATGTTACACCCGAACAGAAATTAAGACACATGTAAAAAGTACACATCTAATATAATATTCTCATGTTCATAACTCACTTCCTTTAAATCAATTTCAAAACCAACTGATTGTCGTAATAAGTCCACAAAGCACCAAGGAATAGAATCCCCCTCATAAACATAAAACTCTTTGTGAGTATGTCCCTGTAAATATATATCCTCCTCTCTCTGCACGCCTCACTGCTTTCTGAATAAGCGTCACTAAAGCAGCATTCAGGAGGACATGTTCCTGTCAAAGATGCTAAACCATGCAAGTCGGATCTTGGGTTCCCTGCATGAGTCCCCCTAAATGAGATGTCCATGGGGATAATAGGACGGCCTGCTTGCAAGCTACTGCTCTGTGTGGCTCTTTTCATGCCAATTAGACTCTGTGATATAGTCACAGCAGATGCACCGCCAGCTCCGGGATACCCATCTGATCATCGGCCCAGTCGCACAACATGGGGGGGAGACAGAGAGAGAAAGAAGGAAGAATTCTTTGCACAAAACACAAATCTCCAGCTTAAGAATTGTTGGAATCAATGTAAGCATAAAGTATAAGAAGCTTGAATTATCATTGTCTTTATGTGGCCAAGAAAGTGTTTTACTTGACCTTTTATAACATGCAATGATCACATGATAACATACTCACAACTATAAACTAAGAAATGAGCATTCCCTGCCATTTACTGCTTTAAATTTCCTTATTTTTTAATACGCAAGCACTCAAAACTTGGTAACTCCACTTGTGCTGATTTTCAAGCTTGAACACCACTCATATTCATGCCCTTACATCTCACTAGCTCCCTCTACTGTCTCCCCTACCTGCCCTCTAGGTGTTTAATGTGTCACTGAGAACATTAACCCGCAGACAAAAAGGAAAATGGCCTGTAATGGCCCTAATGAAGTGTGACAAGAGCACAGAGCCTACCCTGCCGACACACAGGGCCCCCAAAATTGGATTAGTGATTAACCATGTTGTCCCGCATTGAGTCAAATGGCAGTGGCGACACAAAAGTGTTCGGTGCCTAGTCCGCTGGCCCGCCCTGCTGGGAAGGGTTGCCCCAGGAAGAGAGAGAGGGGGGTAAAAGGAGAGAGGTGGGAGAGTGAGA